>NC_139228.1:77439635-77829635 GCF_055691185.1 Crinia signifera | reverse complement strand
TGCTTAATTCGTCCGCCGCACCGCCACGGTTCCGTGCAGCCTGGGGGGGGGGGGGGGTGCTGACGCTACAACCCGGTGGGGAGGTATCAGGGTGTCTGACGCTACAGCCCGGCGGGACACACACACACACACTACATTGCCACCAGTGGCGTAACTATAAATTTTGCTCCCCCCTGCCAAAAAATCTATTGCGCCCCCCCCCAAGTGCAACAGAATCTGCTGCGCTATGTTAGACACTGTAGCGGAATCTGCTGCGCTATATAAGACGCTGTAACAGAATCTGCTGCGCTATATAAGACACTGTAACGGAATCTGCTGCGCTATATAAGACCCTGTAACGGAATCTGCTACGCTATATAAGACACTGTAACGGAATCTGCTGCGCTATATAAGACACTGTAACGGAATCTGCTGCGCTATATAAGACACTGTAACGGAATCTGCTACGCTATATAAGACACTGTAACGGAATCTGCTGCGCTATATAACACACTGTAACGGAATCTGCTGCGCTATATAACACACTGTAACGGAATCTGCTGCGCTATATAAGACGCTGTAACGGAATCTGCTACGCTATATAAGACACTGTAACGGAATCTGCTGCGCTATATAAGACACTGTAACGGAATCTGCTGCGCTATATAAGACACTGTAACGGAATCTGCCTCGCTATATAAGACACTGTAACGGTATCTGCTGCACTATATAAGAAACTGTAACGGAATCTGCTGCGCTATATAAGACGCTGTAACGGAATCTGCTACGCTATATAAGACACTGTAACGGAATCTGCTGCGCTATATAAGACACTGTAACGGAATCTGCTGCGCTATATAAGACACTGTAACGGAATCTGCCTCGCTATATAAGACACTGTAACGGTATCTGCTGCACTATATAAGAAACTGTAACGGAATCTGCTGCGCTATATAAGACGCTGTAACGGAATCTGCTGCACTATATAAGACACTGTAACGGAATCTGCTGCGCTATATAAGATGCTGTAACGGAATCTGCTGCACTATATAAGACACTGTAATGGAATCTGCTGTGTGTGTGTATATATATATATGCAGACTCACTGTGAGATATATATATATATATATATATATACATACACACACACACATATACAGTATATATATATATATATATATATACACTGTATATGTGTGTGTATGTATGTATATAATATATATATATATATATATATATATATATATATATATATATATAAATACTTATTTTAAATAGTGAGGGTGTAAAAAAATCGCACCTCTGTTTTTGGCAAGTAAGGTGGAGTGGTACTGGGACACTTTTTCACTTCTGCTCCCAGTCCCTTCTGCTGGTTTCCCGGCTCCGCTGTCTGGCAGCCTCTCCAGCGTGTGACGTGATGACGTCACACGCATAGGAGAAGCTGAAGCTGAGGCAGGGACCAGCAGACACTGCTGCTTCCCCTGCCTCTGACACTTCATCCAAGGCCACGCCCCCACCCGCACTCCCTACCTCCCATTGGACAACCAACCCGTCCGTCGATAATTTTTTTTTTTTATTGACAGATCAGACACTGTCATGGCCGCGCCCGCGCCGACGAGCGCACGGGCAGCGGCAGGCAGCCGCGCGGCATCTCTACGCTAGTGTAGTGTGACAGACTCACTGATTGTCTGTCACACTCACATGTCCCCCGGCGCCCACGCAGCCCCCGCTCCCCCAAGCAGCAGCGGGGGCTGCCTTACGGTATCTCCGCCCCTGATTGCCACTTAATTCGTCCGCTGCACCACCATGCTTCCATGCAGCCTGGGGGTGGGGGGGGTGCTGACGCTACAACCCGGTGGGGGGAGGGTGTGTCAGGGTGTCTGACACTACAGCCCCGGGGGGGGGACAACACACACACTACTTCGCTGCTTAATTCGTCCGCCGCACCGCCACGGTTCCGTGCAGCCTGGGGGGGGGGGGGGGTGCTGACGCTACAACCCTTGTGCAGGGCGTCTGATGCTACAGTCAGGGGGGGCACACTACTTCACTACTTACTTCGTCCGCCACGTCGCCACGCTTTGGTCCGCTCGGTGGTGACGTCTTCTGAGACTGACCAGCGGCCGCAGCCTGGTCACAGCATACAGTGCAGCATATCCCAAAACAAATATGGTAGCCGCATATGTGCATATATGCACCGCCCATATTTGTTTTGGGCTATGCTGACGTTTGTGACCAGGCTGCGGCCACTTGATCTAGGATGACGCCAGCCCCGGAAGCACGGTCGGCGGCCCTGCCAGAGGGGAATCTGGACCAGCGCACTGGGAAATGGCCCGGTTTCCCAATGGGCCAATCTGCCTCTGCATGTGACTGAACGGAGCATGGCAGCCACCATGTCAGGCTAAGGCGGGAAAATCTGTTTGTATACACCATGCTTGTGGCGGGTGCCCAGAAGGTATGCATTGCCACCACTTTGATGGCGGCTATTAATGAAAATATTGAGCTCGGCACTACCATTTATTCGGACTGCTGGCGGGCGTACAGCACTGAACAGTTGCAAGTGGCTGGTTATCAGCATGCCCAGGTAAACCACAGATTTCATTTTATTGACCTGGACACAGGGGTTCATACTCAGAATGTGGAACGTCTTTGGGGCGCATGCAAATGGCGCAATAAGCACCAAAGAGGCACAGCACGCCACCATCTACAGTCATATTTAGAAGAGTTTATGTGGCGAAAACTTTGGGTGGTGATCAATGTTCCCTCTAATTTTACGAAGGCTGTGTGCGGCTAAAGATTTTGGCTGTGCAACTTTGGAATGAAATTTACATTTTCGTGCGTCACTTATATATAGCTGGAAAATGACATTCAGCATTTGTGTTAACTTTACTTCAAAATGATATTAAACATTCAAAACACAGCACACAATGTAGTTAATGGGTGAAACACACATTAATTGAGTCCACAACTGCAAAAAGGGACCACTGCTGCTTTGTGCGCTCAGTTGTAATGTCTGTGCGCACGCTCGTCAAGGTGTGTGTGCGCGCACGTGCGCACAGCTTAGAGGGAACACTGGTGGTGATAATCTTTTTGAAAGCATCTTTACAGCACGTAAGCTGCTTCCTAAGGCTGATTGACTGGTTTTTCACATGTTTTCTTTCATTGTTTTTCTTCATTAATGTTGCGATTCTTTGTTATTGTTATCATTATTTATTCGATTTCATGTGAATAATTCTTACTGTTTTTTCAATCTAATTAATTAAGTAAATAACAGTTATTCGGTAACACATGTCGTCAATACTGTGTCAGATATATGATATTGCAGGTGTGAATGTGTTCATAAAACACCACCACTATCCACGCCACCCCGAAGCGTGGCGAGCGGCGGCGGAACGCGTCCTCCGACCTTTTCATACCCCCACTATCCACGTCGGTGTAGAGTTGATTATTCAAAGTGTGGCGAGTGCAGCGAGCCACTGAGCCCAAAGCGTGGCGAGCACAGTGAGCCCCGCAGAGGAGACGCATATTACTTTACATGTATTCCACGTGCGCTCTCCACGCTTCGGGCTCGGTGGCTCGCTGCGCTCACCACACTTTATAAAATCAACTCCATGCCGACGTGAATAGTGGGGGTATGAAAAGGTCGGAGGACACATTCCGCTGCGCTCACCATGCTTGGGGGTGGCGTGGATAGTGGTGGTGACGCGAAATATGGCATAGCTGCTTAAAATAGTAAGCACCCATCACATGTACTATTGTGCACTAAATATGCACATCGGATCATGGGCCTCATTCAGATCAATTCGGTACTGCGTGCATTCGCACGCAGTACCTATGTTGCACGTCTGTGCATGCGCAGGCGGGTATCTGCGCATGTGCAGACGTATGGTGCGTGCACCCACGGCGACCTTTCGGGTCGCCAGGTGCACGCACCCATGCCGGCGTGGGGGCGGGGGGCGGAGATGGGCGGGGGCATTTTCATGGTAATAAAGCAGTGACGTGGGTGTGGGGGGCGCGTAGCTGACATCTCCGGATGTCAGCTGCCCACCCATATCCACGCCAGCATGCACGCAAATGTAAGTGACTGAAAAGTCACTTTTATAGGCGTGCACGCTAAACATCATTCGATGGTCGGTGACCATCGAAAGATGTGGGCGGTTACCCGAGCCATGTGAATGGATGTTTATGCAAAACATCCATTCGCAGCTGTTCGGGCGAAGCCGCACTTTGAGGGGGCGGGGGGGGGGGGTCGTTTGCCAGGCGGGGTTTGGTGGACTCGCAAGGCTGCGAATTCGCAGCCTTGTGAATCAACCTGAATAACCCCCCATATCTCATAGCATGGGTGCTTATACAATGAGATATCACATCGGATCGCACCCTGTCTATGGTGCCGTCCAATCCCATGCGATATTTCATTGTATAAGCACTCCTGTGCACTTAATATGGACATGGCATCACACGGCACCATACACGCTGTGCGATCCGATGCGATGCGATTTCACTACGGAGAAAGCGTACTGGGCGCTGTTCTAGGAAGCAAGTACCGTTAAATGTCTCATGTTATATTCTAAATAGGAAGATACAGTTACATACCGTCAGCCTGGACTTAGCTTGGACTTACTGTTATGTAACTCCTGTCTTCTTCTCCTCTCATTGCAGGTAAAAATACCATTACATGCAACGGTCACATCTGAACTAGCATCACTGTGATTTGCATTCTGCATTGTCTTAGGTAAATGTACAAATATCTTTTTCAAATTAGATAGTGAATTAGAATTGACTAGTGACTGGGAAATGTTGTGTAGCATCTCACCATTTGCTTATGTCAGTTTGGTGGGTAGGGTCTCAGTCAATGAACTTAGGGTCTTATTCAGATCTGAGCTCAGTACAAATTTGGGTACTTGTTTCCTAGCACGGCGCTCGTCGGGTCCCATCGCATACCTTAACTTAAGGTTAGCGATGGGACCCGATCGACCCGATTTTGGGGCTTTAAAGACGTTTTTAATGCACTTTGAAAATCGACCGACCCGATTTTTACATTGGTTCCAATGTAAACCCACCCTGATGGTTAATTATGTCAAATGCCCCCTACTGTTAACACAACGCCACGATCAACGTCAACCGGAAGCATGGCGAGCGCAGCGGTACGCATCCTCCGACCTTTTCATACCTCTACTATCCATGTCAGCGTGGAGTTGATCTTATATGGTGTGGCAAGCGCAGCGAACCACCAAGCCCGAAGCGTGGCGAGCGCAGCGAGCCCCGCGAGGGGACGCGTAATACGTCTGAAGTTATGCACATGCGCTCGCCACGCTTCGGGTAGACGTTGATCGTGGCGTTAACAATGGGGGGGCATTCAATGAAAAATGGGGTCTGGGGGGCATTTAACATTGGGGCCAATGTAAAATCGGGTCTCAGGGACCATTTAACATTGGTTCCAAGATGAAAATCGGGTCGGTCGGTTCGATCGCATTGCATGCGATTTGGTTGCATGCGATGCGATCGACACGATTTTTGCGACCCGATTTCATACAACTAAAATCGGTGGTGCCATGCTAGGAAACAAGTACCCCAGTTTGTTTGTAAAAAGGGTAAAACCATGTGCACTGCAGGTGGAGCAGATGAAACCTGTGCAGAGAGAGTTAAATTTGGGTGGGGTGTGCTGAAACTGAAATCTAACTTGAAGTGTAAAAATAATGCAGCCAGTATTTACCCTGCACAGAAACAAAATAACTCACACAAATCTAACTCTCTCTGCATGTTACATCTGCCCCACCTGCAGTGCACATGGTTTTGACCATTTTCCAAACAAATTTGTACTGAGCTCAGATCTGAATAAGGCCCTTAGAAACATATTTTACAGACTTACTTATTAGAGTATAGGAAGCTGACCAGGCCTTGGCTGGCTATAGAAATATGGCTTTAAAAGTTTAGCCAGAATTCAAAGTAGGAACTGGAAGCTTATAATTACATACCGACAGCCTGGACTTAAACTGGCCAAAAACTGTGCAACTCCTTCACACTACATCCACAATCCCTCCCATGTATGTTCATTTCTATCATGCCACATTCTCTGTGATCATTCTAAATCCTTTGATTAACTTAAAACAAATCATGTGTAATGCCATTATTTCCTGTCAATGTAAATGCTTGGGTGTGTAATGTCATCAGTGAAGCTTACTAGTTGTAGGTACACTGAGTTATTGATTAACGCCTTTTACAAATTATGCTACATACAGTAAGTGCCGCTTACCTACATGCTCTTTGCCAGGGGTTCCATGCTCGTTGCCATGTGGGATTACATGTTCGTTGCCATGTGGGATTACATGCTTATTGCCAGTGATTCTATGCTCGTTGCCATGTGGGATTACATGCTCATTGCCAGGGAAGTAAATGTTCATTGCCCAGGGGGATAACATGCTTGTTGTCAGGGGGTTAAATGCTTTTTTCCAGGGGATAACATGCTAGTTTGCTAGTTGCCATGGGATATTAAACGCTCGTTGCCTAGGGGGAGAAATGCTTGTTGCCAGGGGTAATATACATGCCTATTGCCCAGGGGTAGCCTGGGCATCTCCCCAAATGCGGTAGTGGGAGCTGCCTGGGGACAGCCCGCCATAACATACTGAGCTGTCCAGCTGCACCAGTCAGTCCCCTCACAGTCCCAACCCCCCCGCATAACAATCATTTTCAGGTCAGGACTCGGGAGAGGAATGGAGGCCTCCGACTGTGATGGCGGGAGCTCCCTGGGGGTGACAGGTAGGAATGCGCAGCTCCTAGCCATTGCTCACACACACACTGACATGAGCCTGCGGCGGAAGGCTCTGGCTGCCGCTTACACACACTGACATGAGCTGGTACTGCTGCAGAAAGCTGGGGGAAGCCTTCCACAGCAGCACCAGCTCATTGACACTTTAAAAAAATGGGAAAACTCTCCCAAATCTCACTTTCTGATTCTCACGCCCTATTACATCTTCCCCTATGGGGAAATTTACTCAAATGAGAGTTGTATTTCACATAGGATGTTGCTATGGGCAACCAATCCGAATCTGCTGTATTTAGCACCTTCTAGAAGATAATAGACAGCATCTGATTGGTTGTCCATAGCAACATCCTATGTGAAATACAACTCCCATCTGTCAAACTTTGCATCAGAAACCTGAATCTGAAAAAAAAAAAAAAAAAAGATGGGAGTTCTATACCACATGGGATAACCAATCAGAATCTGCTTATTTTTTTTAACACCTTCTAGAATATAATAGATAGTAGCTGATTGGTTGCCCATAGCGAAACCCCACCTGAAACAGATCTCCCATCTTAGTACATTTCCCTGAGTCCACATTAAAAACAGATAGCTGCATAAATTGTGCAGACCCTTCCCCGAATCCCCCCCCCCCCCCCCAGGGCAGGTTTCTCCTGCCCCAGCAAAACCCACCACAGATCACAGGAGCCTCCCCCCTCACCTCTGCTCTGGCATTAGTACGCCGGAGCTTCCCTGAAGACGGAGCTTCCCTGTCGCCTGTCAGTCATCACTGACCACACAGGTGGCAGGCTCGGGATGTTTCACGGCGGCTCGGAAGGACTTGGGCGTCTGAACTCTCCTGAGTCTCCCGAGCCACCCTGAACATCCCGGAGCCTGCCACCTACGTCACTGCAGGAAACTGCATGGAGGCTGGGGAAGAGGGGGCCAAGGGAGCTCCAACATACGATCGCCGGAGCAAAGGTAATGGGGGGGGGTTTGGGGTAGTGATGGTGGGGGGGGGGGCTGTAGAGGTGGTGCACACCTGGACACCACTGGTGCACGCCTATTACACATCAGTGGTATGCCCGGAAATTTCCCGGGCATCCCACCCAAGGGGTTAATAAAGCTCACATCTTCCTAACTTATGCCTGGTACACACCAGGATGACTAGGGCCCGATCCCCTCCATCTAGATCCAATTCCGACCAATTGGATGTAGATTGTGTGCTGATTGGGCCCTTTTCTGTCCTGGTGTGTACCGATACCGATCCGATGCGCGGTCCCGCGGGTCGGTCAGTCGTTATTCAGATCCTACCTGCTGCAGGTAGGATCTGAATAACGACCATACAGCCGGATGTGGGTCGCCATCGGATCGGGCCCACTCACGGTGCACATCGTGAGCGGGTCGTGCCCCCCGCATCATCCTGCAGAAACACTGACGACCCGCTCACAATGTGCATCGTGAGCGGGTCGTCGTGGTGTGTACCCCACAATAGGGGAGATTTATCACAAATTGGAGAAAGATAACTGAGTACTAACCAATCATCTGCAAAACACCATTTTACAGACTGTTCCAAAAACGATGGTTAGGAACTAAGGGGTGGATTTATTAAGCTCGATGAAGCGATAAAGTGACTTGTTTTTATCACTGGCCAATCAGCTCCTACCTGTCATTTTTCAAACCAAGCCTGTAACTTCAGAGTTAGGATCTGATTGGCTGGTGATAAAAACCAGACACTTCATCACTTTACCAAGCTTGATAAATTTGCCCCTAATTTGTTAATTACTTTATCTCTCTCCGAATTTATCTCTCTCAATACTTTGATAAATCTCCCCCTTACCAACTAAATGCCAGATATTAAATCTACCAATCCAGGTGAATGCAATGACAATTAATAATGTTCCATCAGACAAAAGAGCACAATATTGTGTTTAATTACATGCACAGGAATTACAAAAAAAAAAAACAAGAGCATTGATATAGATAGCAGTGTTGCTTAGAAGGGTACAGTATATATATATATATATATATATATATATATATTTTTTTTTTTTTAAAGAAGTAATAAAGACACTGTATAGATAACAGACATAGAGGAAAATGTTATAGACCAATACATTTACTGTAGTTCAACCTTATACAATAAAATACATTTGGTTTCTACATAGGTTATACTAACATTCTATAGGCATGGTATGAAAACATCAGGCATTTAATGTGTTTTCTTAACACAAATATATCGGTCTAAAGTGTCGCGGAACGCCTTCTCCAGCCTTCTATTGCCTTTTATAAGAACCAGAGACTTGATAATATGAATAATGGCCAAGCTGATGTTTGCAGCATACTGATAAGTATATACAGTGCTTGGAATAAAGACTTGAATGACAGCCAGGAAATAAATAACGTCAATTGTCAGGAGCGACAGAACAGTTTTGGTAGCTTGAATGTGACTTTCTATGTTAGGGTTTTGGCAATCTTGTTCATTGCGTTGTTTTTGTTTCAAATGTCTACAGAGAGAAATGATTATTAGCAGACCCGTAACCGCGGTCACTGGCAAAGGCACACAGCTCAGGGCTAAGCAAAGACTGCTGGCGGTAGCGGATTCCTTGGCTAACATAGAGTTATGTTCACTGAGAGTGTCATTATAAATTGTATTCTGTCTCGAGATTTCCCATGCAGGTGGAAGAGCCATAAAAAAAGATCCGAAGACAATTACAATGTAGATCCAAGGAAACAACCTGGTGAACATCGTCTGCAGATGGACATAGGATCGATGGTTACAAATGACGTTTTTTAGACAGTAGTGCACACACAACATAGTAGAGAACCATAGGTTGCATGACATGACGGTCAAATACAATGCTGCAAAATACTTTTTAGCATCAACGAAAATCAAGACTTCATCGAGCACAAACAACACGTCTTTGGGTAAAATCGAAAGTAGATGCAACATGCTAAATATGTTGATGCCAAAGATTAGTTGATCACTTAAATGAAGTATTTTGCCATTGACTAAATCCAAAATAGTCACTCGGAAAATGAGTATATTTTCAGGCACAGATGCCAACATCGCCACCAGGTCAAATGCCAGCACAAAAATATTCATAATGTTAGACATCTTATCAGAATGTCTGTCCGACCGGCTGGTATTCTCTAGGACAAGATTGATATAAAATGTGGATCTGCAGTTGATTATACTTTTAATTTTCTTACACTGAAAATTATATCACTGGCTCATTAGAATGCAAAATGTGGTTTGCTTTTCATTTGTAAATGATGCAAATGCAGTAAGTGTACAACACAATATTCCGCTGTCCTTTCCAAGTTGATTGGCAAACATTTGCATTTTCAAATTTGAATTCAAAATTTGTAGTTTATACATCCATCTTTGGATGCAGCAGCATATCACAGAAGCCTGCAGTAGAGATATTTAAATTCAAGGCACCTCCAGTGGCTTTTTCGGACCACGCTGCCTACAAAGACACAATGGCTAAGCAATTAACAGCCACCTATCAATCAGCCTTGGAATTAAAACTGTCATTTTTAATTTTATGTTCATTTACATTTAAACGCATTTGTGACCTGAGTATAATTATACATGAGCGAAGATTGTTCCTTTGTGTACACGTTGTGTTGTATGCAATTTAAGAGGATTGCAGCTCAAAAACAAAACTACTATATTAGTGGCAGCACACGTCAGGCATACAAGTGTGCGGCTACAAGACTACATAGTCACAAAGGGAGTTATACTGGTTGATTCGCAGCCGTGCGAGTCCACAATGCCCACCCCCCGTCGCAGCGCGGGTTCGCCCGCACAGGTGCGAATGGATGTTTAGCATAAACATCCATTCGTATGGCTCGGGTAACCGCCCACTTCTTTTGATGGTTGGCAACCACCAAAAGATGTGGAAGGTGCACGCATATAAAAGTGACTTTTAAGTCGTTTACAAATGTGTGCGTGCTGGCACGGATATGGGCGGGCAGCTGGCATCCGGTGATGTCAGCTTCCAGCCCCCCACTCCCACGTCACCGCCTCATTACCATGAGAACGCCCCCCCTCCTCCGCCTCCCCCCCCCCGCATACCTTCATGGGTGCGTGCACCTGGCAAACCGAAAGTTCGCCGTGGGTGCACGCACTCTACGTCTGCACATGCGAATACACAGAGGACCTGGCGGACTTGAATAACCCCCATAGTAACATAGTAATTAAGGCTTACAAAGTCGTTAGTCCATTGAGTTCGACCTACTCACTTAGGGGCAGATTTATTAAGCTTGGAGAAGAGATAAACTGGAGATAAAGCGGAGAAAAGGTAAAAGGAGATAAAGCACCAGCCAATCAGCTCCCAACTGTCTTTTTCAAACACAGCTGATTGGCTGGTGCTTTTTCTACTTTTACCTTTTCTCCACTTTATCTCCAGTTTATCTCTTCTCCAAGCTTAATAAATCTGCTCCTTAGTATTTTGGGAGAGGATCGTAAGGGCGGCAGTGTCTAGATGGACAGTCAATAGGTTATTCACTATTGCGCAACAGGCAATATGTTGACACATGAAAAGGTAGACATGCTCTGGACCATGACAAAAAGTGGACACTAGCAAAAGGTCGACACAGGAAAGGTCAACATCTGTCAACGTGGACACCATATTAGTGAACCGCATCCCCTCGCATGGCTCGCTGCACTTGTCAGATTATTATTTTCCCCTTCTATGTCCCCTCGGATTGTGAAGGTTTAATAACAAAATGTATCACGAAAACTTGTGTCGACTTTTTCCTGTGTTGGCCATTGACATGTTGAACTTTCATTAATGTTGACCTAGACATGTCAACCTTCTTCATGAGTTGACCTACAGTATTGTGTGTCGACCAATAATGGTTGAACTATTGACTGTCGACCTAGACATTATCGACTCATCCACCATGATTTTCATACTACTAACTGCCGGCATTTAGCAGCGGCGACTATATATAGTAAAACTAATTATAACCATCATCATCATCATCAATGGGTACCATTGCACCAACATAGTCTATTTGGGTACCCCAGATATTCTAATTATTCAAAATTAATATGGGCCAAAAAGCAATCTAACGTAATCAACATGGTTACTGTATAAAGGTTCAACAGTATCTAGGTCAATAGCAAAAGGTCAACACCGGCAATGGAAATAGCCGACTCACCAAAGGTTGACAAGGGTTTTTATTTTGGGGGTGTTAATTTATACATTTTGAAACATCCCTCCACTAACTCTGCACTGGGCACGGCCCCATAGCAAAAATCTATAAACCCCCAAAGCCCAAGGGGGTGTCATAAGCAAACGGGGGGGGGGGGGGGTTTCTGATTGCCCAGAAACCCCCCTCCTCTTGGCAAGTACCTTGAATGATGACAACAATAGCACTGGTATATAATATGATCAGTAGAGCTGCCACCACACCATGCAGTGTAAGGGACAGAGCGGAGCTGCTGCACATGCCCAGTGTACCAGCTTCTTCTACCACATTTACCGTTTGTGGATCTGAGCCCTCAAACATCGCAATGGACCGGAGAGTAGCTGCCAGGAGCCAAGAGACAGGAGCCTTACCATGAAATGGGAGATTGTGAGCTTAGAAAGTGCAGTACGGTTTCTATTATGTTTGTGTATTTATATATTATATGTTTAACCTTTTCCTGACCACTTATCCTATTTAAATGTTTAAAAAATCCTGTACTATAGACATAGTTGCCTACCATCCTGCATTCTGCAGGAGACTCCCTGAAATAGCAGCAATCTCCCTCTCTCCCTCATTAGTCTAGCAATCTCCCTCATGTCACCTAGCCCACATTACACTGTTACATCATAGTTACCTCCCCTCCTGCATTCTGCAGGAGACTCCCTGACATAGCAGCAATCTCCCTCTCTACCTCATTAGTCTAGCAATCTCCCTCATGTCACCCAGCCCACATTACACTGTTACACCATAGTTACCTCCCCTCCTGTATTCTGCAGGAGACTCCCTGGCATAGCAGCAATCTCCCTCTCTACCTCATTAGTCTAGCAATCTCCCTCATGTCACCTAGCCCACATTACAACGTGACATTGTTTGGGAAAAAAGGAATGAGAGATAGATACATTTACATTGATTCATCAGCACCATTTCCCAGCACTTTACCAAGTATAGTATCTCTTACTAACTGCTTTGGGGTCATCTACATTTGGATATAACGTAAATTACCGGTATTTTAAAAAGATTCCTCTCAGATGTAGCAGTGCACACCCACGATTCTAGGTGCCACATTCACTATCTCTTTTCACAATCTCTCCATATATGGAACTAGACACGCCCTTTGGGTGGAGCATGACAAGCCCCCTCAATGGGGAGCTTTAGAAAATTCTAGTACCAACTATAATCTCCCTGAAACTAGTTTTCAAAAGTAGGCAAGTATGACTATAGACCATTTGCACTGTCAAATATTAATATTGTATTCCATACAGTATCCAGTGTATAAAAAGACCAATTTTCAGGGCTGTTAACAACACTCCCCCAGACTTCTGTACTTACTCCAATGCACTGCAGAGTGGGAGATTTTGAATTACATTTGGAAACCCCCCTCTAAAATTCCTGCGTTTGCCACTGGGCCTACAAAGTTCTAGTTACATGTAAAAACTGCCAGTATTTACACTGCAGATAAACAATATAAATGTCTTTGCACCCCTTGCATAACAACATGGTTTGTTCCAGACAGAATATTACTTGCTCATTTGCTTTATTAAATCTGTCCCATAATTGAATGAATGTATCCTGACACTTTATAAATTCTTACTGAATAATGAGAGTTACTCAACTTAGATGGGTTAAAGTGAATACATATTTGCAAGAAGTATAAGATGGATGCAGTTTTTTGTATGTCTCCTACTATATTTTTACATGTAGAATTTTATTTGTATTGCCCTAATACTTTTGGAAGTCGCTTTAAATAAAAGGGATTACAATTTCCAGTCGTATTGCACATTTCCTATATCAGTATTTGAATTTAGCAGAATTTGAATTTACAAATCACGTACAGGTATGCATTTCATAGAACTTAATCATTTGTATATTAAACAAATTAAATGTTTGTTTTTTATCATTAGATCTTTCTACTGGACTGTATATTAGATTTCTAGGACAAATGAGTTTATGGTGTTTGGAATAAATACTACAGTTCTGTGTGTTGCTAGTAGATAAGGTTAAATTAAGTTGTTAAAGAGAGTAAATATATAATATTATTACATTTTTTATTTGAAGTGGGTGGCAGCGCCGTACATATAGCACACATTAGAACAATACAGGGAACGCAGAACTAAACATAACAGTAACTGAAAAACTAAAAAAGAGCACAGATAACAATTAGCTGCACAACTCTCAGTACACAATATAGGGAAGCAAAGGACCTGTCTATAGGCTACCGATGGCAGGTTTTCATTGGTAGAGATGAATGAGCTCCAGGGCCGTCTTAACATAAGTGAGGGCCCCTGGGCAAAATAATTCACTGCCCCCCCCCCATTAGTTTGCACAGGAGCCCCCACTTTCCCCCCTTCACCTCTGTGCAGCAGTGGGGATCAGGGCTGGGGCTAGGAGTCTGTAGCGGTATTTGCCGGCGGGACGGGAAGCGCTGCTGAATTTGAAAAGACTGGCCGGATGAAGGCTGTGAGAACAGGAGGGAAAAGGGCCCTGCTCCAAGGAGCTTACAGTGTTTATTTATTAAAAACCTTGTATGTTACTAATTGCAATAGTAATAAAAGGGAAATATATTTACTGTAGGCAGGACTTACATTTATCACCATCCATATCTGTGGATGTGATAATATTATCCAAACTTGCAATGCGATAATTAAATACGGATTTATCGATTTTCACATGCAGGGACAGAGCTTGTGATAAAGCTAATTGTCCCAGCAAATGGTCTCCGCAGCAGCATCAGGATATTTTTAATAAAAAATACCCCAAAGCTGTACTGCGCATGTACAGCTCTGGGGCAGCGCCCCCTCCCTGTCGCGACCACCCCCTTACATGCTGAAAATCCCCATCCGCTGATTTACACTCCCCAATCCCTGGGTATCAGCTCCTGCAGCTCGGCCAGTCTTGGGGGTGTCCTTCTCTTCTGACCCCCGGTGCTGTAAGGTGGTCCTGCTAATTTGCAACTTCACTTTACTGCACCGGGGTCACATTGCAGCAGGAGGCCCTGGAGACCAACACCCATCACCAGAGCAGCGAACCCCAGACTCTGTAGAGGTGAATATCAGTATGCGCAAATTGAGTGTTAGGGGTGCACAGGCACCCTCTAATGCTGCACCCACCCTTATAAACACCTCCCTGTCGCTAGCAATACAAGTAATACCTTTTACCAAAGACTTTTGTTTTTTTAGAACTGTATTCCATTAAAAGAAGCGCCCATCAATCAATTATGTGTGTTTTGCATTGACTGTACTAGACCATTGTGATATCACTACACACTTGTGTCATCCATATATGTTTATGACTGTATTTGCATGTACTGTTACACAGAGTAATAATAAGAAGAAAACTGAAATAGGCCGGAGATTAGGGTGTGGCTGAGACATTTTATATTGTAGCGAGTGCCAATAGATGATGGTAGACATGCCCAATGGGTGGTGGTAGACACACCCCTTTGACTGTGTACCCCCTAATAAAATGTGCTGAGCACACCTATGCAAGTGAGTTTGACTATATTTTTTTATTGTTTAATCATTTTACACTGTGATCGGCACCTCTCAACAATGAAGTGCCTCACGGCAAGGGGGTGGAGCCTATTGCCATGAGGCCATGCCCTCATTTTTATCACTGTGTGGGCATGGCTAGCAGCTCTGGGAGCCCATTGGGTAAATGAATATCCCCAATAGATAGAAAAGGAATACATATGGATGATGCATATGGGGTTCCAGCATTCCGACTTCGGCATACTGATGGAGGGAATCATAACAGGGGTTCGGTATATATACTTACCTTTTCCCCGCCCCCCTCCTAACCATCCCTTCCTGCAGCCTAACTCAACCCTCCACATTAGTTCCTACCCCTAACCTTTGTACACTACCATCTAAACCTAAACCTCCATTCTCACAGTCTAACCTTACCCCTATCCTTCCACCCTGTACTCTTACCCTAATTTCTCAGATAATGCCTAAACCCAACCCTCACCCCAGTCAGGATGATGGCAATCAGGTTTTTGGCACTGCCATGCTCATCATTGTTGGAATTCCAGCACCGAAATGCCAGGTTTGGTATTCTGACTGTCGGCACCCCAACTTAACTGCAACCGATTATATATTATATGTAATATGTTAAGTAGGGATTAACGGTTCGGATCTCTGAGATCCGAGCCCCTCTGAACTTCCCGATCCGAAATGGGATCCAAGTCCGGCTCGGATACCAGTTTGAGGCAAGATGGCATCAACCCACCGTCTGATTCTCGCAGGATCCTATATAAGACCCGGAGCCATCTTCACTCCAGCACTGGAGAGGGCAGAGGATGGACCTCTGGCTGTCTGCCTGCGGGTGGTGTGGGGCAGATGCTGTCTTGGAGTTTTGTACTGGCGTATTGTATTGGGGTACCCTCCTGTGCTGGCCTGTTGTGTAGTGCAGTACAGGGTGCTGCTGTTCTCCAGTGTTGTATTGTGCTGTACTGGGGTGCTGTCCTGTGCACTGCCAAAATAATATGGCGCTCTCCTGTGAGTGCCATAGAAATAATAATACAGGGTTGCTGTCCTGTTAGCTGCTGCTGTAAAGGGGTGCTGCTCTTTTCTGCGTAAAATTAATGGGGCACTGCCCGGTCCTGAAAAAAATAAAGCAATCCTGCCCTGTGTGCTGTAAAATAAAGGGGAGCTGCCCTTTTGTGAAAAAATAAAGCAGTACTGCCCTGGATGCTGGGTAAAAAATGGGCTCTGACCTGTGTGCACCATATAAATAATAATACAGGGTTGCTGTCCTGTGTGCTGTTGCTGTAAAAAATAAAGGGCACTATCCTGTGTGCTGTTAAATAAAGGGGTGCTGCCCGGTCCTGAAAAAAAAAGCAGCTCTGCCCTGTGTGCTGGATAAATAAATGGGGGCTGTTCTGTGCTGTAAAGGGGTGCTGCCCTGTGTGCTGAGTAAATAAAAGGGGTGCTGTCCTGTGCTATTAAGGTTTCTCCATATCAGTGCAGCAATGTGCCCTGTGCTGCCATGTAAGTGCAGTGGTGGTACATGTTGATACAGAAATGGAGGAGGAGGAGGACACACAATTTAAAGTTCAGGAACCAAGTAATAGTGCTGAAGCTGCTGCCACTAGTCATGACATTGACGATGCAATTCAATCAATGTTGTCTGCTAAGACCAATGCTCAATATGACATGTATAATCCAAGAAGCTAAAGTTAATAACCCCCAAAAACTAAAACTATCTAATGAGAAATGTAAATTTGGCAACATGCCATTCACAACATGTGGCAAAGATAGGCTAAGGCTTTGCCCTGTGTTCATGACTAGTGCTTCGGGTTCTCATGCAGATAGAAGACCTCCTCTTGAAAAAAAATCAAGGTGGCTAATGTACAGGAAACAATTGTGCATTATGTGCTGTTTGGGTCTAGTTTTTAAAGCTGCCATCCTGTCTGCCTCTGTAGTGCCACTCCTAGATGTGTCACGGGCAGGGCTGGCTCCAGACACATTTGATTGGAGCGGCCACACTAGGCACCACCCTTAAAGGGCGTGCTGTAACCTGCCCGGTCTGCAGGGCAGAATTGACTGATAGCTGGGCAGAGAGTGGTGGGCTGTCTATAGAGCGGTTCCACAGTGGCTGCATTAAAATATCACGCTGGGCGCCAGCCAATAGGAGCTTGCAGCCTGGCAGTAAATCAGGAGCCACCACTTGCGATCCAGATTGGCTTCCGGGCTGGCGACTTGGCACAATTTATTTCAAATTATTTTTGTTTCTTGTGTTATGATTTTGTCAAAATGTCCTCCTCTCCAGGGTACCACTATTTTCTTAAGACCTATGAATTGTAGTTCCCTTGGGTTACTATTTTCTCTTTCTCTGAACTGCACCGAAATGCTGTGGTCCTTGTTTTTGATATTCTAAAAGTTCTCTTGTACTCGTACATTTAATTTTATTTTTGTGTTAACAATGTACTGCAATCCGCATGGACAATATAGTAAATATATTACACCTGCGGTCTGGCAATTGATCCTGTCTTTTATATTGAATTTATTTTCATTTGTTGAGTACTTTTGTCTTATTGTGTGTTCTTTTTTTTTTTGCCATCTGTACAAAAACCGAATCGCGAGAACCCTTTCATGGAAGATCTAGTCTTTTTCCTTCTTTGTTGATTCTCAAATTGCTCTTTATACTGCAAGAGTGAATTGAATTGTTGCTACAGTAAACAATATATATGTAGGGTGGAAGAAACTTCCTGAGGACTTCGTATACTTGAAGTACGTGCCTAAGTTTTTGAAGGCTGTTTTCCAAAAGGTGACTTTGTGATGAGTACCAGATTGTTTTTGTCTTTGTTTTGTTTTTTGACCTTGTATTGTAGTAATTCATCTCTATGTATGTTGCCAATGCTCCTATTTACTTCTTCCAGGTCTTGCTTTGTTTGAGAACCAACAAAAGAGGTGAAAATACTAGATTGTCCATGAAAGGTTTCTCGTGATGCATGTTTGCATAGCATGCAAGAAAACCATACACAATACCACAAAATTTATCAAACAAGTAGAGTCCTCATCAAATGACAATACATTCCATACAGGATCAATTGCCAGACCGCAGATGTAATATACTTACAACAGGTTCAGTATCCCTTATCCATATATCCGTTGTTCAAATTATTCTGAAAATCATAGTCTCCAAAATGTAGTTTTATTTTTTATTTTTGGCTAAAAACCTACTGGCATAGGTGCAATATGTGCAATATGTGCAATGACATGATTGCTTGGCATTCAAACTCCGTGCCTGAGATAATACACAAACTTTGTTTCATGCACAAATAAAATATATTTGTGTGTATTTCATGTGTTTATACAACATAAATGCAAGATACCTCATTCAAATATAAAATATCCCAAAATATGGAATAATCCGTTATCCAAAATTCTTCTGGTCCCGAGCATTTTGGATAAGGGATACTCAACCTGTACTATATATTGCCCTTGCGGATTGCAGTACATTGGTAAGACAAAAAAGGAAATGACACGTATGAGTACAAGGGCACCTTTGCAATATCATAAACAAGTACCAAAGCGTTCCTGTGCACTTCAGAGAAAAACACATTAAAAGCCCAAGGGAACTGCAATTCATAGGTCTTAGGAAAATAGTGGTACCCTGGAGAGGAGGAAATTGTGACAACATTGCAACACAAGAAGAAACAAAAATGATATTTGAACTATGAACCCTGACACTAAAAAGGTCTAAAACTCTTTTGAAATTGCTGCATTCTTGAAATAACACAGAGGACATACAAAACTAACAAATGTATTTATTCAACAACAAAATCTAACTTCTGTCTAGAAAGAGTTGAGTCTAAAAAGAAATATCAATGGTCAGGGAGAATTTGACAAAGAAAAACCAATGTTGTAAGTACATGTAAACTCCCCACAGATGGCTTGAGCCATTGCATGCATGAGCTCATACAGTAGGGGGAAATGTACCCATAACAACCAATCAGATTCTACTTCTTATTTATGTAGCACCTTCTAGAAGATAATAGATAGAATTTGATTGGTTGCTAAGGGCAACGTCACATCGTCAATAGAACTCCCATCTTAGTAAGTTTACCCCCATACTCTGCTCATAACAAGGAAACTAAATAAATACAAACTACCCCCAGAATATTGCAAGGTGGATTACTACCCCCGTTCTCACTGCAAGGCAAATTCCCGGGTGAAGAAGTTCTACCCGGTAATTTGCCTTTTAACTAGAGATGTGCACCGGCCACTTTTCGGGTTTTGGGTTTTGGGTTCTGATTACCTTGAGGTTTTGGGTTCTAATGGGTTTTGCCAAAACACCTCCTAAGTGTTTTGTGTTTGGAATTCTTGGGTTTTGGGTTCTGATTTTTTTTGTTAAAAAAGCATAAAAACTGCTAAAATCGCAGAATTTTTTATTTGTTTTGCTCCTACGCTATATTAACCTCAATAACATTCATTTCCACTCAGTTACAGTCTATTCTGAACAGCTCACACCTTACAATATTGTTTTTAGGGCAAAAGGTTGCACCGAGGTAGCTGGATAACTATGATAAGCCACACAAGTGTGCGGCACAAACACTAGACTGATATGGCACACTTAGCATACCCTCTAGGCTAATACTGCACACCTAGAATTACCCCTGGACTGATATGGCACAGGTAGCATCACCCCTGGACTGATACAGCACATTTAGCATCACCCCTGGACTGATATGGCACACTTAGCATCCCCCCTAGTCTGATACGGCACACCTAGCATCACCCCTGGACTAATACGGCACACCTAGCATCTCCCCTGGACTGAAATGGCACGCTTAGCATCACCCCTGGACTAATACAGCACACTTGGCAACACCCCATGAATTATACGGCAGACCAGGAATTATACGGCACAGATGGTGGCACCCCTGACCTGATACAGCACACATGGAATTATACGGCACAGATGGCGGCACCCCTGGACTGTTACGGCACACATGGCGGCAGGCATGGAATTATACGGCAGACAAATTCCTGCAGTAAAAATAAAAATGTGTATTCTTTTAATTATAAAAAAGAGCAGCACACCTTACTTAGCAACACCCCATGAATTATACAGCACTCTTGGCTCACCCCTGGACTACAGCGCATTTAACAGCCCTTGCAGTAAAAAAAAAAAAACACTTTAAATTTATTTTTATTAAAAAAAAGGGCAGCTCCCCTGGTCTGATATGGGACACATGGGGCCCCCCTGGAATTATACGGCACACATGCGGGCACCCCAGGACTGATACAGGACACATGGGGGCGCCCCTGGACAAATACAGCACACATG
The DNA here is from genome assembly GCF_055691185.1 of Crinia signifera. Lineage (NCBI taxonomy): Eukaryota > Metazoa > Chordata > Amphibia > Anura > Myobatrachidae > Crinia > Crinia signifera. The sequence goes on along the minus strand of NC_139228.1, from coordinate 77,808,922 downwards.
TGGGCACCCCTGGATGGATACAGCACACATGTGGGCACCCCTGGACTGATAGTACTGGTAGCCAGTGGAAACAGCAGATTGGAATTATATACTGCAATAAACACTGGTAGCCAGTGGCAACAGACTGGAATTATATACTGCGATAAATACTGGTAGCCAGTGGAAACAGCAGACTGGATTTTTATATACTGTGATAAATAATACTGGTAGCCAGCGGCAACAGCAGACTGGAATTATATACTGCGATAAATACTGGTAGCCAGTGGCAACAGCAGACTAGAATTATATACTGCAATAAATAAAATACTGGTAGCCACTGCCAGTGGCAACAGCAAACTGGAATTATATACTGTGATAGGTACTGGTAGCCAGGGGCAACAGCACACTGGAATTATATACTGCAATAGGTACTGGTAGGCACTAGCCAGTGGCAACAGCAGAGAGCAGACTGCAGCAGACACTAGGCAGTGCAGGGCAGGCAGTGGTACTAGCAGCACCAGTGGACTATCACACTGTGACTGACTATACAGGAGCAGACTCAGCAGAGGCAGGCCCAAGCACAAAGGAGAGACAGAACACAGCACCAGTCATCCTTGCAATGGTGATGTCTTGATCACTGAGCAGTACACAGCAGCACGGGCCCCAGCAGAGACCACACACAGCAGCAGCACACCCTTCCCTACCCTTCTTCGAGATTGGAGTGAAGATGGCGGGGCGAGGTTGCGGAATTTAAGGGTTCCGTGATCTCGCGAGAATCCGACGCCGGGCGACGACGTTTTGCCCGTGCGCCCGGATTCCAGTCAGGCGGGGAACGCCGAGCACTGCTCATATCCGGGCCCGGATTGATGACGTCCGTGCTGGCTCGGATCTGGGGAATCCGAGCCCGCACACGGGTTTTTATGCAGTGAGAACGGGTTTAAAAGTTGCCCACCTCTGTCCCTGACTCAAAGAAAGGGTGGGATGTGGGCAAGGGGTGCCTATGTTGTAGGAAATGTTTCGTAACAGGTTGATCTGTGGATTTCTTAAGAAATGCTGTTTTAATGGTGGACCAGTGAAGAACCTTCCTCTCCTGTAAACAGAGGGGGATTTTCCACAATGTAACCTACAGATGGAGCCGGGCTCTTCTTTGCAGGGGATGGCGACGCCATCCGCCACCCGCCATCTGTATTAGCGAAAGGGGTCGTGCGCGCACGAGATGTGCGTGCGTCCCCTTTCGCATGGTTCCCCCGGGTCCCCGCCGGCTTGTCGGCGGTCACCCGGGGTCCCCAACGCCTCCCCGCACCCACCCCCTAACCCTGTCCGTCTCCCTGAAGCGGAGATGGACAGGGTTCCCATCGCCCCGCCGCCCGGAAACTGAGACGCGTGTGCACGTGAGACGCACGCGCGTCTCAGTCAGATGGACGCTGGGCTGCTGGTGGATCGCCGGTGGTGACGTTCTGGCAATTTGCCAGCAAGAGGGAGCCCGGCTCCATTTGTAGGTGCCAGCTTAGAGCCTAGCAAGTCCCAAGGGGCCTCATAACGATATCCTGGCCATCCGAAGTGTTCCCAGGGGAGCATTGTGCGACTACCGCATGACATTATGAAATCACACAGACCTGCCCACACTCCCAAAGTCACTTTGATAGGATAAAAACAAATTTGGACACACAAAGTGGTTTCATCCACTGTAATGTGGGTAGACAGATTCATTTAAGTGTAACACCGGTATTAACCACTTGAGTGGTAGGTCAGGAAATTTCTGGGCTCAGCTGCGCTGCTGCAGCGGGCTGCCCCGGAACATTTCTGTATATACCACCAATATCAAGATGTGCGCCAGTGGTGCATGCCGCTGTGCACCACTGGCTTATCACCTGTCCGGGCACCCCCCACCCCCTCTCCCCTCCTGTCACTCCCACTCACCTGCTCCGGCGATGATACGCTGTCAACGCTGCCCTTGTAGGTTTCTCCTGCCCCAGCAAATCTCACCACTCAAGGGGTTAAGCCAACTTCCAAAAGACCTAGAGCCTGATTCAAATTTGTACACAATGCCGATGTTCAAACAACTGAGCATTTATCGATAGACTGCACAAGTGCCATGGTACCCTATCGATGCCACATGCAATTAGTAAAACTATAGTGCTATGGATTGTAGGAGGGAAAATGCCCCAAACTGGTATTTTGCTTCAGGCCCCATGAGGTCTAAATCCACCTCTGCCTGTAAAGTCCTTTTAGTTTTGCCCCACATAACAAAGTCTATAAATACAGATGGGGCCGTGTGTGTGTGTGAGACGCGTGAACGCTCCATTCACTGCAATGGAAACACAAGCATGAGAAATGCTCGTGCGTCCCTGTCCTGGCCAGCGGCTCCGAGACAGGTTGTTTTGGCGTGCCGGCGCTACAGATGAGTCCGCCTCCAACTGTATGTTGATATAAATTGCATGTGTTGCACTGCATGTGGGGACATGCCTGATGCGAAAGTATTGCTTGAAACAAACCATTGCAAATTTTTGATTGAGACAGTGGAGACTCTTGCCAGCGGTCACAAGTTCATTTTTGAACTTTGTACCACATCTCTAGATCTCGGAAATTCCATCTTCCATGAGATTAATTGTTTTGTCTCTTTTGTTTACGGAAAACAAGTAGAGAAACAGGTAACATAGTAATTAAGGCTGAAAAAAAAAGTCCATCGAGTTCAACCCATCTAACCTGTAACTACTGACTTGAGTAAGTCCAGTTTTGATGTAAATTCATTACCAGTAGTTGCTGTAACCACCCCCACCGGCAATGAGTTCCAGAATGTTACTGCTCTAATGGTGAAGAATCCTTTTCTTAATTCAGTACTAAATTTGTTTTCCTCGAGCCTCAGTACATGCCTGCGTGTCCTAAGTATAGTCCTGTTAGTGACCAATCATCTCCCAGTTCCATATGATTCCCAATCCTGTATTTGAACATACTAATAATATCACCTCCCAACCTCCGTTTTTCCAGTGAAAACATATTCAGAAAACGGAACACTGAGCAATATGATGTATTATAATATATTATTATTTATAATATATTACACGGTGCAATATGGCTTCCAATGTTGCCGATATAGTGGCTGCCACATGGCCACAAGCATTAGATCCTACATGCCAGTTGTATGACCTCCGTTACATGCACATGGGCAGTACGAATGTCCTTACACGCATACACGTGTGTATAGCAGCATTACAAGGGGAGCTACATGTGTATTAGCCTGGGGCACCTGCACCCTTTAATCCGGCCCTGAATTGGAACATAATGTTATGTTATGGTATTTATCAAGTCACTAGGTGGACCCTAATTAGGTCGACAGAGTTGGAAGGTCGACACCAGCATTACGTTGACAATGGCAAGGTTGACAGTCCACACACCTTTCTGAGGAAGCCGCTGCCGATTAAGGCGGAGAAATGCATTAAAGGATTGATACCCCAGCCGCCTGCACCGACCGCACGGCCGCCCAACCGCCCAACTGTCTGCCATTTACAATCTCTTCCGTGGGAGAATTCTGAAGGGTTGCACTCTTTGGGAAAGCACCAGCAGCCTGGTCACCATGGTGAGACTGAGGACATGGTTATAGCTGGAGCAAGGACCAGGGCCAGATTTAGGGCCAGATTCTCTAAGCTTCAAAAGGGATAAAATGGAGAGTGATAAACAACCAGCCAATCAGCTCCTGTCTGACATGGCAGGTAGGAGCTGATTGGCTGGCTGTTTATCACTCTCCATTTTTTCACTCTTGAAGCTTAGAGAATCTGGCCCTAAGCCTTTGGGGGTCCGGGGTCACTTTCGACAGGGGGGCCCCTCCCACTTGTCATTACCGGCCGCAAACTGCACGGGAGAATATTGGTCAATGGGTAACTACAGAGGGGGGGGGTTAAAATAAACACACACATATATATATATATATATATATATATATATATATATATATATATATAGTTCGAAGGAATGACCGCACTCTCACTCAGGTAATTTTAAGTATCACAGGGGTGCGCATAGAAGGAACAAACGAAGTCCGTGCCTTTAAATATAGAGAAGTTCTCCCGGTTGGGAAGTTCTCCCGGTTGGTTATAGCGCTGCTATACTCAATTATATAAAAAGATTTATAATAAATAATTTAGAGGGAAATACTTTTTTCATTTTTAATAAAAAGCATTTAAGAAATCACAATTAAAAAAATACAATTAATATACATGGGTGCACTCAAATAGGACATACAAGTAACATATTAAGGCACTAGACTAGAGGCTGTGAGGCTGTTACTTGTTTCCTAGCACGGCGCCCACGATTTCAATCTTATTACATCATTTTGATTGCATCGCATCGCATACGACCAGATCGCATGAGATGCGATCAAAACGATGATTTCATTGCACAATCACCCTGATGGGTGATTAGTATGTTATATGCACGCCCATTGTTAACGCCACCGCCACTATTAATGGCAACCAGAAGCGTGGCAAACGCAGCGAGCCAGCGAGGGGCGGCGGTACGCGTACTCAAACCTTTTCACACCCCCACCATCCACGTCAGCGTGGAGTTGATTTTACATAGTGTGGCGAGCGCAGCGAGGGGACACGGATAACTTCACATGTATTACGAGTCCGTTGGCCACACTATATAAAATAAACTCCGCGCCAACGTGGATAGTGGGGGTATTAAATGGTCGGAGGCTGCATACCGACGCCCCTCGCGGGCTCACTGCGCTCGCCACGCTTCGGTTGGCGTTAAGAGTGGCGGTGGCGTTAACATGCATATAACATACTAATCACCCACCAGGGTCATCGATTTTAAAATTGTACAGTGCGGCTCTTAGGACCCGAAAATCAGGTCCAATCGCATACCATCGCATACCAACGCATACCACTAATTAAGGCATGCGATGGTATGCGATGTATGCGATGGGCGCCGTGCTAGGAAACAAGTACCGTGAGGCTTGTTTGGCTATATATGCAAGGCTTTTTATTTATTTATTTACAGTTTCTTATATAGCGCACACATATTCCACAGCGCTGTACAGACTATTATTACCAGTTATTTATTTAGCGCACACATATTCCGCAGCGCTGTACAGAGAATATTATTACCAGTTATTATATAGCGCACACATATTCCGCAGCGCTGTACAGAGACTATTATTACCAGTTATTATATAGCGCACACATATTCCACAGCGCTGTACAGACTATTATTACCAGTTATTTATTTAGCGCACACATATTCCGCAGCACTGTACAGAGATTATTATTACCAGTTATTATATAAGGCACAAGTATTCCGCAGCGCTGTACAGAGACTATTATTACCAGTTATTATATAGCGCACACATATTCCGCAGCGCTGTACAGAGAATTCTATTACCAGTTATTATATAGCACACACATATCCGCAGCGCTGTACAGAGAATATTATTACCAGTTATTATATAGCGCACACATATTCCGCAGCCCTGTACAGAGACTATTATTACCAGTTATTATATAACGCACACATATTCCGCAGCGCTGTACAGAGAATATTATTACCAGTTATTATATAGTGCACACATATTCCGCAGCGCTGTACAGAGACTATTATTACCAGTTATTATATAGCGCACACATATTCCACAGCGCTGTACAGACTATTATTACCAGTTATTTATTTAGCGCACACATATTCCGCAGCCCTGTACAGAGACTATTATTACCAGTTATTATATAACGCACACATATTCCGCAGCGCTGTACAGAGAATATTATTACCAGTTATTATATAGCGCACACATATTCCGCAGCGCTGTACAGAGAATATTATTACCAGTTATTTATATAGTGCACACATATTCCACAGCGCTGTACAGAGACTATTATTACCAGTTATTTATATAGCACACACATATTCTGCAGCGCTGTACAGAGAATATTACCAGTTATTATATAGCGCACACATATTCTGCAGCACTGTACAGAGATTATTACCAATTATTATATAGTGCACACATATTCCGCAGCGCTGTACAGAGATTATTATTACCAGTTATTATATAGCGCACAAATATTCCGCAGCGCTGTACAGAGACTATTATTACCACTTATTATATGGCGCACACATATTCCACAGCACTGTACAGAGAAAATTATTACCAGTTATTTATATAGTGCACACATATTCCGCAACGCTGTATAGAGACTATTATTACCAGTTATATATATATAGCGCACACATATTCCGCAGCGATGTACAGAGACTATTATTTCCAGTTTTTATATAGTGCACACATATTTCACAACGCTGTACAGAGACTATTATTACCAGTTATATATATAGCGCACACATATTCCACAGCGCTGTACAGAGACTATTATTACCAGTTATTATATAGCGCACACATATTCCACAGCGCTGTACAGACTATTATTACCAGTTATTTATTTAGCGCACACATATTCCGCAGCGCTGTACAGAGAATATTATTACCAGTTATTATATAGCGCACACATATTCCGCAGCGCTGTACAGAGACTATTATTACCAGTTATTATATAGCGCACACATATTCCACAGCGCTGTACAGACTATTATTACCAGTTATTTATTTAGCGCACACATATTCCGCAGCACTGTACAGAGAATATTATTGACAGTTATTATATAGCGCACACATATTCCGCAGCGCTGTACAGAGAATTCTATTACCAGTTATTATATAGCGCACACATATCCGCAGCGCTGTACAGAGAATATTATTACCAGTTATTATATAGCGCACACATATTCCGCAGCCCTGTACAGAGACTATTATTACCAGTTATTATATAACGCACACATATTCCGCAGCGCTGTACAGAGAATATTATTACCAGTTATTATATAGTGCACACATATTCCGCAGCGCTGTACAGAGACTATTATTACCAGTTATTATATAGCGCACACATATTCCACAGCGCTGTACAGACTATTATTACCAGTTATTTATTTAGCGCACACATATTCCGCAGCCCTGTACAGAGACTATTATTACCAGTTATTATATAACGCACACATATTCCGCAGCGCTGTACAGAGAATATTATTACCAGTTATTATATAGCGCACACATATTCCGCAGCGCTGTACAGAGAATATTATTACCAGTTATTTATATAGTGCACACATATTCCACAGCGCTGTACAGAGACTATTATTACCAGTTATTTATATAGCACACACATATTCTGCAGCGCTGTACAGAGAATATTACCAGTTATTATATAGCGCACACATATTTTGCAGCGCTGTACAGAGATTATTACCAATTATTATATAGTGCACACATATTCCGCAGCGCTGTACAGAGATTATTATTACCAGTTATTATATAGCGCACAAATATTCCGCAGCGCTGTACAGAGACTATTATTACCACTTATTATATGGCGCACACATATTCCACAGCACTGTACAGAGAAAATTATTACCAGTTATTTATATAGTGCACACATATTCCGCAACGCTGTATAGAGACTATTATTACCAGTTATATATATATAGCGCACACATATTCCGCAGCGATGTACAGAGACTATTATTTCCAGTTATTATATAGTGCACACATATTTCACAACGCTGTACAGAGACTATTATTACCAGTTATATATATAGCGCACACATATTCCGCAGCGATGTACAGAGACTATTATTTCCAGTTATTATGTAGCGCACACATATTTCGCAGTGCTGTACAGAGAATATTATTAACAGTTATTATTTAGTGCACACATATTCCGCAGCGCTGTACAGCGAATATTATTACCAGTTATTTATATAGCGCACATATATTCCACAGTGCTGTAGAGAGACTATTATTACCAGTTATTTATATAGCGCCCACATATTCCGCAGCGCTGTACAGAGACTATTATTACCAGTTATTATATAGTGCACACATATTCCGCAGCGCTGTACAGAGACTATTATTACCAGTTATTATATAGCGCACAAATATTCTGCAGCGCTGTACAGAGACTATTATTACCAGTTATATATATAGCGCACACATATTCCGCAGTGCTGTACAGAGACTTTTATTAGCAGTTATTTATATAGCGCCCACATATTCCGCAGCGCTGTACAGAGACTATTATTACCAGTTATTATATAGCGCACACATAGGTACTTGTGTATTTTGGCGGCGCCCATCGCATCGCATAACATAAGGCATACGATGGTATGCGTTGCGACGCGATATCGCGCGATGCTGTACAATGCCATACAATGCCATACACAGGGCCGGTGCGGGGTGAGTGCCCGGGGGGGAAGGCAGGGGGGTGCGCGCGGTGTGTCTGCAGTCTGCGCGGCCGTGGGGGGGGTCCGCGATGTGGCTACCCAACCGCCGGGGGGGGGGGAAGGGGTGCGCGATGTGGTCCCTGTGATGCTGGGGGGGTGAGGGAGGGGGGGTGAGGGAGGGGTGAGGGAGGGGGGAGGGAGTGTTCACTCACCGAACACCTGCTCCTTCCTCCGGCTCTCTCTCCTGCTCCTCTGCTCTGCTGATGCTGATGCGGTCGTAGAGCTTTCCAGCTCACTACCGCCCTCCAGTGGCCGGAGCCTTAGGCAAATGCCTAGACCTGCCTAGTGGTGGCGCCGGCCCTGGCCATACAATGCGACGCGATTAAACATTGTATAATCACCCTAATGGGTGCTTACAATGTGAAATGCACCCCCACGCCACCCCCCCACTATAAACGTGAACCCGAAGCGTGGCGAGCGCAGCGAGCCCGCGAGGGGTGGCGGTACGCTTCCTCCGACCTTTTCATACGGCGTGGAGTTGAGAATAGAAAGTGTGGCGAGTGCAGCGAGCCACCGAGCCCGAAGCGTGGCGAGCGCAGCGAGCCCCGCGAGGGGACGCGGATACCTGTGAAGGCCGCGAGGGGACTCCGATACCTGTGAAGGTATCCGCGTCCCCTCGCTGCGCTCGCCACACTTTCTATTCTCAACTCCACACATATTCTGCAGCGCTGCACAGAGACTATTATTATTAGTTATTTATATAGCGCCCACATATTGCGCAGCGCTGTACAGAGAATATTATTACCAGTTATTTATATAGCGCACAAATATTCCGCAGCGCGGTACAGAGATTATTATTACCAGTTATTATATAGCGCACACATATTCCGCAGCGCTGTACAGAGACTATTATTACCAGTTATTATATAGCGCACACATATTCCACAGCGATGTACAGAAAATATTATTACCAGTTATTATATAGCACACACATATTCCACAGCGCCGTACAGAGACTATTATTACCAGTTATTATATAGTGCACACATATTCCACAGCGCTGTACAGAGAATATTATTACCAGTTATTTATATAGCACACACATATTCCGCAGTGCTGTACAGAGAATATTATTACCAGTTATTATATAGTGCACACATATTCCACAGCGCTGTACAGAGAATATTATTACCAGTTATTATATAGTGCACACATATTCCGCAGCGCTGTACAGAGACTATTATTACCAGTTATTATATAGCGCACACATATTCCACAGCGATGTACAGAGATTATTATTACCAGTTATTATATAGCGCACACATATTCCGCAGCGCTGTACAGAGAATATTATTACCAGTTATTATATAGCGCACACATATTCCGCAGCGCTGTACAGAGACTATTATTACCAGTTATTATATAGCGCACACATATTCCGCAGCGCTGTACAGAGAATATTATTACCAGTTATTATATAGCGCACACATATTCCGCAGCGCTGTACAGAGAATATTATTACCAGTTATTATATAGCGCACACATATTCCGCAGCGCTGTACAGAGAATATTATTACCAGTTATTATATAGCGCACACATATTCCGCAGCGCTGTACAGAGACTATTATTACCAGTTATTATATAGCGCACACATATTCCACAGCGCTGTACAGAGAATATTATTACCAGTTATTATATAGCGCACACATATTCCGCAGCGCTGTACAGAGAATATTATTACTAGTTAGCATTAGTTACATTAGCATAGATAACATTGATATGTACATTAACCGGCTAATAGAGAGGAAAAACAATTAGAGAAAACGATGCAATCTCCGGAATTCATTGAGGCCCCTGGGATCCAGCTTTTCTATCTATGTATTAATATTATTGTTTTCACTTGATCTTGATGTCAGTGTTTGTATTGTTGTGGTGATTGTCCTATTATAACTTATGTATTAGTGATCGGGGGCTTCTATTACAAGTGACGTTGCCGAGACAGTTTTTATAGTTTGTGTTTGTTGTTCTGGTAACCCGGGCTTCCTCCGGTGCTGTGACGTGGTACTGCCATCGGTGTGATGACGCGCTTGGTGTGCGCCGAGTACGCCGGTGCCAGGATGCTCATTGGCAGCGCCATGAGTGAACTCTGGTAATGGGTGTGTTTTACACTGCGGTATGTATAAATATGTGTTTGTTTTCTGGATGAGTGCCGCCTGGATGAGTGCCGCCATCTGGTCCTGTATGATTAACCATGCAAAAGTTATGGATGGCACCATGCACATTATGGCCGCCTGTTGAGGTTGTGCTGCTCATCTATAGATATATATATATATATATATATATATATATATATATATTCATAGGTGTGCGCAGCCCATTTTTTTAGGGGGTGCACCATTGTAGTGGCATGTCCATCACCGCCTACTGGGCTTGACCATCACCACCTATTGGGCATAAATGCAAACTTATTCCACAAGGAAGACGCACTGCAGAAATGTAAACTGTAATGCCCATTACACATAATGCCACACACTGTAATGCCCATTACACAAAATGCCACACACAGTATTGCCCATTACACATCATGCCATGCACAGCATTGCCCATTACACATAATGCCACACACCATAATGCCCATCACACTTAATGTTACACACAGTAATGCCCATTTCACATAATGCCACACACCATAATGCCCATTACACATTATGCCAGGGCTTGACAAATTTTTGTAAAATACGGACAATAGGGACAGTGCGCGCCGAAGGCATGCACCAAAAATGTACACCGTAATGCCTAGTACACATCACACAGCCATTGCATAGTATACCACATGCTCTAATGCCCATTACACATTATACCACAAACCGTAATGCCCATTACACATTGCACCTCGCACTGTGATGCCTATTACACCTCACACCATAATGCCAAATACATATTAGGCCACATACCGTAATGCCAATTACCCATTACGCCCCACACTGTAATTCCAATTACCTTTTACGCCACACACGTAACGCCAATTACATATTACGCCCCACACCGAATTGATTATTACACATTTTCACACACGCTGGAATGTCCATTACACATTATTCCACACACAGCAATGCCCATTACACATTTTGCAACACACCAAAGTACCCATTACACATTACACCACACGTATATAGTTTATACATTATATATTATACCACACACCAGTGGTCGAAGTGGAAATTTTGAAGTGGGGGTATGGAAATTTTGAAGTGGGGGTATGGAAAAGTAAAGAGTGAATATAGTGCGCACCTTCGGACACCCCCCTGTCCATCAACGTCCCCTGCCAGACTGCCCCGTTGTACAGGGGTATTACAAAAGCACAATATGTGCTGCTGAGTGATCAGAGAGCATCCTGAGGGGGAAAAAAAACTTTTTTTTTTATCTTCAGATTAAAGTGGGGGTATGCCATACCCCCGTATACCGCCCCACTTCGACCACTGCCACACACCATATTGCTCATTACACATTATGCCACACACCATATTGGCCATTACATATTATGCCAAAAAAGTGTGCTTATCTACATGCTCGTTGTCAGTAATTACATGTTCGATGCCAGGGGGTTACATGCTCCTAGACACAGGGAATTGAGTGCTCATTGCCACAGGGAATACATGCTTGTTGCTGGTGGTAGTTACATGCTCATTGCCAGGAGGGATTACATGCTTGTTGTCCAGGGGGGTTACATGCTCGTTGCCCAGGGGATTACATGCTCATTGTCTGGGGGGGGGGGTTACATGCTCTTTGCCCACATATAAGGCCCCCCATAGTTTTACATACATATTGCTCCCCATGGTGCCACACGCATAATGCACCCCATAGTGTTACATGCATAATGACACCCATAGTGCCGCACGCATAATGCCCCCCATAGTGTTACATGCATAATGACACCCATAGTGCCGCACGCATAATGCCCCCCGAAGTGCCACACACATTATGTACCCCATAGTGCCACACACATAATGCTGACCCTTTAGTGCCACACACAATGCCCCAATAGTGCCACATACATACTGCCCCCGATTGTGCCACACACATAATGCCCCTGTAGTGCCACATCCGCAGCGTAACTATAGCACCGCAGGCCCCGCCACCGCGGGGGGGCGCTGTGCATGTGGGGGCGCCGGGGGCTGCGGTGCTATAGTTACACCCCCCCAATCCCCCGCAGACTTATCTATCTCGCTGGTCCCGGCGACTCCGTTCTTCTGCTGAGGACCACCACAAAATGGCCGCCCCCATATAGCACACAGTTCTCTGAAACTGTCTGCTGTATGGGGGTGGCCATTTTGTGGTGGTCCTCAGCAGAAGAAGAACGGAGCCGCCGGGACCAGCGCGATAGGTAACGCTGCAGGGGATTGGGGGGGGGGGTTTGCATGGGCGGCGGGGCGGCGGGGGATTGGGGGGGAGGGGGGTTTGCATGGGCGGCGGAGGATTGGGGGTGCTTGGCGGGGCGGTGGCGGGGGGGCGCCCCCCCAACGGCGGGGGGGCGCCCAAAACTTAGTTACGCCACTGTGCCACATGCCTAATGTCCTCTGTAGTTCCACACACATAATGCCCCGCACAGCGTCTATTCTATTAGATTGGGGGGTCTCCCAACTGCCACCCCCCGCAGCGGGACAATGCCTGCCGCCGGTGGGACAGCGGGACAGGACCCGAAAATCGGGACTGTCCCGCAGTAATCGTGACAGTTGGGAGGTATGCACATATAATGCCCCCATAAAGCTATTTACACAGGAGCTGCCTGGAGCCTGTGGAAGGAGGGGAGAGCTACTGTAGCAGCCACTGCCTCGGGGTGTTGTGACAGAGCTTCCGCTGACAGGCAGAGGGGGATGTAGGTGTCGGGCGGAGGGGGACGGAGCTCCGAGTCCCGCTGCCAGGCAGAGGTTGGAGGGGAAGCTGCCGGGCGGAGGGGGGATGTATGTTCCGGACGAAGGGGCGGGGTCCGGGGAGATGCTGCTGCCAGGCAGAGGGGGGATAGAGGTGCTGGGCGGAGGGGGTAAGGAGCTCATGTCCATGCTGCTAGGCAGCCGCAGATGAGGGACTAATTTGCAGCTGCCAGGCAGGCAGCATCCGGCCAGCAGGCAGCGGCTCAAAGGGGAAGGAGGTGGCGGTGTCATTAGGAGGTCCCTGTGCACCCCTGGCACCCCCAGTGTGCACGCCTATGTATATATTACCAAATGAAAACCCTGTGTTTGTCCATCTGTACCATACTCTGTAGGAGCCCTGACAGGCTAAGTGCTGCTTCTGATTAAAAACCCTCCCATAAAGAGACCGCTGCTGCTGCTATCCTCCACGGGCCTTAGAAGCATATGATGAGCTCCACCAAGCAGAGCTCAGCACAAGTCTTTCAGCCTCTGACCTCTTGAGCAAAGTCTCATGGGACTTAGTCAACTCCCAGTAATGCACTGCACTTGTGCAGTCATTGTGCCTCGGCTCCCGATGCTCAGCCCCATTAATCATTGTCACATTGGCAGATAGGTGAAGCTGCAGCACTACCCCACTCCCATGCACAAAACCTTTAGCTATGAAAAAAAAAAACCACAGGAGGCTCCTAGACAGAGGGGGGCCCAGCGGTACTGACCCCCTGTGCCCCCACTTTAATCCGGCCCTTGCGAGGACGGTGAGTCTGAGTTCAGCTGAACACACTACCTGCACTTTACCTTAATCCACATCGAACTGGCAAATATTGGTAAATAACCATTACCGCTTAAACTAACCAACCAAGAGCTGTGAGAGAGATGGTGGAGTGACTGCAAATTGGATCCATTCATATTGGAACTCTAACTGCCTCGTTACCGTAGTAACGGAAGCTGATCACTAATCTGTAGTATTATTACTTTTTAATAATATTTTGATGTCATTTTTATTGTATATTGTATCGGCCGGTGATGGCTATAAATGTCCTGTTTATATCTGTGGACTGGCGCAGTTCTTTTTCGACAGTCAAAAGGTTGACATGCGTTTTTCACTTTTTTTAACTCGACTTGTGCCGACAGTGTCTATGTCGACATTCAGGGACACAAAAAGTGAAAACCCATGTTGTCCTTTTGACTGTCAACCTTGCCATTGTCAACCTTCCAACCGTCAAAAAACAGGGTTGGGGGTGTGGGAGGAGGTCAGTCGCACTGGATTAGTATGTTTAATACAGTCATATAATGTTGGAGGACCCTCAGGGATTTATATAGGTGGTTTCCACTCTGATGATTTATATGAGGGTGTGCTACCACTGGACACAGAGGAGAGACTTTATTCAAAGAAAGGAAAGAAAATGTCGCAGTGTGGTGCACCTCAAGATACAGAAATATTTAAAAAGTAACTTTTATTTCATTTTTATAAAAGACAAAGGTGCGAAATATTGACAAACAGATAACAAACATGAGACACGGACAGTGTGATAAAAAAGGATACATTTTTATCCTTACTCAGTGTGGCCCAATTCCCCTGGTGGCCCCTTGTGGGTATATGTGTGTGCTACTATGGCACTGCTGGCAGACAGGTTGGACACTTTAAATATGTAAGTGCTAAACACTGTGGTTCCAATGTCTGTCAGCCACTGATAGATGTTCAATAGGCTTATCCACTGCTGTCTTTTGGTGAAACACTGTGGCTCAGCCCTAATATCAAAGTGGTGCTACTAAATTCCCCGGGATCTGGTGATTCGGGATGTGGTATTAATAACACTCCCTGATCCTACTAGGGGAGGATTAGCACGAATAGTCACCAGAGTGGCAAAATTGCAAGTGTGCAGAAATATATTATTGTTGCCACCCTTGCTATGGGTGTGTATCGGGGCTGAGCGCCTACCCGGTGAGTGAGAGCTGACCAGAACTGCCACTTCTGTGTCAAAACTCCTACTACAGCCGGGAGGTATACCGACAGGCAGTGGTCCTGATGAAGCTCCGTTTTGCGAAGTGTACACTGACCTAAATCAGTGTGTTTGATTCCCCTCTTCCCCTCCCCATTGATATTGTGATTTACTGATTTGTGTGTCCTGGCTGCCGACGGTAGGGCGAGCGTACGCCAGTTCTCACTGGGATTCGCAAGCCCGCCTGAAGCCGCGGTGTAAGACGTCTGCACCGCCGCTTCTCTAATAACAGAGCAACCGTGAGACAGACGGCGCTATTACACACACGCCGCTGCCTAAATAGCTCTGTGCGTCTACGTTGGAGCAGACGGAAGACAGACGGCGGTGATATTTACACGCCGCCTGTCCACGACTAGTTTCGCTCTGCTCAACCACTGCCTGTCGGTATACCTCCCGGCTGTAGTAGGAGTTTTGACACAGAAGTGGCAGTTCTGGTCAGCTCTCACTCACCGGGTAGGCGCTCAGCCCCGATACACACCCATAGCAAGGGTGGCAACAATAATATATTTCTGCACACTTGCAATTTTGCCACTCTGGTGACTATTCGTGCTAATCCTCCCCTAGTAGGATCAGGGAGTGTTATTAATACCACATCCCGAATCACCAGATCCCGGGGAATTTAGTAGCACCACTTTGATATTAGGGCTGAGCCACAGTGTTTCACCAAAAGACAGCAGTGGATAAGCCTATTGAACACCTATCAGTGGCTGACAGACATTGGAACCTTAGTGTTTAGCACTTACATATTTAAAGTGTCCAACCTGTCTGCCAGCAGTGCCATAGTAGCACACACATATACCCACAAGGGGCCACCAGGGGAATTGGGCCACACTGAATAAGGATAAAAATGTATCCTTTTTTATCACACTGTCCGTGTCTCATGTTTGTCATTTGTTTGTCAATATTTCGCACCTTTGTCTTTTATAAAAATGAAATAAAAGTTACTTTTTAAATATTTCTGTATCTTGAGGTGCACCACACTGCGACATTTTCTTTCCTTTCTTTGAATAAAGACCTTTCAACCGTGTTGACCTTAGTCATGTCGACCTTAGCCCTGTTGACCCAATGACTCTTTATGGAGATATGCTGTAGCCCTTGGTGTCAACGACTCCAGGCTCCTATATGCTACACATGGCCATGTTTATTCTGGACAGTACAGGAATAACTGGCTTCTCACCTGTCCTGTGATTGGACAATGCAGGGACAAAGGTATCCATAGTAGGGGGTTGTAAGGACAATCCTGAGGTACCGGTATATATAGGTCACACACGTCTTCAGGACTCTCATGGACACCTTCATCAGGACACGCCAAAAGCATAGAAGGACCCCCAAAGTCCCTCCTATCAGGTATTGTACCCACATTTTCTGCATTCTTGTGTGTTACCGCCTACTTACCTGGCTCCTGATATGGGCATGGCCGCCGATAGGGGGGGTCTAGGGGTACAGGAGTACTGGGCCCGGCTAGAATTGGGGCCCGGATGGCATTATTGAGATGAGTAGCATGCGTGCTGCCAGGGAGTCAGGGACGCGGACAGCAGTAGCGCATTACCAATGTACTAGCCGCCAGCCAATAGGAGATTCCTGATTGCCAGCCAATTAGGAGTGCTTTCTGTCTGGTGTGTTCACGTCACTGGCTCCTTTCTGTCCAGCGTGTCCGCTCCGCAATGCGTCGCTGGTGAGGTGGTGCTGGTGCACGGAGGAGCTCTGCCGGACAGGCAAGGAGGGGGAACTGCCGGGTAGCTGGCAGCATGAGCGGCCCCATCCCACACTCCTGCTACTGAGTGGGAGATGGGGCTGCTCATGCTGCCAGCCCCCGCCATCTCTGCAGCATGACAGGTGAGCTCCTGCACTGCGTGGTTTCTTGCCACCCGCCCCTCCCCGAGCTCCGGAGTCCAGGAGGCGGCATGAGGATGCAGGACGGGTGCAGACCACCCGCACACCGGACGTAAGCCAGCAGAAGCCGCTGGCTGTACCGAGCTGTGCTGTACTGTACAACGCTGTGCAGCTGGCTGAATGTGCAGGTAATGATAGCTTGTGTCTGTACAGGAGAGAGAGGGGAAGGCATTGAGAGGTTTATTGAGGGAGAGAAGGAGATAGTGTAAGTTATAGGGATGAGAGATAGTAAGGTGGAAGGAGGGAGAAAAAGGTACAGGGGTTCCAGGTAGATATACAGATGGAGCGGGTCTTTTCTTTGCAGGGGATGGCGATGGCGACGTCAGCCACCATCCCCCGCCACCCGCCATCTGTATCTGCGAAAGGGGATGCATGCGCACGAGATGTGCGCGCGTCCCCTTTCGCGCGGTTCCCCTGGGTCCCCGCCGGCTTGTCTGCGATCACCCGGGGACCCCACAGACTCTCCGCACCCCCCCCCCTAACCCTGTTCGTCACCCTGAAGTGGAGACGGACAGGGTTCCCATCGCCACGCTGCCCGGAAACTGAGACGGGTGTGCGCATGAGATGCACTCGCGTCTCAGTCAGATGAGAGCCGGCGGTGACGTTCTGGTGATTCGCCAGCAAGAGGGAGCCCGTATCCATCTCTATGTGTTTGTTTGTGCCACTTACATTGTAGCACCCTGCCTTTCCCCCTTGGGGGCCCTGCCCATCCTGTCAGTCCCGGGCCCCACGATTTGTGATGGCAGCCCTGGATAGGGGTAATAAGCCGCCGCTGGAGAGGTTTATGTGCCGGCGCAGGGACGGTCTAGGCACTACCAGGGAAGATGAGGGTGCAGGCAGTGGGGGACCCTGGTGGAAGGAGTGAGCAGACACTGGGGCAGAGGAGGAAAGGAGAGGGGACATTGGGGAACCTTTGCCAGGGGACTGCTCCCCACAGTCAGCTTTCCAGGAGGGACACAGTGCTCTATTGCTGAACTCTTAATGTATGACTGCCATCTCCTGTGGTGACACCTTCCTGTTCAGCACAGGTGATGGCAATCCTACATTACCAGGGATAGAACGTTCCGTGCCTCCTGGAATGGGTCATGTTGGGAGGTGTGTTTCATATGGACAATGTATTCCGATGTAAAAGAACCCTACAGTTCTCTTCTTCTGCACCAATAGTAAAATATTAACGTATAGGTTTAATGTATTTGTTATCTGCAAAGAATCTTATAGGGGTGATTGTTACTGAGCATGTGCCAAGAAGCCTCTAGATCATGGGTCCTCAAACTGCGGCTCTCCAGATGTTGTAAAACTACAAATCCCAGCATGCCTTGCCACAGTTTTAACACTCCCTTATAGCAAAACTGTGGCAAGGTATGCTGGGATTTGTAGTTTCAGAACATCTAGAGGGCCGCAGTTTGAGGACCCATGCTCTAGATCTATGGGCCTTATTCTAGTTCACTCTTTCTGACAAAATCCTTCTTAGATGGACAAAACCATGCGCACTGCAGGTGGGGCAGATGTAACTTGTGCAGAGAGAAAGAGTTAGATTTGGGTGGGGTTTTACTTCAAAGTGAGATCTATATTGCAGTGTAAAAATTAAGCAGCCAGTATTTACCCTGCACAGAAACAAAATAACTCACCCAAATCTAGTTCTCTCTGCACATTTTACATCTGCCCCCCCTGCAGTGCACATGGTTTTGTCCATTTGAGAAAGGATTTGCTTTTGCAGGTGAACCAGAATAACTTAAAATTAAGCAACCTTGAATTACAGTGGTAAGGTTAACTGTATATTCTGTTACTGAATAAAGGCACACCTGGCAGAGACAGTGAGAGGCAGAGACAGTGAGAGGCAGAGACAGAGAGACGCAGAGATAGGAGCAATCACGTTGACTACAAATACCGTAACTGCAGTACAAGATGGACGGACAGTGGGACGTATTCTTCCTGGTCGGCCTGATTGCTTCCGCAGCAAGTATGCCTGTACAGGTGAGATACGGAGGATAGCTTTACATTACAAGTAAAAGTTGCTTCGTTAAAGAAAATGTTCTATAAATACAGCTTTGGACACAAATGTATACACTTAATTGTATTTACTGTGGGAGTTTACAGTTTGCCAATGTGTAATTAAAGATAAGTTCATCACAAATATTACAATTAAAAATGTTTTATATAAAAATGACAACAACAGCTGGAGAGCTGAAGGTTCCCCATCCCTGGGTTAAACTATAATGAAAGAATACCATGATGTTTTCAGATTGCTGGTAGGTCTCAGTTTGCCGGTCATTGGGGGTTATTCTAGTTCCATACCTCCCAGCATGCCCCTCTCTAGGAGGGACAAAATGCTCTGTTCCTGGACTTCCCTCTTGATATATGATTACCACCACCTGTGTTGCAGCACCTTTCGCCTCAATTAACCTGCTTAACACAGATGGTGGCAATCATACATTAAGAGGGAAGTGCAGAAGCAGAGCACTGTGTCCCTCCTGGCATGGATAATGTTGGGACGTATGTAGTTCACTCGCAAAGGCACAATCACTCTCTAATGGACAAAACCATGTGCACTGCAGGTGGGGCAGATGTAACATGTGCAGAGAGAGTTACATTTGGGTGTTTCAATGTTTCTGTGCAGGGTAAATACTGGCTGCTTTGTTTTTACACTGCAATATAGATATCAGTTTGAAGTTCAAACCCCACCCAAATCTGACTCTCTCTACACTTGTTACATCTGCCCCACCTGCAGTGCATATGGTTTTGTCCATTAGAGAGTGATTGTGCCTTTGCGAGTGAACTAGAATAACCCCCATTATCAGATTGCCGGTCATTCTCAGATTGCCGATCATTATCAGATTAGATATACATAGCGGTTCTCAGCTGACTGAAAGCGATGTGTGCTAGGTGAGGTGTCAGGTTCAGTGTCTCCAGTGAGAACACTGGCCCTGACCGGTTAGTAACCTGCGGAAGGGACTATAGATGGTAATCTCCACTGGGGCAGGGAATGACTGGCTGATTGCATGGGTTTCCTCTGGGTAGCCCAGTGGAAGGGATTATAGATAGTAATCACTGGGGCAGGGAATGACTGGCTGATTGCATAGGTTTCCTCTGGGTACCCCAGCGGAAGGGACAATAGATAGTAATCTCCACTGGGGCAGGGAATGACTGGCTGATTGCATGGGTTTCCTCTGGGTACCCCAGGGGAAGGGACTATAGATAGTAATCACTGGGGCAGGGAATGACTGGCTGATTGCATGGGTTTCCTCTGGGTACCCCAGCGGAAGGGACAATAGAAAGTAATCTCGGTACTTATGTAATATCTGGGCTCCCGTTTTTCTTATGAAACCGCGTCCCCTTGCGGGGCACGCTGCGCTCACCACACTATATAAAATCAACTACATGCGTAGTTGGATAGTAGGGGTATGAAAAAATGGGGTGCATTTAACATGGGAGCCCAGATAATACATAAGTACCGTAATCTCCACTGGGGCAGAGAATGACTGGCTGATTGCATGGGTTTCCTCTGGGTACCTGAGAGGAAGGGACTATAGATAGTAATCTCCACTGGGGCAGGGAATGACTGGCTGATTGCATGGGTTTCCTCTGGGTACCTGAGAGGAAGGGACTATAGATAGTAATCTCCACTGGGGCAGGGAATGACTGGCTAATTGCATGGGTTTCCTCTGGGTACCCCAGGGGAAGGGACTATAGATAGTAACCACTGGGGCAGGGAATGACTGGCTGATTGCATGGGTTTCCTCTGGGTACCCCAGCGGAAGGGACTATAGATAGTAACCACTGGGGCAGGGAATGGCTGGCTGATTGCATGGGTTTCCTCTGGGTACCCCAGCGGAAGGGACTATAGATAGTAACCACTGGGGCAGGGAATGACTGGCTGATTGCATGGGTTTCCTCTGGGTACCTCAGCGGAAGGGACTATAGATAGTAACCACTGGGGCAGGGAATGGCTGGCTGATTGCATGGGTTTCCTCTGGGTACCCCAGCGGAAGGGACTATAGATAGTAATCTCCACTGGGGCAGGGAATGACTGGCTGATTGCATGGGTTTCCTCTGGGTACCTGAGAGGAAGGGACTATAGATAGTAATCTCCACTGGGGCAGGGAATGACTGGCTGATTGCATGGGTTTCCTCTGGGTACCCCAGGGGAAGGGACTATAGATAGTAATCACTGGGGCAGGGAATGACTGGCTGATTGCATGGGTTTCCTCTGGGGAGCCCAGCGGAAGGGACTATAGATAGTAACCACTGGGGCAGGGAATGACTGGCTGATTGCATGGGTTTCCTCTGGGTACCCCAGGGGAAGGGACTATAGATAGTAATCACTGGGGCAGGGAATGACTGGCTGATTGCATGGGTTTCCTCTGGGTACCCCAGCGGAAGGGACTATAGATAGTAACCACTGGGGCAGGGAATGACTGGCTGACTGTTCTCTATACAGCTCTGGCATTGTTTGACTCTATATTTAATACTGTATGTGAGCAGGTTACTAATAGTATATTTGTGTACAATGACTTTTGTGTTCCAAATCATGCACCCTGCTCACTGTATATCAGTACCGTACATTATTATTATTATTATTATTATTATTATTATTATTACTACTACTATTCCTATGGTGCGGGTAATAAGAAATTCACACTATTTCAAAAATATTTCTGTTGCAGCCTTCCCCAAGTGCCGTGGATGGCGTTGACGATGGTACGTTTTCCCCTTTATTGTCCTCCACACTCGCCTTATACGCACCCGTTGTAATTTTCTTCTTCCCTCTTTCTCCTGTTTCTAGTTCTGTGATTTCATTTCATGCTGTTGTCACAAGATTTCCATTGTTCCCCTTTCCTCTGATAAATGCCTTTTCTTAAACCTCATCCCCTCAGGAATTCGGCCCTGGGGAAATAACCTAGGCCCTTATTCTGGTTGGTGCGGCCGGAGCCGCACACGGTGCTCCGGCCGCACAAACCAATTCCCGCCCACGAGACGGATCGCCACGGCCGTCCGTACACGGACGGCTAGCGATCCGCATAAAAATGGTGGGGCGTACGCCTCCACCATGGTGGGAGCTGCCCCCTGCATTCGATGGTCGTCGACCATCGAAGGCAGGGCCGCACGCCACAGCAGCTCCCGCAAGCTGAGACCACACGGACAATCGTCCGTGTGATAGCTTGTATGGGGGCTGAGAGCTGACATCCGGCGACGTCAGCTTTCCGCCCCCATCAGTGGCGTCATACCCTGATTAGCATGCATACGCCCCGCGTTTGCATGGGAACGCCCATGAAACGCGGGGCGTATACATAGGGAAATGAGGGTATGAAGCCCCTCACGCCCCTATACGCCCCCTTTGCGGCGGACGAAATACGTCTGCGGCGAATGGGGCTGCACATGCGCAGATTGACCTCTGCGCATGTGCAGACTAAAAACATCGGCGGTACGGCCGCACGCGGGCCGTACCGTCCGATTCAGAATAAGGGCCCTAGTGCTATGTTCCCTTTATAAACAGCAGAGGGCGCTCTTGCTGACAAAGCATTTAAAATAACATACAGCCGGGGCTCTCTAGATTTGTTTATAAAATACCTATTAGGTAATAATAATAGAGGCAATTGTGCCAGAATTATTAAGACCACCCGGTCCCTGATCCAGGTGACTGTATCCATTTGTTGGTACCCGAACATAGCATAGGGGATATTCATATATCCACCCCTGGGCCTTGTATATAAAAGTGCCTAGGATCCCTCAGCGGACCAGCAGAGGGTAGTAAAATAAAACTATCAGAAATAAACAGTAAACATATTGGGTGTAAAACAAAAGAATTTTATTGTCAGAAGTAATTATACAATAAAGACAATTTCTTGACAATAAACCTTTCTCCTATACAATGAGGATCTGCTGAACCAATAAAATTGACATTTTCAATTAAAGATCTTTTTAGGATCACTTTTTCCTTACTATTTTTGTCACAAAAACACCACCTGTGTGTATATATGTTTGTATGTGTGATTTTAACCCCTATAAATTCACTGCGGCCTCCCATCACATTATATAATTGGATTTTTAGAAATATGATCTATTAAAAGTTAAATTTTATGTAAATATTTTTGTTCGAAGTGCGCTCCCTGAATAACAGTCCTTCTTTTCTTCTTGCCTATTACTTTCCTAGGCATGCCTGCTGTTCTCCGTCCCTCCGGGCATTTCTTTAGGACACACCTGCGTTTTTGTTAGTACTCCCACTAAACGTCCGGTTCCCACGGATAGTGATATGGATCCCATGATCGTACGTGCTGCGCATAGGGTCTGTCAAGACCTGTTACGTTGTAGTTACATTATTGGCACATCCTGCATCAAAATCTGGGTCCAGGAGCTGCCGAGGAGTTCAAGGGATATCGTGATTGGATGCTGGTCTTTCTAATGTATGGCCAGTTTAAGACCAACAGTAGACAATCTAGAGCTATTGTGGGTTTCGAATGCCAGGTGCACCTTTTGGTGCCTATAGATCCCTCAATCATTGCACAGCCTTATAACTTACAGTGTACTTCTATTTATTTACAATAGTAATTTCACGTGCAATTTAATTATATGGATATACAAAGATTGAACAATGTATCTGTCTGTCAAAAGGTCCATTTCTAATATACAGGAACATTTGTATGTATGATGGAAATGTCAATGTATATCAGACACCAACATGTCCGTATTTATGGTCCACATTCCCAGAAAGGAAACACAGGTAATAGCAGTATGTCTAACTGTACATGGGCTCAAAAAGGTCATGGTAATAAAAACTTTACGGGGTCATATGAAAGTTCAGACACAGACATCAAGAAACCTTCACATGATTTCTAAAGTATCCTGAACAATAACAGACTGTACTGATAATTGATATATACCTGTAATCACATTATGTGTGTGCTTGTATTTACAGAAATCCCCTATGTCTTCAGCAACATTATTAAAGCCAACAAAGGTACTGTATAAACATATTGCAGCTATAAATGCTAAAGCATAATATAAAGCGGTCATTGGGTCGACTCAGCGAAGGTCGACAGGGCTTAGGACACCTGAAATAGGTCAACCTGGGTAAGGTGACAGGGTCGGAAGGTCGACACCAGCATTAAGTTAACAATGGGAAGATCGACAGTCAAAAGGTTGACAGGAATTTTTGTTCCGAGTATTGGCACCAGCTAAGTGTACCCCATCCCCTCGCATGGCTTGCTACAGTCGCCATGCTTCGGGCACTATTATATTTTCCCACCACGCGGTAGTAGATGGTATGGTATGAAATACCGCCTGTCGGCACATGTCGGCTCAAAAAAAGAAGTGAGAAACGCATGTCGACCTTTTGACTGTCAATCTACCTATTGCTTGTGTCAACCTTCTAACCTTGCCAACCTTAGCCAGGTCGACCTATTTCTGATGTCGACCTAAGCCCTGTAGCCCATCAGTGGTCGACCTAATCTATGTCTACCTGTATCGGATGGACCTAGTGACCATTTCCCATGTAAAGGAGCCGTGGTCACAGCTGGGAATCTGGAGACATTTTTGTCATTTCAGCCTTTACATTGCAGGAAATATTTCACAGTTAATTTCCAATATTTTTCTTATATCCGAATAATTGCAACTGAGACTAAGGGGGTTATTTCTGTTTGATACGGTGAAACGTATGTACGGTCCGTCACACCGTGTGTTTTCTGTACGCTCACGGTGAGCATAAGTCTGCCCACAGAAGAGCCGCACACGGACGGTCACAGACACCGACAATGGGGAGTGGGGTTCACTTGAGCGTACGCCACCGTGCACGGACAGATCTCTCTCTTAGCCACCGATACCTGGCGTACATCAGAGCGTACGCCACAGTGCACGGACAGATCTCCCTCTTAGCCACCGATACCTGGCGTACATCAGAGCATACGCCACAGTGCACGGACAGATCTCCCTCTTAGCCACCTATACCTGGCGTACATCAGAGCGTACGCCACAGTGCACGGACGGATCTCCCTCTTAGCCACCGATACCTGGCGTACATCAGAGCGTACGCCACAGTGCACGGACAGATCTCCCTCTTAGCCACCGATACCTGGCATACATCAGAGCATACGCCACAGTGCACGGACGGATCTCCCTCTTAGCCACCGATACCTGGCGTACATCAGAGCGTACGCCACAGTGCACGGACAGATCTCCCTCTTAGCCACCGATACCTGGCATACATCAGAGCGTACGCCACAGTGCACGGACGGATCTTCCTCTTAGCCACCGATACCTGGCGTACATCAGAGCATACGCCACAGTGCACGGACAGATCTCCCTCTTAGCCACCGATACCTGGCGTACATCAGAGCGTACGCCACCGTGCACGGACAGATCTCCCTCTTAGCCACCTATACCTGGTGTACATCAGAGCGTACGCCACCATGCACGGACAGATCTCCCTCTTAGCCACCGATACCTGGCGTACATCAGAGCGTACGCCACCGTGCACGGACAGATCTCTCTCTTAGCCACCGATACCTGGCGTACATCAGAGCATACGCCACAGTGCACGGACGGATCTCCCTCTTAGCCACCGATACCTGGCGTACATCAGAGCGTATGCCACAGTGCACGGACGGATCTCCCTCTTAGCCACCGATACCTGGCGTACATCAGAGCATACGCCACAGTGCACGGACAGATCTCCCTCTTAGCCACCTATACCTGGTGTACATCAGAGCATACGCCACAGTGCACGGACAGATCTCCCTCTTAGCCACCTATACCTGGTGTACATCAGAGCGTACGCCACCGTGCACGGACAGATCTCCCTCTTAGCCACCGATACCTGGTGTACATCAGAGCGTATGCCACCGTGCACGGACGGATCTCCCTCTTAGCCACCTATACCTGGTGTACATCAGAGCGTACGCCACCGTGCACGGACAGATCTCCCTCTTAGCCACCTATACCTGGTGTACATCAGAGCGTACGCCAAAGTGCACGGACAGATCTCCCTCTTAGCCACCGATATCTGGCATACATCAGAGCGTACGCCAAAGTGCACGGACAGATCTCCCTCTTAGCCACCTATACCTGGTGTACATCAGAGCGTACGCCACCGTGCACGGACAGATCTCCCTCTTAGCCACCTATACCTGGTGTACATCAGAGCGTATGCCACAGTGCACGGACAGATCTCCCTCTTAGCCACCTATACCTGGTGTACATCAGAGCGTATGCCACAGTGCACGGACAGATCTCCCTCTTAGCCACCGATACCTGGCGTACATCAGAGCGTACGCCACAGTGCACGGACAGATCTCCCTCTTAGCCACCGATACCTGGCGTACATCAGAGCATACGCCACAGTGCACGGACAGATCTCCCTCTTAGCCACCTATACCTGGCGTACATCAGAGCGTACGCCACCGTGCACGGACAGATCTCCCTCTTAGCCACCAATACCTGGTGTACATCAGAGCGTACGCCACAGTGCACGGACGGATCTCCCTCTTAGCCACCTATACCTGGTGTACATCAGAGCGTACGCCAAAGTGCACGGACAGATCTCCCTCTTAGCCACCGATATCTGGCATACATCAGAGCGTACGCCAAAGTGCACGGACAGATCTCCCTCTTAGCCACCTATACCTGGTGTACATCAGAGCGTACGCCACCGTGCACGGACAGATCTCCCTCTTAGCCACCTATACCTGGTGTACATCAGAGCGTATGCCACAGTGCACGGACGGATCTCCCTCTTAGCCACCTATACCTGGCGTACATCAGAGCGTACGCCACCGTGCACGGACAGATCTCCCTCTTAGCCACCAATACCTGGTGTACATCAGAGCGTATGCCACAGTGCACGGACGGATCTCCCTCTTAGCCACCGATACCTGGCGTACATCAGAGCATACGCCACAGTGCACGGACGGATCTCCCTCTTAGCCACCGATACCTGGCGTACATCAGAGCGTATGCCACAGTGCACGGACGGATCTCCCTCTTAGCCACCGATACCTGGTGTACATCAGAGCATACGCCACAGTGCACGGACAGATCTCCCTCTTAGCCACCTATACCTGGTGTACATCAGAGCGTACGCCACAGTGCACGGACAGATCTCCCTCTTAGCCACCTATACCTGGTGTACATCAGAGCGTACGCCACAGTGCACGGACGGATCTCCCTCTTAGCCACCGATACCTGGTGTACATCAGAGCGTATGCCACCGTGCACGGACGGATCTCCCTCTTAGCCACCTATACCTGGTGTACATCAGAGCGTACGCCACCGTGCACGGACAGATCTCCCTCTTAGCCACCAATACCTGGCGTACATCAGAGCATACGCCACAGTGCACGGACAGATCTCCCTCTTAGCCACCTATACCTGGTGTACATCAGAGCGTACGCCAAAGTGCACGGACAGATCTCCCTCTTAGCCACCGATATCTGGCATACATCAGAGCGTACGCCAAAGTGCACGGACAGATCTCCCTCTTAGCCACCTATACCTGGTGTACATCAGAGCGTACGCCACCGTGCACGGACAGATCTCCCTCTTAGCCACCTATACCTGGTGTACATCAGAGCGTATGCCACAGTGCACGGACAGATCTCCCTCTTAGCCACCGATACCTGGCGTACATCAGAGCATACGCCACAGTGCACGGACAGATCTCCCTCTTAGCCACCTATACCTGGCGTACATCAGAGCATACGCCACAGTGCACGGACAGATCTCCCTCTTAGCCACCTATACCTGGTGTACATCAGAGCGTACGCCAAAGTGCACGGACAGATCTCCCTCTTAGCCACCGATACCTGGCGTACATCAGAGCATACGCCACCGTGCACGGACAGATCTCCCTCTTAGCCACCAATACCTGGCGTACATCAGAGCATACGCCACAGTGCACGGACAGATCTCCCTCTTAGCCACCTATACCTGGTGTACATCAGAGCGTATGCCACAGTGCACGGACAGATCTCCCTCTTAGCCACCTATACCTGGCGTACATCAGAGCATACGCCACAGTGCACGGACAGATCTCCCTCTTAGCCACCTATACCTGGTGTACATCAGAGCGTACGCCACAGTGCACGGACAGATCTCCCTCTTAGCCACCTATACCTGGTGTACATCAGAGCGTATGCCACAGTGCACGGACAGATCTCCCTCTTAGCCACCTATACCTGGTGTACATCAGAGCGTACGCCAAAGTGCACGGACAGATCTCCCTCTTAGCCACCGATATCTGGCATACATCAGAGCGTACGCCAAAGTGCACGGATGGATCTCGTCCGTTTTCCCACCGACACCTTCCGTATATCTGAGCGTACGCCACATGCAAACATGTTCTAATATTGTTCAAAATAAGACTTTAGAGTGTGATAGGCAGATGTTGGGATCCTTTGTTAGATATATGTGATTGCAATAATGTGCTTGGTGGCATCTTACATACAGAGTGTGCTACATAAAGTTCATAGCAGATATGAAAGTGCATAATGTATGTTCTTGGGAAAAAAATATACAGATTGTGTGCAAAATAGTGGCCATGGCCTTAGGACATTGCTCCACCATTGCAAGTAGAAATTGAGTCCAAAAACATCATAGTTGCACTTAGACGTGGTTTATGTGTCTTTTTCATAATAAAAAACTGGTATGTTTGTGTTACAGTGAAAAAGTTGACACATGTCGACCTCTGTTAATTGAGTGTCCTGCTTTTTAAAGTATAGAAAAACACTTTCTGAATGAGTGTAGATGGTTATAAAATAACTACCTTGACATATATAACCAGGTCTTAGAATGAATCTTACCTAAAATGAAACCAACCTTTACATGTAGAGAAGTGTAGAAAGATAAGGTTCCAATGTGTTTGAGGGCTGTGTGTGGCTTGCAGGTAGTGAAATCATGGTTTTCACTTAATAGGCTGCAGCATTGCTTATTACATTCAGGTGTAGTAATCAGCGTTAATTAGCAGACCCAGGCGTCCGCTCTCATGCGGTATCTCTAGGGGTGGTCTGGAGCTATCTTTGGCGTCTGCCTGTTTTTGGGCCAAAATGCACGGTGCGTTCACTGATTGAGGCAGTTGTGGCAACGTGCATTTTGTGTGCACAACCCCGTGTACGCCCATGTTTACTCCCAGTTTTCCTCATTATTCCGGCCGCTCCCATAAAAACGCCCACAATGACCTTGCTCTTGCGGACAGGTTTTTTCGCACGGAGAGACCCGTCCGTGAGCGGTGTGAGGTTGCCGCACATGCGCATTGAGAAAGATACGCATGCGCAGATGAAAAAAAAAATAAGATCCATAGCAATCACCCAGCTTAGGAGAATCATCAAGTACATTCTTTACAATGACAGTTAGTAGCTGATTAGTTGCTATGGACAACTTCTCCAGTGTTCCACTTCTCCACTCTCGCTGCTTGGTACATCAACCCCTAAAGCATTCCACTAACCTATGAATGTTTCCCTCTTATGATTAATGCAGAGAGTACGTTGCCGATAATGGGAGGTGACATCCTAATCAATATTGGACGCAGAGCCATCACCTGTTCAACATGCCCGTGGCCCAAATCTGCAGATGGGACTGTCCCTGTGCCGTACACCTTACCCTCTGAGTATAGTGAGTTTCTTCTTCCTTATGTTTTATGATATTACTCCATGACCTTCATACTTCAGTGTAGTGTAATGACTGGGTTATTTTACTTGTCCACAGGTCCGAGTGATATCAGTTTGTTCAACAATTCCATACAGGAGTTTAGTACATTGACGTGTGTGAGGTTTATACCTCGGACAACAGAGAATGATTTCCTCAACATTGTCTCATCATACGGGTAAAATATTCTAATCTATGGGGGTTATTCAAACCTATGATTAAGCGTTTGCGAAACGTACGTTAGGAGATAGCAGGGGGGATGCGGCACACAAGTTGTATGTGACCGACCCGCCCTGCCAGAGCTTGTCCGCCGTATATATGTGTACCAGCACTAAGCTGTAAATAAAAGCTGTCTGGTGCGGCACCGCGTCTGTCAGACGCTAACACAATACAGACTACATTGTGCTAATTGCCGGGCGCACAACACGTGGCCCGCTGTTAGGAAGATTTAATGAAATGTCTGCACAGATCACAATTATGTACTGGCGTGTCTGAAATTATATATGTCCTAAACTTGTAATGTAGGGAAGCTCTCAGGCTATTTAGCATAAAGATATAGAGCGACCTTAACCTAAAAGCAGTCAGTTGCTACACATAAGTGTACTGTGGCAATTACTCTTGATAAGCCACAAACACAATAATTCCATTTTTATTCCACCTGAAAGAGCTTCTATAAACTCCATTTATTTCACAGCACATTGCAGACCTGTGAAGCAATTGATACTTTGAGACTCATAATACACAAAATAACAATTATGATAAAGAGTCCCCAATATACAGTATCAATATAGAGAAACTCTATACTAGTAAAAAGGGATACATTCAATACTGATTCCTATTTTCCTTGCGGTGCAGCTAACAGAGCCCCTAAGTCACTTGACCAGAAAAAACCCAATACACATTGAAGACGGACAGCTCTATTTTTAATTTTTGATCACTTTAATGCACATTTTTTTACACCTTTTAATATTTCGCAGTTCTCAACAGCAGAATAAATAAAAGCTAAGTTTTAACATTTTCTTGGGACACTAAAAAACAATACATTGAACCTATGCTGATCAAATCAAAATATGTTAGCCTCGAGTGCCCCTTGTAGGAATTCTTTTTTCTTTCGCCGCTTGTATGGTTATTCAAACCTGCCTGCTTCTCTGCTACTGTACTTTGCAGAACCCTGCAATCAGTTATCCGCCACCCGCCATAGTGAAATCCCACCCTGAAGAAATATCGCACATCGCAAAATACATTCGCAAGTCACTCACCCTCAAATGATATCTCTGCTGTGTGCAGACTGTGCGTAGGTCAGGACATACTCGGCTGGTGCAATAGAATCAGGCTGATCGGGGGCCATAGCTGACATCACACGCCCTCCCTGAAAATACCTGGGCACACCTGCACCTTTCCTGACACGCCCACAAAAGGCCTGGTTACCGTCTCTAAACACCGGCCTTCTGTCAATCAACTTGCGTATGGCAACGATGAAAAAAATAATGCTGGATTTTTTCCGCAGTTGGCCTTGCTTAGTGTTATATACGCAAGCACAGTCAATCGATAATCGGCCCGGCAGCGAATTTACAGCCTAGCGCTCTGATCTATATAATCCTGTACGTCCTAATGGATGATTTGCTAATTCTACAACCCTCCCTATAGAAATATTCGGATAACAGTTTACTTTAATTTAAGTAGCTCTATATGATTGTTCTTCACGTTTATTATTTGCCATAACAAGTGCGCTGTGAATACTGACATAACGCTATCTCTGCTTCCAGATGTGCATCATACGTAGGACGAATTGGGGGTGGTCAGATGGTTGCCATAGATACCGATGGTTGCATGTCAAGAGGAATCATACAACATGAGCTAGATCATGCCCTGGGATATTACCATGAACATACAAGGATTGACCGTGATAACTATGTCACCATCAATTACCAGTATATCTCACCAGGTACAAATGCAAAACAATAACACAAATATGGGGCCTCATTCAGCCCTGTTCTAAAGGCAAGTTTCACACTTCCTGAGCCATTCGCTCCAGAGGGGGCTGAAATAAGCCCCTGTTTTGTTACTTAGGCCCCCATTTATCATTGATCGCATTTACAATGCGATCTGGGCGGAATATTACCGCCCAGGATCGCATTGTAAAATGCGATCATTTCGCCCCAATGTATCATCTGCCAGGACGCAGGGACAGGGCTCCGAAAGGAGACCATCCCTGCGAAGCCCTGACACGGAAGCCGGGGGGTCTGCGCATGCGCGGTTATGCCCTGACCCCCCCCCCGCGACCCCGCTGACCGGACTGCCCCACGGGCAGTGCAATATGTAGCCATAGGCTACAACGGGCTATCGCCATTAGAATGGCGATAGCCCAGGGGTGCGATGTTGATACATCGGGCAGCTTCGCATCCCCCATAGAAACCTATGGGGGATGCGGAGATTCCTACTGCGGTCCCCTTTAATACATTTAGGTGATACTTAATATTTGCAGCTAAACCCCGACAAAGTGTGTTTTCGGGGATTTAGCCGCAAATATTGCTTGATAAATGGGCCCCTTAGAGAAAGCATTGTCTTTACACTCAATCGATCTCTTCCTCTTGTAGAACATGTGATGAATTTTGCCATCCAGAACACAAATGACCAGGGTCTGCCGTACGATTACAGCTCAGTGATGCATTACGACCAGTAAGTCTTTGCCTTTTTTCAATGTA
Organism: Crinia signifera; assembly: GCF_055691185.1. Classification (NCBI taxonomy): domain Eukaryota; kingdom Metazoa; phylum Chordata; class Amphibia; order Anura; family Myobatrachidae; genus Crinia; species Crinia signifera. The sequence goes on along the minus strand of NC_139228.1, from coordinate 77,776,533 downwards.
GTGTTATTTAATGACAGGCGACGGTGCTGGAGTCAGAGTTGGACTGGCACACGGCGTACAGGGGAAATCCCCATTGGGGTCCGACTCCCTCTTATAGAGATCAGATTCCAGACTGCGCACTTCAATGTTATTTACAGTATGTTCTCTGATATTGCAGAGCACTATGTCGGAACCCTATACCCCACCCGGAGTATGAACAATATATATTTATCAAGGGGCCCAGACCATAAACTCTCTATTGGGTATCTAAACCTCTGTGGTTAACTGACCACAAGACCGGTGCTAGGGTGTTCCATGCCCTCCTGCAAACGTTAAATTTCGCCCTCTTATCCAGTGGCGTAACTATAGCTCCGCAGCCCCCACGGTGGCGGGGCGCAGAGAAATTGGGGGCGCCGCCGGGTGCTGCTGGGCTATAGTTACCCGCGGTCTGCGTCTCGCCCGGCTCTCTGCCGGGACATGCCTGACCGTCACGGTCCCGGCCGGCTCCTGCTGCAATGAAAACTGACAACTAGTTTTCTGTCTGCAGTATGGGGGCAGCCATTTTCTAAGAGTCAGTTTTCATTGTAGCTGCAGGACCCGGCCGGGACCGTGCCGGTCAGGCAGGTCCCGGCAGAGAGATGGGCGAGACGCAGACCGCGGGTGCAGGTACGGGTAATAAGGGGGGGGGGGGGCAGGTTAGGTGTGTGCGGGGGTGGGGGGGCGCCGAAAAAACATGCGGCGGGGGGGGGTGCAAAATAGTTAATTACGCCACTGCTCTCATACTTTACAAAGGGACAGCCCACACTGAAAAAAAGACGTTTGGTCTCACAAGGAAGGGGCATGGCCACAGAATAACACTCCCACTCCAAATGACTCCACACAGTAGCACAATCCTATTCACCTCCAGTGCTGTAACTAGCCACTATGGTGCTGTGTGCCAGAAAGGGAAGTGGTGACTGACCCATCACTGCAGTCAAAACAGGGAGAGTGCGCGCCCATTACACCCAACAGTGCGCCTATTACACATTGGACCTTATTCTGGTTGACTCGAAAGGCTGCATATTTCACATAAGCAAAGAAAGAAAAGGGCGTCTGTTGCGTGGTGTACCTATATGGCCTCTCACTAATAAAATGTAACCTTTATTAGTATGTTTAAAAACAAGCGAAATATAACAACCCACAAGACAACATTAAGTGAAATATCGGGAAAGGATAGGGTGCGTTTAAAATACGGTGGCTCACTGACTACGCCCTGTCCTATGAGTAAGGTAAATATAATAAACAGGTTTCTCCCATTGACTCCAATGTATTCAATTATTTGGCAAGTAAATTGTCTCGTGTCTTTGTTGGGTATCGCTTTGTTTATCGGGGTGTAACAGATAGCTGGAAATTCCTTCATATGCCACAGTTTGTCTCTTGTCAGAGGTAACAATTTAAATAAACTGTGTCCTATGTTAGAATGTGTAGAGATGTTACAATTTCGTATTATGTTATAATGCGACAATGTATCTTTCAGAGAACCCACTGATTCACACGTTTTCTATACAGATATAAATTCAATTGAAACAGATGATAAAGTAATAATTACTAAATTCTAACAGTCGACATAATGTCGATAAGTGATACAGTTTAAATCCTAGAGACAAAATATAAGGGAATGAGACTGCAGGCCTTATGCAGGGTACACACCAGGAAGACAAGGGTCCGATCCATCAATATAGATCCAATTCCGACCGATTGGATGCAGATTGTATGTTGATTGGGCCCTTTTCTGTCCTGTTCCGATCTGATCAGATGCGCGGCCCCACGGGTCGGTCGGTCTTTATTCAGATCCTACCTGCAGTGAGTGGGTCGTCAGTGTCTCGTCCAACCCACTCACGATCACGCGGAGTGCAGGACCCCGACCACGGAACCCACTCACGATGCACATCGTGAGCGGGTTTCGATCCGATCGCATCACCCCCCCCCCCCCCCCGGGTGTATAGTCGTTTTCAGATCCTACTTTTGAGAACAAATATTTGTAATGCGATCAGATCTGAATAAGGGCCATAATACGAAATTGCAACATCTCTACACATTCTAACATAGGAGACACAGAAAATACAGGGTGTAGATTGCGCTGAATTGATGACAGAAGAGGGTTAGCAGTAAATGGTAAACATTGTAATTATACATATAAAACCATAAAATTCAAAAAATTATAAGTAAGGTAGGAAATTGGAAAAGCTGCATCCAGTTATTATAACATCACCCCGGTGAGAGTCCACAGTTCAGTTTTGGGCTGGAGTGTGGAAATGACCTCCAGACAATACACAATGTGGAATCCTTTTACAGTGCTTCCTCAAAGTTGGTAATGGGGGTGGCGTTCCTCCCAATTTCTGGAATATCTGAAGCTGTAGGTAGTCCACTTAGTTGCCAGGGCAGGTGCTTTAGAGAGGTGGCTTTCCTTCAATTGGTAGTACCGTGTCCGGGATGGTGTAGGATGGCCAACTGTAGTCTGGGTCCCCGTTTCTGGTTTGTGGTTCTCAGGAGTTTTTGGTGGGTGATGCCTGGAGCAGCAGCGAGGGGGGTGAGAGGGCTGGATGTCACCATTTTCTGCAGATTTCATAGCTTTGCGAGTCCCCCTGATGCCACCCCCTGCCTGAACGGGCGACACCCCCCCCCCCACAGCTGTGAATGTCGGGGGGAGAAATGATTCGATGATCGGTGACCATGGAATGATTTCCCCAGAGCTTGCAGATCTGAGACACCTCTGTTGTGTCTCAGATCTGCGAGCGCCCTGTGCGGGAAGCGGGTGGGCAGCTGGCATCCGCTGATGTCAGCTGTCCATCCCCCACACTCGCGTCACTGGGCCATTACCATGGGCTGTGCCCCCAGCACTGCCCCCGCCCACACTGCTAGGTGCGAGCGTGATGGCAAACATGCAGTTTACCGTGACCGCTTGCACCAAGCATATACCATGTGCTAAAAATGTAACTAGAATATTATGTTTGACAGTAATGCCTATTACACATTGGGCCTTATTTTGGTTTATTCTTTCTGACAAAATCCTTCTTAGATGGGCAAAACCATGTGCACTTCAGGTGGGGCAGGTGTAACATGTGCAGAGAGAATTAGATTTGGGTGGGGTTTTACTTCAAAGTGAGATCTATATTGCAGTGTAAAAATAAAGCAGTCAGTATTTTCCCTGCACAGAAACAAAATTACTCACCCAAATCTAATTCTCTCTGCACATGTTACATCTGCCCCCCCTGCAGTGCACATGGTTTTGTCCATCTAAGAAGGATTTTGGCAGAAAGAATGAACCAAAATAAGGCCCATTATGCCACACACCATAGTACCCCTTATACAATATGCTGCACACCATAAGGTCCATATGACATTAGGCCACACATTGGCCCTTATTCTGATTGATGCGGACTTTACCGCGTACTTACGGATCGCGTCTTTATGACGTCTGCGCATGCGTGGAGAACGCTACGCGCATGTGCCACGCCTTGACTCGGTACCAGTTCGGCCAAATCCCGTCCAAAACTGTTCACCGCTATCAGTCGGGAAATAGGGGCGTATTATGGGCGTCATGCGGAATGACACATGGGCGTAGTTTCAAAGTGGGCAAAACGGGGCGGAAACATGGGCGGACACGGGGGAGTACACTTATGTTGGGGGGCGTACATTCGGAAACCACTCCGAATGCACGCGATGAAAAAAGGGCAGAAATGTGCGGTGTCCACAAGTGTACTATTGCTTTGCGGACACCACTCGTTCATGCGGTAGGCGAACGTACGCCTAATGACTACAACCATTAACACCTGAACCCAATAGAATCTACTCCTTTACTCATTACTCACTAATAGGACGCTTGTCAGTGCTTTAATTGAAACCATTGCACTTCAATTGCTGTAAGGGTTAATGTGTGCAATGCATGTGTTAGGCATGCTTGTAAGGATATATTGGAATCTAATTGATTCCAATTACAAATAAGCTGTTTTTTATGAGGGTAGGTAATTGAATAAGTGGGTCATGTGATGTATTGCAGAAGATACTTCATAGTGGGTTGTTTGGCGGAAATCCTCCGCTTACGTGCGGTAGCACCGCTTGGCTCCCGTTCGGATGCGGTATTCCCGAGCATACTCTGTAATACTCTGTAATACCGTGCCGAATCGGAGTGTTTCTCCCGCACACGCATGATTTGTATGTCGTCCGTAAACACGCCCTGTTCTTAAAGAGTGAGTCCGTCCGAATGCGGAGGACACGTGGGCGTTTCTACGGACGATGGCCGCATGCGGAAAAACACCGTGGCGTGCGGACCGCTCCGTAAGAATGCGGGAATTTCCGCACAGATCAGAATAAGGGCCCTTATGATGTGTGTAATGCCCCAAATACACATTCCCCCAGTAGTGCCCCTTACACAATGCCCCAGTATTGCCTCTTACAAAATGCCCCCCCATAGTGCCTATTATACATAATGCCAACAGTAGTGCCCCTTACACAGTGCTGACATTATTAGCGCTGCGCAACTCCCACACCAGTTGTCGACAGTAGTAGTGCTGCATGACATACGCACCAGTTGCCGACAGTAGTAGCGCTGCTTATTAAGTGCTTGGTGAAAAAGGCTCATCAACGCCTTTTTTTCCTTAGAATGTTGAAAAAACATCAACTGTCACATCGTATATTGTTAAATTTCTACCGATGTGCAGTTGAGAGCATATTGACCAGCTGCATTTCTGTTTGGTATGGAAATCGTACCACTGCAGAAAAGAAACTTATACAGAGGGTGATTAAATCGGCCCAACGTATAATTAGCACTACACTCCCGTCTGTTGAGGAGATTCAGAGTAAACGCTGCTTACGTAGAGCACACAACATTTTAAAAGACTTAACCCATCCAGCAAACGGATTATTTGAACTACTACCGTCAGGTAGGCGGTTTAGGTGCCTACGGAATAGGACGTCTAGGATGAAGAATAGCTTTTTCCCAAGGGCTATTGTTAAATTAAATAGAGAATGTAGCTTGGGTGGGGGGCTGTTGGGTTTTTAGTATTCATTGTATAAATTGTATGGACTTCTGGTTTTTTATAATATGGCTGTATACGGATAGATGCTAAATTGAATTTTGTTGTCCTAAATTAGGATAATGACAATAAAGTTGTATCTAATCTAATCTAATCTAGCGCTGCTTATACATAACGCCCACACCAGTTGCCAACAGTAGTAGCACTGCTTATAAGTAACGCCTACACCAGTTGCCAACAGTAGTAGCGCTGCTTATACGTAACGCCCACACCAGTTGCCAACAGTAGTAGCGCTGCTTATACATAATGCTCACACCAGATGCCAACAGTAGTAGCGCTGCTTATACGTAACGCCCACACCAGTTGCCAACAGTAGTAGCGCTGCTTATACATAATGCTCACACCAGTTGCCAACAGTAGTAGCGCTGCTTATACGTAACGCCCACACCAGTTGCTGACTGTAGTAGAGCCGCTTATACATAACGCCCACACCAGTTGCTGACTGTAGTAGAGCCGCTTATACGTAACGCCCACACCAGTTGCTGACTGTAGTAGCGCTGCATAGCGCCCACACCAGTTGCTGACTGTAGTAGCGCTGCATAGCGCCCACACCAGTTGCTGACCGTATTACTCTCTCACACACTCTAATTACTTTAAAATGTGTCTGGCAGGTCATCCTCTCCATCTTTCTTCCATCAGCCCCACTCCATGTAGCCCCGCCCCCTCCACACTGCCCCTGCATCATGTAGCTCCACACCCTTTTCAGGCCATGCTGCAGTGCAGTCACAGGGGGTTGGGAGCCAGGACGGAGCTTCTTGCTGCCAGCTATGCTACTTGTAATGCGGTGTGACAGGCGCAGTGACAGGCGGCAGCCACAGAGGGCAGCAGGGGATGTAGAGCAGAGAAAGTGCCTATACTGCCCGGTGCCTCCCTGCTTTGCATCCTCTGCTGAGCGGCTAGTGCCGGCCCTAGCTGACCATGCCCCCTCGAGAGACCATGCACACCACTAAACATGGGCCCTTCATTATTATTTATTCATTTACAGTTACTTATATAGCGCAGCAGATTCCGTTGCGCTTTACAATAGTAGACAGTGATAAAACAAACTGGGTAACAACAGACAGACTTGGAGGTAGGAGGGCCCTGCTGCAAGCTTACAATCTATAGGGATATAGGAGGGAAACACAAGGACAGGCACCAGTAATAGCATAGCAGTCCCACCAAGTCCAGAAGGGAAGCTATATAATACATAAGTGCCTCGGAGGGTTATGCGTGTAGAACTTAAATATGATATTCTTGCCGGCAGAGGTGAGTTTTCAGGGAACGCTTGAAAGTTTGGAGGCTAGCGGAGAGTCTTATTGTGCGTGGAAGGGCATTCCATAGGGTGGAAGCAGCACAATGACAGTCCTGTAATAGTGAATGGGAGCTAGTGATCCATTCAGATGAGAGACGCAAATCTTGTGCAGAGCGGAGTGGTCGAGATGGGAGATATTTTGTGTTAAGTGCAGAGATATATGCTGGTGCAGTATGGTTAATAGCTTTATATGTAAGTAGAAGGGTCTTATATTGCACACGGTAAGATACAGGTAACCAGTGGAGGGACTGGCAGAGCGGATCAGCAGACGATGAGCGTCTTGCAAGGAAGATCAGCCTAGCAGCAGCATTTAGAATGGATTGCAGTGGTGAGAGTCTGTTCTTGGGAAGTCCAGTTAGGAGACTATTGCAATAATCAATTAGGGATATAATTAGTGCATGGATAAGAGATTTAGTAGTGTCTTCATGCCCCAGTCCAAAACTAATCTAGACTGCACATTGATGTTCACTATATAATGTCTATTTCTGGATTGTGTACCACTGCATATTGCCATGTCTTTTGTCTGTGACAGGTATTCCTTCTCTAACACCTCTAACGAACCCACTATTGTGCCAATACCTGACCCAACTGTGCCCATTGGACAAAGGTTTGGACTGAGTGTCTTGGATGTTGCTAAAATTAACAACCTTTATCAGTGCAGTAAGTATTCATAGTCATTGAGAGATTGATTTGGAGTTAGAATCAAATCATGAGTCAAATTAGGAATATGAAACATAACACGGCTTCCCATTTACATAATCCTGCAAACTTCATAGTTTACTATTGTAATTGGCGCATACTAGAATATTGCATATATACATGTAAAAGAGAAAAGGAAAATGATTCCGTATTAAAGCGTTATTGCAGTATTAAAAAAACACTTCATGAAACTGTTAATAAATAAATACATGTACAAATATTGGATTCAGTATTGAATCTCGGCGGTCGGGATCCCGGCGTTCAGAATCCCGACGCCGGAATCCCGACAGCTGAAATGCCGACAAGGGGGGGACGTGGATCGCCCCCCCTTGCGGGCTCGCTGCGCTCGCCACGCAGCGGGCCCGGTGCCTTGCTACGCTCGGCACACTAATTTATTCTCCCTCCAGGGGTGTCGTGGACACCCCAGGAGGGAGAATGTGTTGGCATTTCGGCGGTCGGAATTCCGGCGTCGGGATTCTGAACGCCGGGATCCCGACCGCCGGGATTTTAACTGCATCCCCAAATATTATATATAAATGATACCTGTGCCTATAAATGCTGTAAAACAATCATTTGTGTTGCTTTTATTCAGTTAAGTTAATATATGCTTAATGTATAAATCAGTTATCGTTGCTAACGCAAGGTGTACGCTATAAAATGATCTGCCGGATCTGGCTGGTTGAAATATGAGTATCTGCTAATGCATTCTCGGATGAACTGATAAATCTATAGGTGTGTTTCCAGCTGAAATGATGACCAACCATTAATAGGCGAATCTAGTAATTTGTGGTCCCAGATCTAGCTATATTAAAAGAGGGACCTATGCGCGGCGTAGTCGCGCTGTAAAAAGGGGCGTGTTCTCATGAGAAGGAGACGTGGCATCACAAAAAGGGGTGTGGTATTACACTTTAGACCATACACAGTAATGCCCATTACACATTTTAGCAAACTCCGTAATACCCATTACACATAAAGCCACACGCAGTAATGCGAATTACACATAAGGCCACACACCAGAATGCCCATTACACATTGTGCCACACATCATGATGCCCATTACATACTATATAACAAACCGTAATGCCCATTACATATTTGCCACATAAGTGCTGCTTACCTACGTGCTCATTGCTAGGGGTTTCTTGCTTGATGGCACCATAGAACCCATTACACATGATGCTGCGCACCATAGTACCCATTACACATGATGCCGCACACCATAGTACCCATTACACATGATGCCGCACACCATAGTACCCATTACACATGATGCCGTGCACCATAGTACCCATTGCACATCATGCTGCACACATATAATGCCCCTTACACATGATGCTGCACACCGTAATGCCCCTTACACATGATGCTGCACACCGTAATGCCCCTTACACATTAAGCCATACATTATGCGTAATGCCCCCACATACCGCCACTTGTAGCGTCCCTTAAGCAATGCCCCCATAAGTGCCACTTACTGTAAATTTTTATATGAGCCTTCGCTGCTGCTGCAGGGAGCGATGGAGAGCGGTGCAGCTGCTTCTATAGGGAGAGGAGCAGAGCGCAGCGCAGAGCACGCTCCCACTCCCCTCCTGGTGTCCCCTCTAGCCGAGTGGACATTTGAAATATTTTGCACGCTGTTGTTGTGCGTGACGTCGGGGGAGCACGTCGGGCGCCGGCACCACATGATTAAAGGGGGGGTGGGCTGAGGTGAAAGCGGGGAGAAGAATTGGAGCGGAAGCTGCAGGGGTGACAGTCATTGACAGCTGGGCAGAGAGCAGGGGGCTGCCCGGCTGTATTCAGAGCACTGCAGGTCACGGCTGTTTGAAATACCCCTTTCACAACAGAAAATGCAGGGATTTACCTGGAAATATGGTCCCAGGATCATGCAGGGACATTCCCAGGCTGACCCCTTATACACCAGCCTAGTCCCTGCCTTTTCTGGTGTGAGGGGGAGAGACAACCACTCCCCTCTCCCTACCCCCCTTTAACCAACCAGCTATATCTTTGGAACCAACTGCCCATTTACATGAGACCAGTATCATATTGAAGAACTTTTGAGTTGGCTTCGAATGATTTTGGTCCCGTGAAACTGGGCAGTTTGGTTCCAGAGAAATCTGCCCTCAAAGAACATAAACAGTCATGAAATTACATTAAAGAAATGAAAAAAAAAAAAAAAAAAAAACGGTTTAACCTCAATATCCCTGGAACCAATGAACCGATATGGATCCAGCCTGGTATCAGATTGAAGGCCCAGCGATTTGGGTTCGACTGAGATCAACCTCGAGCTTCAGTGATGCGGAAGGGGGAACTGGCAGCTGTTGAACTGGGTGGGGGTCGGAATTAGCGGGTCCCATGTTATCCTAAAGGGAAAACGTTCCAGCTTTGCCTGGCAGTATCTCCGGTTCCCAGGGGGCTAGAGACACGGGGCTGGGCTCGTTGGAAAGCCCCATCCCTCAACAACAAAGAGGTGCACCCCCGGACCACCCCCTAGATTCGCCTATGCAACCATTTGCTCCTGAACACTGGAAGGTGGGCGGAACCTGTTCAGACAAATTGGTGAAATTACGGATTAACACCTTCTAGCTATAATTTCTCTGGCACATTCTATAAAACCTAATGATTGGGCAATCTCTCCACCTTCACTCGCAAAGGGTTCCTACTGTACATATCTCCCACAATCCTTAAGGCACATGAATTGCCGTCACTGCATAAAAAAAAATGTAAGGGGACAATTACTAAAATGGGAGTTGTATTTCACACAGGATGATGCTATGGGCAACCAATTAGATTCTACTTCTTATCTATCTGATTGGTTGCCCATAGCAACATCCCACCTGAAACAGAACTTCTATCTTAGTAACAGTGGCGCAGATATATTAACCCCTTCACGACATTTGACGTATATATACGTCATGGTCGGGAAGTACTTCCCGACCGTTGACGTATATATACGTCATGGCTTTAAACTGTCACCGCGTCTATAGACGCGGTGACAGTTTGGAGATGTCTGCTGTCCCTGACAGCAGACATCCCCCCTCGCCGCCCAGGGGGGGCAGGGGTGCCCCCCCCGGTCGGCGATCGCTGTGATTGGCTGTTCAAATCTGAACAGTCAATCACAGCGTTTCCTGTGTTACCGGCGGCTAAGCCGCTCGGTAACACAGAAAACGGTGGTGATCGGTGCAGCACCGATCACCACCGAGCGGCAGCACCCCCCTCCCACCCGCCGGGCACTCACCCGGCAGCAGCAGCAGCTCCCCCGGCTCCACCGCTACGTCCGGAGCGCACGCTGCGCTCCCCTCCTCCCCCCTCCCCCCCGCAGCAGCAGCAGCAGCAGCAGCAGCATCATGCTGCTGCTGGAAAAGTTAAAAATAAAATAAAATAAAAAATAATGTGCAAATGTGTATATATATATATATATATATATATATATACACACACATATATATATATATATATATATATATATATATATATATATATGTATATATATGTATATATATATATATATATATATATATATATACACACACACATATATATATATATATATATATATATATATATATATATATATATATGTGTGTGTGTGTGTGTGTGTGTGTGTGTGTGTGTGTGTGTGTGTGTGTGCGTATACCGCACCGATCACCAACGATCGCCAGCCCCCCCCCCTCCCACCCGGCAGCCCCCCTCCCTCCCACCCACCCGGCTGCCGCAGCGCCAGCACCCCTCCCACCCCCCCGCCAGCCGCAGCGCCAGCCCCCCTCCCAAAGCTGGTGACCAAAATGGGGTCACTTGTGGGGGGGTTCCACTGTATTGGTGCTTCGGGGGTCTTGCTAATGCGACATAGCACCCGCCATTCATTCCACCACCAAAAATCACTCCTTCCCTTCTGAGTCCTGCCATGCACCCAACTGGTATTTTTTGGTCACATGTGAGGCATTGCCGTACCCGGGAGAAATTGGGGCACAGATTTTGGGGTGCTTTGTCTCCTTCATTCCTTGTGAAAATTAAAAATTTTGAGCCAGAACTGCATTTTTGTGTAAAAAATTAAATTTTTTTACACAAAAATGCAGATCTGGCTCAAAATTTTTCATTTTCACAAGGAATGAAGGAGACAAAGCACCCCAAAATCTGTGCCCCAATTTCTCCCGGGTACGGCAATGCCTCACATGTGACCAAAAAATACCAGTTGGGTGCATGGCAGGACTCAGAAGGGAAGGAGTGATTTTTGGATTTTGCAGCACAGATTCTGGTTGAATGACCCCCGAAACACCCATACAGTGGAACCCCCCCACAAGTGACCCCATTTTGCAAACTACACCCCTCAGGGAATTCATCTAGGGGTATAGAGTACATTTCAAACCCCCCGGGGTTTCACCAATTTTGATACAACTGAGCTGTGAAAATGAAAAAATTTTTTTTTTCATTTTCACTGCCCAGTTGTACCACAATTGGTGAAACCCCTGGGGGTTTGAAATGTACACTATACCCCTAGATGAATTCCCTGAGGGGTGTAGTTTGCAAAATGGGGTCACTTGTGGGGGGGTTCCTAACTTTTAGCATCTTATGGTGCCTAGAAACCTACATGGTGCCTAAAAAATAATCTCATAAAAAGGAGGCTCCAAAATCAAGTAGGTGCTCCTTCTATTATGAAGCCGGTGGTTTGGTCACCGTGCACACTAGGGCCACATATAGGATAATTATGAAAACCAAAGAATTGGGGGAATCAATTTTTAGTCACATTTCTCTAGTAAAATCTACTGTGTTCCTTAGAAAAATGTATTAAAATTGAAAATCCGAAAAAAAAATGAAATTTTGAAATTTCACCTACACTTTGTTTTAATTCCTGTGAAACACCTAAAGGGTTAACAAACTTCCAAAATGCTGTTTTGAATACTGTGAGGGGTGCAGTTTTTGAAATGGCATCATTTATGGGGGTGTCTCACATACAAGTCCCTCAAAGTCACATCAGAACTGAACTGGTCCCTAAAAAAATCAGTGTTTGAAATTTTCTTGAAAATTTGAGAATTTGCTAGTCATATTTGAAGCCTCCTAGTGTCCAAAAAAATGAAAAGGAGGTTGAAATAATAATTGCAACATAAAGTAGACATATGGTCTTTGTTAGTTATTAACTATTTTGAGTGGTATGATTATTTGTCTCACAAGCAGAAAATGTGACATTTTGCATATTGCTAAATTTTCCATTTTTTCACGATATTTTGGTATTTTTCACAAAAAAACACAGACTGTATCGACCCAAATTTACCACTAACTTGAAGTACAATGTGTCACGAGAAAACAATCTCAAAATCACTGGGATAAGTAAAAGCAAAAAAAAGTTATCCCCACTTAAGTGAGACATGTCAGATTTGAAAAAAAGGGCTCTGTCATGAAGGCACAAACTGGCTCTGTCATGAAGGGGTTAAGACTGGTGAAGAGATAAACTGGAGATAAAGTGGAAGGAGATAACGCACCAGCCAATCAGATCCCAACTGTCATATTTCAAACACAGCTGATTGGCTGGTGCGTTATCTCTTCCAAGTGATCTCCACTTTATCTCCAGTTTATCTCTATTCCAGGCTTAATACATCTGCCCCAATGTCCCCTGAATGTTGCAACCCGTTTTGCTATACGGCCTCCTTGCACCAGGAGTAGGGCTGGGTAAGGTGTCCGCTATAAGACTAACCATGAAGATAGGGGTGGTGCAGTCACATAAATTGGACCCTTGTGCTCAGTGCTAAAGCTCCACTATAGAAACGACAACGTTTTATGATCACATTACAGCTGGCACATTAGTACATCCCATTGACATATTATAGTAAGTACTAATGATATAATAACGACGTAACTACTAATGATATAATAACGACGTATGCTTTATCACCTCTATAGTCACTTATTCTTACTCTTGTTTTTACCTTTAGATGTTTGTGCTAATCTGCTTAATAGCAACAGTGGAACTGTGAGCTCGGCCAACTCTCTGCCATCTAATTCTAACAGTGGGAGCTGTGTGTGGCTGATAAGGACCCCAACTGGGAAGGTACAGTAATGCGTTAGTGCAAGGGTGCCATATAATTCCAGGGGTGCCGCCATGTGTGCCGTATAACACCAGGGGTGCCATATAATTCCAGGGGTGCCGCCATGTGTGCCGTATAACACCAGGGGTGCCATATAATTCCAGGGGTGCCGCTATGTGTGCCGTATAACACCAGGGGTGCCATATAATTCCAGGGGTGCCGCCATGTGTGCCGTATAACACCAGGGGTGCCATATAATTCCAGGGGTGCCGCCATGTGTGCCGTATAACACCAGGGATGCCGCTATGTGTGCTGTATCAGTCCAGGGGTGCCGCCATGTGTGCCGTATAACACCAGGGGTGCCGCCATGTGTGCTGTATCAGTCCAGGGGTGCCTCAATGTGTGCTGTATCAGTCCAGGGGTGATGCCATGTGTGCTGTATCAGTCCAGGGGTGCCATATAATTCCAGGGGTGCCGCCATGTGTGCCGTATAACACCAGGGGTGCCATATAATTCCAGGGGTTCCGCCATGTGTGCCGTATAACACCAGGGGTGCCGCTATGTGTGCTGTATCAGCCCAGGGGTGCCGCCATGTGTGCCGTATAACACCAGGGGTGCCGCCATGTGTCCTGTATCAATCATGGGGTGCCACATCTTTATTTCCCCAAAGGGGGTGAGGCTATGTGGGGTGGGCGTGGTATCAGGCATGGCCTAGTGCAGCAACCACCATTTTTACAATTTTTGGGGGCATGTCCATCACTTCTCTAGCGACTGGGCTGCCCCTGGCTCCCTCTGTGCCCGCCCTCCCTCCCTGCATTGAAGAGATGCCGTGCACAGAACAGAGCCACCCCCCAAATACCTCCCCACCCCCGGAACATTGCCAGCTGTAGGAGGGATGCTGGGACAGTCTCCAAATAGCAGGACTGTGCCGCTGTAATTGGGACAATTGGGGTATTCAATAGCGTAATGCCAATATACATAAACAGGATTCAGTTCTCGTATGCGATACCCAGCCATCTCACCTGGTGGCTCCTGGTGGGCACAATCGCATGCAATACATTGTATGCGGTCAGTGGTGTAGCTAGGTGCCACTGTGCCCAGAGCAAGGGCATGTTTCACTCCCCCCCCCCCAATTTGTAGTAGGCGGGGCTCTTGCGCGATGAAAAGGGGGCACGGCCTAACATTATACCTCACACCATAATGCCCATTGTACATTTTAGCAAACTTTGTAATACCCATTACACATAAAGCCACATGCCATAATGCCAATTACGCATAAGGCCCCACATGATGCCCATTGTATACTATATTACAAACCGTAATGCCCATTACACACTATATAACACACCGTAATGCCCATTACATACTATATAACACACCGTAATGCCCAGTACATACTATATAACACAGCGTAATGCCCATTACGTACTATATAACACACCGTAATGCCCATTACATACTATATAACACACCATAATGCCCATTGCATGCTATATAACACACCGTAATGCCCATCACATACTATATAACACACCGTAATGCCCATCACATACTATATAACACACCGTAATGCCCATCACATACTATATAACACACCGTAATGCCCATCACATACTATATAACACACCGTAATGCCCATTACATACTATATAACACCGTAATGCCCATTACATACTATATAACACACCGTAATGCCCATTACATACTATATAACACACCGTAATGCCCATTACATACTATATAACACACCGTAATGCCCATTACATACTATATAACACACCGTAATGCCCATGACATACTATATAACACACCGTAATGCCCATGACATACTATATAACACACCGTAATGCCCATTACATACTATATAACACACCATAATGCCCATTACATACTATATAACACACCGTAATGCCCATTACATACTATATAACACACCGTAATGCCCATGACATACTATATTACAAACCGTAATGCCCATTACACACTATATAACACACCGTAATGCCCATTACATACTATATAACACACCGTAATGCCCATTACATACTATATAACACACCGTAATGCCCATTACATACTATATAACACACAGTAATGCCCATTACATACTATATAACACAGCGCAATGCCCATTACATACTATATAACACACCGTAATGCCCATTACATACTATATAACACACCGTAATGCCCATTACATACTATATAACACACTGTAATGCCCATTACATACTATATAACACACCGTACCACACCATAATGACCATCACATACTATATAACACACCAGAATGCCCATTACATACTATATAACACACCGTAATGCCCATTACATACTATATAACACACCGTAATACCCATTACATACTATATAACACACCGTAATGCCCATTACATACTATATAACACACCGTAATGCCCATTACATACTATATAACACACCGTAATGCCCATTACATACTATATAACACACCGTAATGCCCATCGCATACTATATAACACCGTAATGCCCATTACATACTATATAACACACCGTAATGCCCATTACATACTATATAACACACCGTAATGCCCATTACATACTATATAACACACCGTAATGCCCATGACATACTATATAACACACCGTAATGCCCATGACATACTATATAACACACCGTAATGCCCATGACATACTATATAACACACCGTAATGCCCATTACATACTATATAACACACCATAATGCCCATTACATACTATATAACACACCGTAATGCCCATTACATACTATATAACACACCGTAATGCCCATGACATACTATATTACAAACCGTAATGCCCATTACACACTATATAACACACCGTAATGCCCATTACATACTATATAACACAGCGTAATGCCCATTACATACTATATAACACACCGTAATGCCCATTACATACTATATAACACACCGTAATGCCCATTACATACTATATAACACACAGTAATGCCCATTACATACTATATAACACAGCGCAATGCCCATTACATACTATATAACACACCGTAATGCCCATTACATACTATATAACACACCGTAATGCCCATTACATACTATATAACACACTGTAATGCCCATTACATACTATATAACACACCGTACCACACCATAATGACCATCACATACTATATAACACACCGTAATGCCCATTACATACTATATAACACACCGTAATGCCCATTACATACTATATAACACACCGTAATACCCATTACATACTATATAACAGCGTAATGCCCATTACATACTATATAACACACCGTAATGCCCATTACATACTATATAACACACCGTAATGCCCATTACATACTATATAACACACTGCAATGCCCATCACATACTATATAACACACCGTAATGCCCATCGCATACTATATAACACCGTAATGCCCATTACATACTATATAACACACCGTAATGCCCATTACATACTATATAACACACCGTAATGCCCATTACATACTATATAACACACCGTAATGCCCATGACATACTATATAACACACCGTAATGCCCATGACATACTATATAACACACCGTAATGCCCATTACATACTATATAACACACCGTAATCCCCATTACATACTATATAACACAGCGTAATACCCATGACATACTATGTAACACACCGTAATGCACATGACATACTATATAACACACCGTAATGCCCATTACATACTATATAACACACCGTAATCCCCATTACATACTATATAACACAGCGTAATGCCCATTACATACTATATAACACACCGTAATGCCCATTACATACTATATAACACACCGTAATCCCCATTACATACTATATAACACAGCGTAATGCCCATTACATACTATATAACACAGCGTAATGCCCATTACATACTATATAACACACCGCAATGCCCATTACATACTATATAACACACCGTAATGCCCATTACATACTATATAACACACCGTAATCCCCATTACATACTATATAACACACCGTAATGCACATTACATACTATATAACACACCGTAATGCCCATTACATACTATATAACACACCGTAATGCCCATTACATACTATATAACACACCGTAATGCCCATTACATACTTTATAACACACCGTAATGCCCATTACACATTTGACACATAAGTGCCACTTACCTACATGCTCATTGCTAGTAACTTCATGCTCTATGCCAAGGGGCACTGACCTTGATCGTTGCCAGGGCCGGTGCCAGGTTTGTCAGCACCCTAGGTGAACAGAATGCCCCCCTCCCCAGTCCCCACATTTATACACATCAATACCGGGCAACAGCATGAGGCCATTCGCTGGGCGGTAGCAAAAGGCAGCTAGCGGTGGGCGGGCGACAGCAGGACTCAGGAGGCTAGCAGCATTGTAGCAGGAGGAAGCTAGCAGTGGGCGGGAGATCGCAGGACTCAGGAGGCTAGCGCCATTGTAGCAGGAGGAAGCTAGCAGTGGGCGGGAGATCGCAGGACTCAGGAGGCTATCGGCTGCGTTGAAGCAGGAGGAAGCTAGCAGTGGGCGGGTGACAGCAGGACTCAGGAGGCTAGCGGCATTGTAGAAGGATGAAGCTAGCGGGTGGGCAGGTGGCAGCAGGACTCAGGCGGCTAGCGGCATTGTAGCAGGAGGAAACTGGCGGACGTCAGGAGGAAACTAGTGGGCGGGTGGCAGCAGGACTCAGGAGGCTAGCAGCATTGTAGCAGGAGGAAGCTGGCGGGCGGCAGGACTCAGGAGGCTAGCGGCTGCGTTGTAGTAGGAGGAAGCTAGCTGGTGGGCGGGCGGCAGGAGGAAGCTAGCGGGTGGGCGGGCGGCAGGAGGAAGCTAGCGGGTGGGCGGGCGGCAGGAGGAAGCTAGCGGGTGGGCGGGCGGCAGCAAGAGGCTAACGGGATTGTGCCTCACATCGCAGGTAAATGACATGCAATGTGCCTCTGTTTTTGGGAACCGTTGACAGCAATGCATCGGAATCGCATAAAAACTAGCCGTATTGCACTAGTGGATGAGTCCTTTAGATTTGAGTGAGTTATTTTGTTTCTGTGTAGGGTAATTACTGGCTACTTTATTTTTACACTTAAAGCTGAGTACACACCCCAAGATTTATCTGTCCAATCTGTCAAGGTATAGGAGAAAATCACAATCGATCATTTGCTCCCAAACAGGGGCAATCCGACAATGGGGGTTATTCTGGTTGGATTGCAAAAGCAAAATTCTTGTTTAATGGACAAAACCCTGTGCACTGCAGGTGGGCAGATGTAACATGTGCAGAGAGACTTACATTTGGGTTGGGTTAAATCTAAATTTCAGTGTAACTATTAAGCAGCCAGTATCAGTATTTACCCTGCACAGAAACAAAATAACTCACACAAATGTAACTCTTTGCACATGTTACATCTGCCCCACCTGCAGTGCACATGGTTTTGTCCATTAAAGGAGTTTGCTTTTACAAAACAACCGGAATCACCTCCAATGATCGTGCAGTCAAATTGGCTTATTCCATCTAATCTAAGAGATTTGTCCAAATAATATTTTTTTGCCCATTTTCCAGCGTTTCAAAGCAAACGATTACATTTTATAAACTTTCATTCACAATCGATTTTTGTTTGCACCAGACAGACTGGACATATACATCTATAGGCGTGTACTTGGCTTAAGATTTCAGTTTGAACACACCCCACCAAATCTACCTCTCTCTCTCTGCCTGTTACATCTGCCCCACCTGCAGTGCAGCATGGTTTTGCCCGTTTGAGGAAGTTTTTTTTTTTTTTAGACCAACACTAAGGCCCTTATTCTGATCTGATCGCAGTACAAATTTGTTCTTAATATGGGAAAAAAACATGTGCACTGCAGGTGGGGCAGATGTATTTGGGTGGGGTGTGCTGAAACTGAAATCTAAATTGCAGTGTAAAAATGCAGCCAGTATTTTCCCTGCACAGAAACAAAATAACTCACACAAATCTAACTCTCTCTGCACATGTTACATCTGCCCCACCTGCAGTGCACATGGTTTTGCCCATTTTGAGAACAAATTTGTACTGAGATCAGATCTGAATAAGGGCCTAAATGTACAAAGAAATAATGTATTTTATTGCTGACTGTTTGATGGAACTTTTTTCTACTGTATATAGGTTTCACTGAATTTCCTTTACTATAATGTCAAGTTCTCACCTCATTGCAAGTCTCAATACATCAAGATATACGATGGACCTTCTGTGACATCTCCTGTGTTGCTGGACCAGACTTGTGGAATTGGTGTAATCCCAATAATGATTGCTTCCGGTGATCAGATGCTGATAGAGCTTCTCGGTGTCGGCAGTGTTCCCGCAGCCAGCTTCCGTGCTACATATAGCGCAGGTATTGTCCTACACTAGTTAGATATAAGCTTATGGATTTCCTCTGTCTATATATTCTACAGATCCCACAGAAGAGATCCCTTCAGTCAGTGTGATAATGGACGATTTTGACCTATTTTAACTATGTGATTTTGGATAACTGCAGTGGCGGTTTTTACCTATGGGCTGCAGCCCCCCAGGTAAAACCCACCACGGTCTGCCCAAAATGAAGCCAGATGCTGTCTGCGAAACTGCTCTGGCTTTACTGGGACTGGCAGCAACTTCCTATTGGAAGTCCGACCTGCCAATCACTGAAGGCATCCCATCGGGAGGTGTTCTCTCCCTCTGGGATGTGCACAAATGCACAGCAGCCGCCAAATCGGGTTCTGCGCATGTGCAGTTCCGCGGACCATACTGCGCATGCGCCTGGGAACCTGATTATGCTTACAGGGGCTGCTGCAAGGGAAGCCCACGGAGGAGTATGAACTTACTGCGCATGCACTGGCCCCGTGCAGTGGACCGGCAGCCGGGGAGCGTGGCAGACATGGGGTGAGATTTTATAGGATGAGAGTTTCAGAAAGTGAGAGATTTGGTGAGAAATCTCCAGTTTTTTTAAAGGGGCAATCATTAACACTGCAAAACCAGTTTAATTTTGCAGTGTAAATGATTGCCGCTTTAAAAAAACTGGAGATTTCTCACCAAATCTCTCACTTTCTGAAACTCTCATCCTATAAAATCTCACCCATGGAATTCATCCATAGCAGTGAAAGGCAACAGCGAGGGGGGGGAAGAGGGGGGGGGGGGGGGGGGGGGGGGGGGGCACGCATTGTGGCAGCCCCCCCTCCTCAAAAACAGTCAGAGCCGTTGCTGGATAACTGCACTTGCTTCTTTGCCCGAGCCCAAATACATTTTACATGCAACATAGTCCAACTAAACTTACCTGAACAGTCTATTTTCATACCTCCCAGCATGCTTCTCTCCAGGACGACACAATGTAGGATTGCCAGCACCTGTGGGGAGCTAGGTCAGTGATAAGAACGGTGTCACCACAGGTGCTGGCAATCATACATTACCAGGGAAGCCCAGGAGCAGAGCATTGTGTCCTCCTGGAGAGGGGCATGCTGGGAGGTATGGATAATGTATGATTGCCAGCACCTGTGGGGAGCTAGGTCAGTGATAAGAACGGTGTCACCACAGGTGCTGGCAATCATACATTACCAGGGAAGCCCAGGAATAGAGCATTGTGTCCTCCTGGAGAGGGGCATGCTGGGAGGTATGGATAATGTAGGATTGCCAGCACCTGTGGGGAGCTAGGTCAGTGATAAGAACGGTGTCACCACAGGTGATGGCAATCATACATTACCAGGGAAGCCCAGGAATAGAGCATTGTGTCCTCCTGGAGAGTGGCATGCTGGGAGGTATGGATAATGTATGATTGCCAGCACCTGTGGGGAGCTGGGTAACTGATAAGAACGGTGTCACCACAGGTGCTGGTAATCACACATTACCAGGGAAGCCCAGGAGCAGAGCATTGTGTCCTCCTGGAGAGGGGCATGCTGGGAGGTATGGATAATGTATGATTGCCAGCACCTGTGGGGAGCTAGGTAACTGATAAGAAAGGTGTCACCACAGGTAATGGCAATCATACATTACCAGGGAAGTCCAGGAACAGAGCATTGTGTCCCCCTGGAGAGGGGCATGCTGGGAGGTATGGATAATATAGGATTGCCATCACCTGTGGTGAGCTACGTAACTGATAAGAACGGTGTCACCACAGGTGATGGCAATCATACATTACCAGGGAAGCCCAGGAACAGAGCATTGTGTCCTCCTGGAGAGGGGCATGCTGGGAGGTATGGATAATGTATGATTGCCAGCACCTGTGGGGAGCTAGGTAACTGGTAAGAAAGGTGTCACCACAGGTGCTGGCAATCATACATTACAGGGAAGCCCAGGAACAGAGCATTGTGTCCTCCTGGAGAGGGGCATGCTGGGAGGTATGGATAATGTAGGATTGCCAGCACCTGTGGGGAGCTAGGTAACTGATAAGAAAGGTGTCACCACAGGTGCTGGCAATCCTACATTACCAGGGAAGCCCAGGAACAGAGCATTGTGTCCTCCTGGAGAGGGGCATGCTGGGAGGTATGGATAATGTAGGATTGCCAGCACCTGTGGGGAGCTAGGTAACTGATAAGAAAGGTGTCACCACAGGTGATGGCAATCATACATTACCAGGGAAGTCCAGGAACAGAGCATTGTGTCCCCCTGGAGAGGGGCATGCTGGGAGGTATGGATAATATAGGATTGCCATCACCTGTGGTGAGCTACGTAACTGATAAGAACGGTGTCACCACAGGTGATGGCAATCATACATTACCAGGGAAGCCCAGGAACAGAGCATTGTGTCCTCCTGGAGAGGGGCATGCTGGGAGGTATGGATAATGTATGATTGCCAGCACCTGTGGGGAGCTAGGTAACTGATAAGAAAGGTGTCACCACAGGTGCTGGCAATCATACATTACAGGGAAGCCCAGGAACAGAGCATTGTGTCCTCCTGGAGAGGGGCATGCTGGGAGGTATGGATAATGTAGGATTGCCAGCACCTGTGGGGAGCTAGGTAACTGATGAGAAAGGTGTCACCACAGGTGCTGGCAATCCTACATTACCAGGGAAGCCCAGGAACAGAGCATTGTGTCCTCCTGGAGAGGGGCATGCTGGGAGGTATGGATAATGTAGGATTGCCAGCACCTGTGGGGAGCTAGGTAACTGATAAGAAAGGTGTCACCACAGGTGATGGCAATCATACATTACCAGGGAAGTCCAGGAACAGAGCATTGTGTCCCCCTGGAGAGGGGCATGCTGGGAGGTATGGATAATATAGGATTGCCATCACCTGTGGTGAGCTACGTAACTGATAAGAACGGTGTCACCACAGGTGATGGCAATCATACATTACCAGGGAAGCCCAGGAACAGAGCATTGTGTCCTCCTGGAGAGGGGCATGCTGGGAGGTATGGATAATGTATGATTGCCAGCACCTGTGGGGAGCTAGGTAACTGATAAGAAAGGTGTCACCACAGGTGCTGGCAATCATACATTACAGGGAAGCCCAGGAACAGAGCATTGTGTCCTCCTGGAGAGGGGCATGCTGGGAGGTATGGATAATGTAGGATTGCCAGCACCTGTGGGGAGCTAGGTAACTGATGAGAAAGGTGTCACCACAGGTGCTGGCAATCCTACATTACCAGGGAAGCCCAGGAACAGAGCATTGTGTCCTCCTGGAGAGGGGCATGCTGGGAGGTATGGATAATGTATGATTGCCAGCACCTGTGGGGAGCTAGGTAACTGATAAGAAAGGTGTCACCACAGGTGCTGGCAATCATACATTACAGGGAAGCCCAGGAACAGAGCATTGTGTCCTCCTGGAGAGGGGCATGCTGGGAGGTATGGATAATGTATGATTGCCAGCACCTGTGGGGAGCTAGGTAACTGATAAGAAAGGTGTCACCACAGGTGCTGGCAATCATACATTACAGGGAAGCCCAGGAACAGAGCATTGTGTCCTCCTGGAGAGGGGCATGCTGGGAGGTATGGATAATGTAGGATTGCCAGCACCTGTGGGGAGCTAGGTAACTGATAAGAAAGGTGTCACCACAGGTGCTGGCAATCCTACATTACCAGGGAAGCCCAGGAACAGAGCATTGTGTCCTCCTGGAGAGGGGCATGCTGGGAGGTATGGATAATGTAGGATTGCCAGCACCTGTGGGGAGCTAGGTAACTGATAAGAAAGGTGTCACCACAGGTGATGGCAATCATACATTACCAGGGAAGTCCAGGAACAGAGCATTGTGTCCCCCTGGAGAGGGGCATGCTGGGAGGTATGGATAATATAGGATTGCCATCACCTGTGGTGAGCTACGTAACTGATAAGAACGGTGTCACCACAGGTGATGGCAATCATACATTACCAGGGAAGCCCAGGAACAGAGCATTGTGTCCTCCTGGAGAGGGGCATGCTGGGAGGTATGGATAATGTATGATTGCCAGCACCTGTGGGGAGCTAGGTAACTGATAAGAAAGGTGTCACCACAGGTGCTGGCAATCATACATTACAGGGAAGCCCAGGAACAGAGCATTGTGTCCTCCTGGAGAGGGGCATGCTGGGAGGTATGGATAATGTAGGATTGCCAGCACCTGTGGGGAGCTAGGTAACTGATGAGAAAGGTGTCACCACAGGTGCTGGCAATCCTACATTACCAGGGAAGCCCAGGAACAGAGCATTGTGTCCTCCTGGAGAGGGGCATGCTGGGAGGTATGGATAATGTAGGATTGCCAGCACCTGTGGGGAGCTAGGTAACTGATAAGAAAGGTGTCACCACAGGTGCTGGCAATCATACATTACCAGGGAAGTCCAGGAACAGAGCATTGTGTCCCCCTGGAGAGGGGCATGCTGGGAGGTATGGATAATATAGGATTGCCATCACCTGTGGTGAGCTACGTAACTGATAAGAACGGTGTCACCACAGGTGATGGCAATCATACATTACCAGGGAAGCCCAGGAACAGAGCATTGTGTCCTCCTGGAGAGGGGCATGCTGGGAGGTATGGATAATGTATGATTGCCAGCACCTGTGGGGAGCTAGGTAACTGATAAGAAAGGTGTCACCACAGGTGCTGGCAATCATACATTACAGGGAAGCCCAGGAACAGAGCATTGTGTCCTCCTGGAGAGGGGCATGCTGGGAGGTATGGATAATGTAGGATTGCCAGCACCTGTGGGGAGCTAGGTAACTGATGAGAAAGGTGTCACCACAGGTGCTGGCAATCCTACATTACCAGGGAAGCCCAGGAACAGAGCATTGTGTCCTCCTGGAGAGGGGCATGCTGGGAGGTATGGATAATGTAGGATTGCCAGCACCTGTGGGGAGCTAGGTAACTGATAAGAAAGGTGTCACCACAGGTGATGGCAATCATACATTACCAGGGAAGTCCAGGAACAGAGCATTGTGTCCCCCTGGAGAGGGGCATGCTGGGAGGTATGGATAATATAGGATTGCCATCACCTGTGGTGAGCTACGTAACTGATAAGAACGGTGTCACCACAGGTGATGGCAATCATACATTACCAGGGAAGCCCAGGAACAGAGCATTGTGTCCTCCTGGAGAGGGGCATGCTGGGAGGTATGGATAATGTATGATTGCCAGCACCTGTGGGGAGCTAGGTAACTGATAAGAAAGGTGTCACCACAGGTGCTGGCAATCATACATTACAGGGAAGCCCAGGAACAGAGCATTGTGTCCTCCTGGAGAGGGGCATGCTGGGAGGTATGGATAATGTAGGATTGCCAGCACCTGTGGGGAGCTAGGTAACTGATGAGAAAGGTGTCACCACAGGTGCTGGCAATCCTACATTACCAGGGAAGCCCAGGAACAGAGCATTGTGTCCTCCTGGAGAGGGGCATGCTGGGAGGTATGGATAATGTAGGATTGCCAGCACCTGTGGGGAGCTAGGTAACTGATAAGAAAGGTGTCACCATAGGCGAATCTAGAATTATGGTAATGGGTGGTCCCAGATCTAGACATAAGTGCAGGGGGACTTTTGCGCGGCGTAGCCGCGCGGCAAAAGGGGCGTGGTCTCATGGGAAGGAGGCGTGGCATCACAAAAAGGGGTGTGGTATTACACTTTAGACCATACACAGTAATGCCCATTACACATTTTAGCAAACTCCGTAATACCCATTACACATAAAGCCACACGTCGTAATGCCAATTACACATAAGGCCACACACCATAATGCCCATTACACATTGTGCCACACATCATGATGCCCATTACATACTATACTATATAACAAACCGTAATGCCCATTACATATTTGCCACATAAGTGCTGCTTACCTACGTGCTCATTGCTAGAAGGTTCTTGCTTAATGGCACCATAGTACCCATTACACATGATGCTGCACCATAGTACCCCTTACACATGATGCCGCGCACCATAGTACCCATTACACATGATGCCGCACACCATAGTACCCATTACACATGATGCCGCACACCATAGTACCCATTACACATGATGCCGCACACCATAGTACCCATTACACATGATGCCGCACACCATAGTACCCATTACACATGATGCCGCACACCATAGTACCCATTACACATGATGCCGCACACCATAGTACCCATTACACATGATGCCGCACACCATAGTACCCATTACACATGATGCTGCACCATAGTACCCCTTACACATGATGCCGCGCACCATAGTACCCATTACACATGATGCCGCACACCATAGTACCCATTACACATGATGCTGCACACATAATGTCCCTTACACATGATGCCGCACACCATAGTACCCATTACACATGATGCCGCACACCATAGTACCCATTACACATGATGCCGCACACCATAGTACCCATTACACATGATGCCGCACACCATAGTACCCATTACACATGATGCTGCACACATAATGTCCCTTACACATGATGCCGCACACCATAGTACCCATTACACATGATGCCGTGCACCATAGTACCCATTACACATGATGCTGCACACATAATGCCGCTTACACATGATGCCGCACACCATAGTACCCATTACACATGATGCCGTGCACCATAGTACCCATTACACATGATGCTGCACACATAATGCCGCTTACACATGATGCCGCAGACCATAGTATCATTACACATGATGCCGCACACCATAGTACCCCTTACACATGATGCCGCACACCATAGTACCCATTACACATGATGCTGCACACATAATGCCGCTTACACATGATGCTGCACACATAATGCCCCTTACACATGATGCTGCACACATAATGCCCCTTACACATGATGCCGCACACCATAGTACCCATTACACATGATGCTGCACACCGTAATGCCCCTTTGAAATAATACCCCTTTCACAACAGAAAATGCAGGGATTTACCCGGGAATACGGTCCCAGGATCATGCAGGGACATTCCCAGGCTGACCCTTCATACACCAGCCTAGTCCCTGCATTTTCTGGTGTGAGGGGGAGAGACAACCACTCTCCTCTCCCTACCCCCCTTTAACCAACCAGCTATATCTTTGGAACCAACTGACCCATTTACATGAGACCAGTATCATATTGAAGAACTTTTGAGTTGGCTTTGAATGATTTTGGTCCCGTGAAACTGGGCTGTTTGGTTCCAGAGAAATTTGCCCTCAAAGAACATAAACAGTCATGAAATTACATTTACGAAAAAAAAAACGGTTTAACCTCAATATCCCTGGAACCAGTTAACCCATATGGATCCAGCCTGGTATCAGATTGAAGGCCCGGCGATTTGGGTTCGACTGAGATCAACCTTGAGCTTCAGTGATGCCGAAGGGGAACTGGCAGCTGTTGAACTGGGTGGGGGTCCCATGTTATCCTGTAGGGAAAACGTTCCAGGTGGATCCCCGGACCACCCCCTAGATTCGCCTATGGGTGTCACCACAGGTGCTGGCAATCATACATTACCAGGGAAGCCCAGGAACAGAGCATTGTGTCCTCCTGGAGAGGGGCATGCTGGGACGTATGGATAATGTAGGATTGCCAGCACCTGTGGGGAGCTAGGTCAGTGATAAGAAAGGTGTCACCACAGGTGCTGGCAATCATACATTACCAGGGAAGTCCAGGGACAGAGCAGTGTGTCCTCCTGGAGAGGGGCATGCGGGGAGGTATGGATAATGTAGGATTGCCAGCACCTGTGGGGAGCTAGGTAACTGATAAGAAAGGTGTCACCACAGGTGCTGGCAATCATACATTACCAGAGAGGTCCAGGAACAGAGCATTGTGTCCTCCTGGAGAGGGGCATGCTGGGAGGTATTGATAATGTAGGATTGCCAGCACCTGTGGGGAGCTAGGTAACTGATAAGAAAGGTGTCACCACAGGTGCTGGCAATCCTACATTACCAGGGAAGCCCAGGAGCAGAGCATTGTGTCCCCCTTGAGAGTGGCATGCTGGGAGGCATGTATTTTCCCTTGTGATACTGGGGATGCGCATTGGTATCACAAGCAGTGACGTTACAACAAATGATGCGCCCCCCCCCCCACCGGAAAAAATGTTCGCACCCCCCCCCCCACATCAGTTAAGACCCCACCGCCCCTCCCCCCCTGTGGCTGGGACAGATACAGGCAGTGGAAGGCGAGGTGGTACCCCATGCCTGGGCAGCGTGAAGTGCCAACACCCGGGTGCTGTGGGTGCGGCATCCGCAGTGTCCGGGAACTGAAGCGCTGAGAGCTGACAGACAGCCTCAGCAGTGTTTAAAAATTCAAAAGATAGGCCGTTGATTGGCTGAAAGTGCTCTCCCTCTCTCAGCCAATCAGTGGCATCGGCCACCACTGTCCATCCACAATGCTCCACTCAGTTCCCTGACACTGCTGCGCTGGCGCTTCACGCTACCAAGGTATGGGGGGGGAGGCACTGGGAGCATAAAAATAGCGTAATAATAACCCACACTTAGCGCCTCCCGATATAGGGGGTTATTCTAGTCCATTCTTTCTGACAAAATCCTTCTTAGATGGACAAAATCATGTGCACTGCGGGTGGGGCAGATGTAACTTGTGCAGAGAGAATTAGATTTGGGTGGGGTTTTTCTTCAAAGTGAGATCTATATTGAAGTGTAAAATCATGCAATCAGTATTTTCCCTGCACAGAAACAAAATAACTCACCCAAATCTAATTCTCTCTGCACATGTTACATCTGCCCCCCTGCAGTGCATCTAAGAAGGATTTTGTCAGAAAGAATGAACTAGAATA
Source organism: Crinia signifera (assembly GCF_055691185.1). Lineage (NCBI taxonomy): Eukaryota > Metazoa > Chordata > Amphibia > Anura > Myobatrachidae > Crinia > Crinia signifera. Next base: position 77,748,310 of record NC_139228.1, on the reverse strand, counting down.
AACCCCATAGTTATGCCACTGATCACAAGCCTCCTAAACACTGTGCAATTTTGACTATCTTGCTATCCCATTTCTATCCTATTTTGACTACAGTATATATACAGAACTGTAGCCAGAATCTCACTGTGTGTACACACCATTGGTTATGCAATCCCATCTTTGGCCTTGTGCGGTACAGTAGGTGCCCTGTGCGGGACAGTAGGTGCCCTGTGCGGGACAGTAGGTGCCCTGTGCGGGAGAGTAGGTGCCCTGTGCGGGACAGTAGGTGCCCTGTGAGCGCCCCCGCCCCTCTGCATGGCTGCGTCTGTGTAAGCAGCCATGTAAAACTTCCCCCTGTGCAATGCTGAGTGAGCCCGGACTCCCTTGGCTCTGTGAAGGCCACGGAGAGAAGGAGGCCGCTGACAACAGCTGGGGAATATCTGTGTTTTCTGGGGGATGCCCAGAAAACGCCGGCGACACGACACCAAATTCCCCCAGGGTGTCAATCATCCTGCGAGCAGTGAGCGAGGCTGACCGATAGGTCAGACAGTTCACGCGCATGGATGGCCGATAATTACTGGAACTGTTATGAATCGGGACCAATAACTCTATTTTTGTGCTTAGCCACCACCTATCACTAATGCCCCATACAAGGATCTTATTCAGGTCACACACAAAGCTGCAAAATTAGTCATGTGATTTAAGCGTGGCCTGTTGCCAGGGCCAGTGTAAGGCTTCACAGCACCCTAGGCAAAACTTACTGCACCCGCCCCTCTCCCCCATACTGCCACCAATACCCACTTTCCAACCCCTTAAGGCATACTTGACAAACATTCTGGAATAGCAGAGAAGCTCCCAAAAAATTGGGTGGGCAAGGTGGGCAAGTCCCCTGTTAAGGTGGGCAAGTTCCCTGGAGGCCTTCCTTTGCCACCCACAACAGAGTACAAGGAGGAGGGGGCAGCGAAGTAGGGAAGTAGCCTCAAGGGAAAGTATGGAGGTGAGTTCTTAGATGTTCCGCAGCAGCCATCTGCATTGAGGATCCCCATAGACATCCTTGATCATTTGATAGGCAGACTTGGTGGCACCCCCCCAAGAGCCCGGCGCCTTAGGGAGCTGCCTAATGGTAGAGCCGGCCCTGCCTGTCGCCTGCATGACTCCCCCCCCCCCCTCCCCATCACCAGCGCGCCGAGTTCCCCCGCACAAGTGCAAATGGATGTTTAGCCTGCGTGCGAGGAGGAAATCAGTCAATGTTCGCCATCAAATAGTTTTTAAGGCGCACACAAATCTAAGACACTCTCTGGTGTGCTAGATCTGCGGGCTCCCTGTACGGGAAGAGGGCGGCAGCTGCCTGTCCCTCGCGTCACCTGCGCATTTATATGGGAACGCCAATGAAACACTGGGCATCCCCATGGGTGCAAAGAAACAAGTTTTTATTCAATTAAAATGTCCCATGGGTTCAGCCAGTCGCTGCTGCCCCATGACCCCCGCCCGCACTGCTAGACGAATAACCAATTAGCCATGACCAGTGTCACCAAGCGCCTGCACATACACATAAATGCACATGCTAAGCGTCGCTTCCCTGTGCGAACGTGATCACATCAAAATCCCCCCCAAAGTCTGTTCTGCAACTCCGTACATACCAACTGGGCACATGTGTGATGCGTGTGCAGACAAATCATTGATCGCATCGCTGTATCGCTGTGAATCGGGCCCTCTATGTACTTTTATAACCATCTAACTATCTCTCCCAACAGTAAAAATGGCGTAAACATCCCGGTGAGAAATTCCTGCAGTGAGAACCGGGACCGAGGTCGTACCTGAAGCCAAACTCTCATTTTCTGTATTTTAATTATGTATTCCATCCAGAACTGTTTCAATTAGATTTGTAGGTTCCTCGATTTCATTTTATATTGTCTCTACAATCAAAAGTATTTTTCATAGAATAGAATATTATATTTTCCTTTCTATGTGACTTGTATTATCTCCTGTAGTTTAATCGAGATACGGTCATTAGGTCTACACCTCTAGGTCGACAGGTCATTAGGTCGACATGGGGTTTTCACGGTTGTGTGAGCCGACGTGCCGACAGGCGGTATTTCATGCCCTACCACCCACTAGGGCATGGGTCTTCAAACTGTGGCCCTCCAGATGTTGTGAAACTACAAATCCCAGCATGCCTTGCCACAGTTTTGCTATAAGGGAGTGTTAAAACTGTGGCAAGGCATGCTGTGATTTGTAGTTTCACAACATCTGGAGGGCCGGTGTTTGAAGACCCATGCACTAGGGCCTGGTGTAAGAATAAAATAGTGTGCTGAGCGCAGCGAGGCACCATGCCTGAAGCATTGCGAGTGAAGCGAACAAAGGGGATGAGGCGCACTTCAAACTGAGTCAATGTCGACTGTGTCGACATTCAGGTATAAAACAGTGAAAAACATCATGTCGACCTTTTGACTGTCGACCTTGCCCATGTTGACCTAATGCCTTGTCTAATGCTTGTGTCGACCTGATGTCCTGTCGACCTATACACATGTCGACATTGACCCATGTCAACAGTGCTGTCGACCCAATGCTTGTCGACCTAGTTGGTGTAGACAACCCACACCCGTTTAACAAAATAGAAAAAACCCGTCCAGTTGAGAATGTATATTTCAATAAAATTGGTGTATTGTATATTTGGGTATGAAATTAATTTTAAAAAACATTTTATTTGAATATTCCAAGACTGTCCCGAGATGAATCAAGTGTTGCACCATCACATGTGATGTAGAATGCACATCTTAGTAAATTTCCCCCACAGTAGTAAAAGATTGGTCTATTTTGGACAGGGCCGGACTGGGACCAGAAATCGGCCCTGGCATTTTGAGCACACAGGCCCACCCGAAGTTTGCGGGTGGGCATTACACATTATGGAACACACCGTAATGCCCATTCCAGAATATGATACAATCCGTTATGCTCATTACACATTATGACACACACCGTAACACCCATTCCAGAATATGACAGAATCTTTATGCCCATTACACACCGTAACACCCATTACAGAATAGGACACAATCCGTTATGCCCATTACACATTACACACCGTAACACCCATTACAGAATAGGACACAATCCGTTATGCCCATTACACATTACACACTGTAACACCCATTACAGAATATGACAGAATCTTTATGCCCATTACACATTACACACCGTAACACCCATTACAGAATAGGACACAATCCGTTATGCCCATTACACATTACACACTGTAACACCTATTACAGAATTTGACGCAATCCGTTATGCCGATTACACATTATGACACACACCATAACACCCATTACAGAATATGACACAATCTGTTATGCCCATTACACATTATGGCACACACCGTAACAGCCATTACAGAATATGACACAATCCGTTATGCCCATTACACATTATGACACACACCGTAACACCCATTACAGAATATGACACAATCTTTATGCCCAGTACACATCATTATGGGCCAATGCAATTATTCCTGCTGGATTATACAGTAGATCCCAGCGCTCACCTCTATGTGAAGCTTATGTACAGTAGTAAGTGCTAAAGGATGAAAAGAATATATATAAACCGAGTGTATTGTATTTAAAACAATGACAAATAAACAAATTAAATGAAAAAGTGCTTGTAGAAGCTTTTGTGTGAAATAGGTCTTAACAGGTTGGTATGTGGTTTTATTTTAAGGACCCCTTTTTACAATAGGACCCTCACCTGGGACCTACTGTATGTCCCTGAAAGATGACTGAGGTGGTCTCAATGGGGCCAGAGATGTGGGGATTGGGATAAAGTTGAGGGAAGTTAAATCAGCATAAATGCTGCTGGAGTGTCCAAATGGAAAGTAAATTCTTAGTAAAGTGGGGAAGAAATCGGAAAAGTGTCAGAAGGGCGCAGCGTCCCGCTAGCCTGCTGCTTACCCTTTCCTTGCGGCGTCTGGTGTGCCATATAGTGTCGCTGAGGTGCGCCGTTCCCAGCCGCTGGAAGTGTGCCTGGCTCCACTGGCACTGATGCCGGGACATAACTTCCGGGTTGCCGGTCTCGCAAGATCGTGGATTTAACGGAGAGACCTCACCGGGTGCCCGTGCGCTCAACTCCTTGGAGGTCCCAGGTGTTTAGAGTGAGTCCTGGAGCTTGCACAAAATCGGACCACATGGCCATCGGCCCTTCTGGCATTTGCCAGATGGCCAGTCCGGCACGGATTTTGGATAATGAAAAGGCAAACTGACTTGGGAACTTTGAAATATCAGTAACCGACATTATTACAGGCACTGGAATGGGCTCACTTCTCAAATAGGAGCAGTTAGAATTGGTATAGTCAGTCACTCCCTTGATGCATACAAAGAATAAAAGGATAAAACTCTGCTACTTTGAGGAAATAGTTAAAATGTGCTCTCCCCCAGCATACGAATGCCGACAAAATACAATTTAATAATACACAATAAGCACATGTAAATAGATTGTGCCCAACTGGGTATAGCAATATCAAGTGAGGGAATATGCCACCCCTTCTCCTGTTGGCAGGAGTCCTGTTCATATGACGGCATAAAAAGATTACTGTATATTTCCTATATTAGGTAAACATAACAGGTCACTATGAAGTATAGAAATGTTGGGTTGACAATTTTCACATCTACAATTTTTTGAATTTACTTGGCACTCAAAGGGTTAAGGCACAGAGGAGGATGAATTAATGTGATAGGGCGAGATGCTGCAAACAAAGAATGCCGTTAAAACCCAGTTTTCTGTGTTTTATAGCATTTTGATATGCGGCAAAGCCCCCGCCGCCGGATGCGATTGTATGGGATTTTAAAGGGTGTGCGATGCCATGACATTAGGTATACAATAATATGATTGTATGTCCCCAAAATAGGTTTAACGCACCCCCCCCCCCACTCTCCACGCCACCCGAAAGTGTGGCGAGCGGCGGCGGAACGCGTCCTCTGACTTTTTCATTACCCCACTATCCACGTCGGTGTGGAGTTAATTTTATATAGTGTGGCAAGCGCAGTGAGCCCCGCGAGGGGACGCAGAATACATGTAAAGTAATCTGCATCCACTCGCCACGCCGATGTGGATAGTGGGGTAATGAAAAAGTCGGAGGACGCGTTCCGCCACCCCTTGCGGGGCTCGCTGCGCTCGCCATGCTTCGGGGTGGCGTGGATAGCGGGGGGTGCATTAAATCTATTTTTGGGACATACAATCACATTATTGTATACGTAATGTCATGGCATTGCACACCCTATAAAATCGCATGCGATTTTGTGGGACATACAATGCAATGCGATATAAAAAAAATTACATGAAAATTTTTTCCTACGTAGGGCACCGTAGGGAAATCGCATCACATGGGCTATTAGAGAGGCATGTGATGTGATATGTAGGAAATCTGGGCGCCGTTCTAGGAAACAAGTACCGATATTAAATTCCAATGAAGTGTAGACACACTGGAGTAAAACAAAGGAATTTTGTGCACGGCCCAACTGAAATGTTGCATCTTTTTCCTGCCATTATATTACATGATTGTAAGCCAGCAAGCAGGGCCCTCCTACCTCTATATCGGTCTGATGTCCATGGTGGCCTTCAGGATGTTCTTCAGCAGTCCCAGGAGTGCATATCATGGGCGTGCGGGCGCGCCGGTGATGTCACTGACGTGGCAGACCCGGGTTTGTTAAACTTCTGCATGTCTTTCTGCATGTCCTGTTAGACTAATACAACATAAGGGTGGGTGGGACAATTCCATCTTGCGGCTACATCTTTGCAGGGGCTGGCGATTCTATCACCAGCCCCCGCCAGCGGGTGAATGAACCAGAATAAGGTCCACTGTCTTGATAAAGACATTATTGCATCATGTATTTTGTTTCCTGTTGATTCTAAGTTTTTCACAAGACTCCGAGAGCCGCTGTTTTATTCCCCGGTCTATACATTTATAAATAGCGTATATATATATATATATATATATATATATATATATATATATATATATATATATATATATATATATATATATATATATATATATATACATATACACACACACACACACACACACACACCAGTTAAAGGAGATAGATAGATAGATAGATAGATAGATAGATAGATACACACTCCTTTGTACAATAATAAAACGCCTGGGGTGTCCATCCAATGGCCTGATTGGCCAAACATATAAACAACGGGTAGAGAAGAACTCACTCACCAGGACCTCTTCACATTTGTATAAAATTATTTTAATCTCTTACATAGGTCATAGCGCCATTCTCAGGTCATGTGTCGACGTTTCCACAATATCGCCACCAGCGAACAAACACCCCTGTCAGTACTTCCACTGCAAAAGAAACGGACATCAGGGCAGTCGAGAGGAATGCTGGGCTCTCGTAAAATTTGGGGGCGTGGTCTATGTGAGGGGGTGTGGACACCTCCCCCACTTAGTCCACACCCCCAAAATGTTTAGAGGAGGGTGAAAGAAAACTCTAAAAACTCAGCATCAGCACAGCACATGTGCCTACAGCATGGGTTGTGCTGACAGCAGGCTCAGCATGACCTCTCACGCTGTCAGTGAGACATGCTGAGCCTGCTGTCAGCACAGCACATGCTGTAGAAGTGTGTGCTGCTGTTGCGACCCGGGAGGGACGGAGGGGAAGGACCAAGGCCCCTGCGGGGTGCCTCCAGCAAGCCTGGGCCCGGGTAATTAGTACCCCCACCCCCCCTCTCGGCTGCCCTGACGGACATATCTAATAAAGTGTCCTCGCCACCTAATATACCCCTAAGTTACTTAAGAGTTGTATGACCTCCGTTACATGCACATGGGCAGTACGAATGTCCTTACACGCATACACGTGTGTATAGCAGCATTACAAGGGGAGCTACATGTGTATTAGCCTGGGGCACCTGCAACCTTTAATCCGGCCCTGAATTGGAACATAATGTTATGGTATTTATCAAGGGGAAACAGTCACTAGGTTGACCCTAATAAGGTCGATAGAGTTGGAAGGTCGACACCAGCATTACGTTGACAATGGCAAGGTTGACAGTCCACACAACTTTCTGAGGAAGCCGCTGCCGATTAAGGTGGTGAATTGCATTAAAGGATTGATACCCCAGCCGCCTGCACCGACCGCACTGCTGCCCAACCGCCCGCCATTTACAAGGCATTGTACACACACACACACACACACACACACACACATCGATTTGTTGTTAGATTCGATTTTCTATTAGATCTGGCATTAGATCTGTACTTTTGCATTTGATATCGAATTCGATATACATTCATGGTACATTGTACACATTCCATTTACTAGATTGAATTCTATATTTCCTTGGCTGCCCAGTAGATTTTTCTGTTCGATTTTGAGAAAACGGGAGCGCGCATCGAATCGAATGTAGATCGATGGTAACATAAAACTCATTCGATTTCGTTTAGGATTCGATTTTGCTTCTATAAGCAAAATCTAATCGAACATTGGGGGAAAAAAATGTCGATGCAGGTGTACAGGGCATTAGTTACATCAATCAAGGAGATTGTGTGGTAACAGTATAAAACTATTCGTCACTAGATGGCGCTGCTATACTCAATTGTATAACAAGATTTATAATCTTTTAGAGGGAAATACTTTTTTCCTTTTTAATTAAAAGCATTTAAGAAAACACAATAAAAAAAATACAATTCATATACATGGGTGCACTCAAATAGGACATACAAGACATACAGCAAGTAACATATGAAGGCACTAGAGACACTGTGAGGCTTGTTTGGCTATATATGCAAGGCTTTTTATTTATTAAAAGTTTCTTATATAGCGCACACATATTCCACAGCGCTGTACAGAGATTATTATTGCCAATTATTATATGGCGCACACATATTCCACAGCGCTGTACAGAGACTGTTATTACCAGTTATTATATAGCGCACACATATTCCGCAGCGCTGTACAGAGATTATTATTACCAGTTATTTATATAGCGCACACATATTCCGCAGCGCTGTACAGAGAATATTATTACCAGAAAGACGATGGACAGAGAAAGGAATGTCTCTGTGTGGCGCACCAGAGAAGAAGGATTACATAAAATATAGCTTTTAATTTATTATTTTCTAAAAAGGAGCGAAATAAAAACACAAATTGACACATACATACACAAACATGTATTTAAAACGGGATAAAGCTATCCCTGCAACGTGAGACCCCACTGTTGCCTGTACCTTCCAAATAATATTTATAATTTTAATATGACAATTTTTCAAAATAAATGCTTGGTTTTATACTGTTGTCTGTTTTTTACACATGGGCATTGGTGGTTCGCAAATATGTTTCTCTGTAGTGGGTATCACAGTTTATTTAGTTGACACTCACTGTGTCAGTAAGTCAGTAAATCTGATTATTTCTCTGTGATATATCGAGGTGATAGAGAATTTTTACAGTCACTGGCTGTGATTTTAATAATGTGTTTGGGGTTTTGACATATATACGTCCCCCGTAATGCTGCTGCTGAGGAACGAGACCCGAAGCAGACCGTGGTCTGTCTTCTGTATCTCGTCTCTGACGCAGTTTCTAATAGCCGCCAGAGACTATCACGAAGGCTGCAAACGCCGGGGAACGGATACCACCGGGTGTGCGCCTAAGTTAGCTGGGCACAGAGGTCGCGATCACGGACGTCAAGTGCCGCGCCTCTGGTTCAGCTACTACAGAGTGCGATGCACCACTTAGATACTATGCCCTATCTAAACAGATCAAAATGCATTCAAATTGGGGAAGGGAACAGGGGGTCACACGGAGTGTTTGGTCAGCGCACGCTGCGCTGGGGAGCTTCGTCAGGACCAACGGTCATTATCTGATGTCCAGTGGCAGCACACCCTCCTGTTAGTATCCATAATAAATTGTATTATATCACAACTGAGGGGTCATACATCTCATTTCCGAAATTCTTTCCAGTGCGATTGGTCCCTGCTTGTCTTTGTGAATATTATTACCAGTTAGCATTAGTTACATTAGCATAGATAACTAAATTCAACAATATTAATATGTAAATTAACCGGCTAATAGAGAGGAAAAACAATTCGAGAAAATAATGCAATCCCCGGAATTCATTGAGGCCTCTAGGATCCAGCTTTTCTGTCTATGGGCAGTATTCAATGAGGATAATTCGCCCTGTTTCACGGCAAATTTGTGCTATTTTCGCGTTGGAAGGTGATTTTTTGTGTCATAAATTGAATCATCCTATTCGACGTGCACTTCTCGCCGTCTTTCTAAGTGATTTTCGCCGTGTGTCGCCGTGTAGCAAATCGCCATCTTTTCATGGAGAAGTTGAAAGTGAACTTTTAAAATAAAGTTGTTGTTGTTTTACATTTGGTGTAAAAAAAATCAGGAATTTTATTCTGAGAAGGGGCATGCTATTTTTATTCATGTGCTTATAGCACATGAATATATATTTAATTAAAAAATATATATATATATTTTTTTACACATAGCAGCCAGCAGGGGGCCAAGAGCCGCTCATTGCATATTTATATATTCACTGCACCCGATCATTAGATATGCACGATCGGGTGCAGTGAATACCCGGTCCCCTGCTGGCTCACCCGGGGGGTAGCCTGTGCTTCCTGGCTCCCGGATAGCCCACCTCCCCCCCCCCCCACATAGGTTCTGCGGCAGACAGGGAGACTTCCATCTCCCTGCCGGGCGCCGTCCTAAGGCTCCCTGCGGCGGATTCACATTCGCCGTCAGGGGCAGCGAGCCCCTGCGATGTTGAATAGGGGGATAGCAGGGGGATAGCGGGGGGACAGCGAGGCTCCGGAACACGGTGACAGTGCAGCGAATCCTAAACAGGATTCGCTGCACGCCGTGAATATTTTCATTGAATACTGCCCTATGTATTAATATTATTGTTTTCACTTGTTCTTGATGTCAGTGTTTGTATTGTTGTGGTGATTGTCCTATTATAACTTATGTATTAGTGATCGGGGGCTTCTATTACTAGTGACGTTGCCGAGACAGTTTTTACAGTTTGTGTTTGTTGTTATGGTAACCCGGGCTGCCTCTGGTGCGGTGACGTGGTACTGCCATCGGTGTGATGACGCGCTTGGTGTGCGCCGTGTACGCCGGTGTCAGGATGCTCATTGGCGGCGCCATGAGTGAACTCCGGTAATGGGTGTGTTTTACACTGCGGTATGTATAAATATGTGTTTGTTTGATTATAGCATTTTGTGTCCTGATGAAGAACCGTCATTAAAAGGTTTGAAACGTTGATGTAACTTAACTGCGTCTAAGCAGTTCTTTCTGGATGAATGCCACCATCTGGTCCTGTATGATTAACCATGCAAAAGTTATGGATGGCACCGTGCACATTATGGCCTGTTGAGGTTGTGCTGCTCATCTACGGACACACACAGGATTTTCATGTCATATATATATATATATATATATATATATATAGAAAAAAATGGGGAATACCTAACCGTCCGCGCCTTAAAGATGGCTAGCAGCAACTCTGAAAGTCCCCTGTTAGCCGGGACTTAAGACAGATAGAGATAAAGAAAAGGGAACAGAGTGCGCTTATAGGTGAAGGTACACAACTTATTCCTCACTTTTGTTTAAAACATTTATTCAATAAAAGCCTTAACAATTCGGCTCATATAAAATACACAAATACATATAGTCATTTTGAAGATAACTATTAACGTAGTGTACAATTTTTCCAATACAACAACTGGCCCAACGCGTTTCGTCACCGACGTGACTTCCTCAGGGGCACTTGATGACTTGGTTGACAAAGGTACAATTGCACTTTATGTAGTATCTCAAAATGAATGGGTACAGAAAATAGTTTTTTTGCAGGAATATATATTTTACCAGTTTTCAGTGCTCTTGTTATGGCTGGCCCATACAAATAAACAAAGTTTTTGTCCCAGTTTCACTGAGTACACCCACTCAGTGGCAGATATCTACATCCAGGTCAAACAATGCTGTGTGACCAGGAAGTAACCTCTAGTGTCTTCTGCCATTGAATACACTAGAGGTTACTTCCTGGTCACACAGCATTGTTTGACCTGGATGTAGATATCTGCCACTGAGTGGGTGTACTCAGTGAAACTGGGACAAAAACTTTGTTTATTTGTATGGGCCAGCCATAACAAGAGCACTGAAAACTGGTAAAATATATATTCCTGCAAAAAAACTATTTTCTGTACCCATTCATTTTGAGATACTACATAAAGTGCAATTGTACCTTTGTCAACCAAGTCATCAAGTGCCCCTGAGGAAGTCACGTAGGTGACGAAACGCGTTGGGCCAGTTGTTGTATTGGAAAAATTGTACACTACGTTAATAGTTATCTTCAAAATGACTATATGTATTTGTGTATTTTATATGAGCCGAATTGTTAAGGCTTTTATTGAATAAATGTTTTAAACAAAAGTGAGGAATAAGTTGTGTACCTTCACCTATAAGCGCACACTGTTCCCTTTTCTTTATATATATATATATATATATATATATATATATATATATATATATATATATACATACACACACATACATACATACATACACACACACACGACATGAAAATCCTGTGTTTGTCCATATGTACCATACTCTGTAGGAGCCCTGACAGGCTAAGTGCTGCTTAAAAACCCTCCCATGAAGAGGCCGCTGCTGCCGCTTTCCTCCACGGGCCTTAGAAGCATATGATGAGCTCCACCAAGCAGAGCTCAGCACAAGTCTTTCAGCCTCAGACCTCTTGAGCAAAGTCTCATGGGACTTAGTCAACTCCCAGTAATGCACTGCACTTGCAGTCAGTGTGCCTTGGCTCTCAATGCTCAGCCCCATAAATCATTGTCACATTGGCAGATAGGTGAAGCTGCAGCACTACCCCACTGCCATGCACAAAACCTTTAGCTATGAATTAAAACAACCACTGGGGGCTCCTAGACAGAGGGGGGCCCAGCAGTACTGACCCCCTGTGCCCCCACTTTAATCCGGCCCTTGCGAGGATGGTGAGTCTGAGTTCGGCTGAACACACTACCTGCACTTTACCTTAACCCCTTCCCGACATTTGACGTACATTTACGTCATGGTCAGGATGTACTTCCCGACGCATGGCATAAATGTACGTCATGACTTTAAAGTGTCACCGCGTCTATAGACGCGGTGACAGAGGGGAGATGGCTGCTGTCCCTGACAGCAGACATCTTCCCTCATTGCCCAGGGGGGGCAGCGATGCCCCCCCCCCATCGGCGATCGCTGCGATTGGCTGTTCAAATGTGAACAGCCAATTGCAGCATTTTCTGTGTTCTGTGTATAATTTTGTCTCTGCTGCCCCCTAGTGTCCAAAAAAAAATAAAAGGAGGTTGAAATAATGATGGCAACATAAAGTAGACATATGGTCTTTGTTAGTTATTAACTATTTTGAGTGGTATGATTATTTGTCTCACAAGCAGAAAATTTAACATTTTTTTACGACATTTTGGTATTTTTCACAAATAAACACAGACTGTATCGACCAAAATTTACCACTAACTTAAAGTACAATGTGTCACGAGAAAACAATCTCAAAATCACTGGGATAAGTAAAAGCAATAAAAAGTTATCCCCACATAAAGGCCCTTATTCTGATTGACGCGGACTTTACCGCATACTTTCGGATCGCGTGTTTTCGGCGTCTGCGCATGCGTGGAGAACGCAACGCGCATGTGCCACGCCTTGACTCCGTACCAGTTCGGCCAAATCCCGTCCAAAACTGTTCCCCGCAATCAGTCGGGAAATATGGGCGTATTATGGGCGTCATGCGGAATGACACATGGGCGTAGTTTCAAAGTGGGCAAAACGGGGCGGAAACATGGGCGGATACGGGGGAGTACACTTATGTTGGGGGGCGTACATTCGGATAGCACTCCGAATGCACGCGATCAAAAAGGGCAGAAATGTGCGGTGTCCACAAGTGTACTATTGCTTAGCGGACACCACTCGTTCATGCGGTAGGCGAACGTACGCCTAATGACTACAAGCATTAACACCTGAACCCAATAGAATCGACTCCTTTACTCATTACTCACTAATAGGACGCTTGTCAGTGCTTTAATTGAAACCATTGCACTTCAATTGCTGTAAGGGTTAATGTGTGCAATGCATGTGTTAGGCATGCTTGTAAGGATATATTGGCATCTAATTGATTCCAATTCCAAATAAGAAGTTTTTTATGAGGATAGGTATTTGAATAAGTGGGTCATGTGATGTCTTGCAGAAGATACATAATAGTGGGTTGTTTGGCGTAAATACTCCGCTTACGTGCGGTAGCACCGCTTGGCTCCCGTTCGGATGCGGTATTCCCGAGCATACTCTGTAATACTCTGTAATACCGTGCAGAATCGGAGTGTTTCTCCCGCACACGCATGGTTTGTATGTCGTCCGTAAACACGCCCTGTTCTTAAAGAGTGAGTCCGTCCGAATGCGGAGGACCCGTGGGCGTTTCTACGGACGATGGCCGCACGCGGCAGAACACCGTGGCGTGCGGACCGCACCGTAAGAATGCGGGAATATCCGCACCGATCAGAATAAGGGCCAAAGTGATACATGTCAGATTTGAAAAAAAAGGGCTCTGTCAGGAAGGCAAAAACAGGCTGCGGCGGTAAGGGGTTATTCGAACTGGCAAATATTGGTAAATAACCATTCATCTTTTTGGCATGCAAATAACGCTTAAACTAACCAACCAAGAGCTGTGAGAGAGATGGTGGAGTGACTGCGAATTGGATCCATTCATATTGGAACTCTAACTGCCTCGTTACCATAGTAACGGAAGCTGATCACTAATCTGTAGTATTATTACTTTTTAATAATATTTTGATGTCATTTTTATTCTATATTGTACCGGCCTGTGATGGCTATAAATGTCCTGTTTATATCTGTGGACTGGCGCTGTTCTTTTTCGACAGTCAAAAGGTTGACATGCGTTTTTCACTTTTCTTTTAGTCGACATGTGCCAACAGTGTCTATGTCGACATTCGGGGACACAAAAAGTGAAAACCCATGTTGTCCTTTTGACTGTCAACCTTGCCATTGTCGACCTTCCAACCGTGTTGACCTTAGTCATGTCGACCATAGCCCTGTTGACCCAATGACTCTTTATGGAGATATGCTGTAGCCCTTGGTGTCAACGACTCCAGGCTCCTATATGCTACACATGGCCATGTTTATTCGGGACAGTACAGGAATAACTGGCTTCTCACCTGTCCTGTGATTGGACAATGCAGGGACAAAGGTATCCATAGTAGGGGGTTGTAAGGACAATCCTGAGGTACCTGTATATATAGGTCACACACCTCTTCAGGACTCTCATGGACACCTGCATAGAAGGACCCCCAAAGTCACTCCTATCAGGTATTGTACCCACATTTTCTGCATTCTTGTGTGTTACCGCCTACTTACCTGGCTCCTGATATGGGGAATAAGCCGCCGCTGAGAGGTTTATGTGCCGGCGCAGGGACGGTCTAGGCACTACCAGGGATGATGAGGGTGCAGGCAGTGGGGGACTCTGGTGGAAGGAGTGAGCAGACACTGGGGCAGAGGAGGAAGGGAGAGGGGACATTGGGGAACCTCTGCCAGGGGACTGCTCTCCGCAGTCAGCTTTCCAGGAGGGACACAGTGCTCTATTGCTGAACTCTTAATGTATGACTGCCATCTCCTGTGGTGACACCTTCCTCAGTTAGCAAAGAAAGGGGAGAAAAAGCTAGAGATATTCTGGGTGCACTCTTGGGTGTATCACGTGGTCCATTCAATTAATTTGAAAGAAATACTTAAAAAAAAAAAATAACTTTTATTTGTACTATTATTTAAAAAAAAAAGAGGAGAGCTATAAATGACCTCTCCTCTCCATAAAACGAGAGAGAGAAAGAATGAGTGGTGCTTCAAAGTAAGAATGGTGCTATTAAAAAAGAAAGATTGTAAGACTCTGACTTTTTAGTGCCTTAATTCATATGCTTGTGTTCATGTGTCATGTACCCCTTATTGTCATCCAAATTAATCTTCCCTGGTCAGGGTATATTTGGTTTTATGCTTTTTATGTTTAACCTCCTTTTATTTAAAAAAAAATTCTCTTTCATTTATTATTTAGGAGGCGATGGGCATGAATCCCTATTACTCTGTGTATTTCTCAGCACATCATCGGACTTTGTATCATTTACTTGTTACATTCATTTGTTTAAGTCTTTGATGTTCTATCTGGGCTGTGTGCCAGCTCTCAATCTGTAAGTGTGTTATGCTGTGTACACACGGTCCGATTTCCTTTCCGATGTTGACAATATAGTCAACATCGGATCGGCATCGGATCAACATCGGATGCAGATCGCAAGGGTTTTAACCCTTGCGATCCCGATGCGCGTTCACGTATCGGAAGCCAGAAAGTCTTGGCTGCATTGTCTATATAGTGCAGATCTGCACTATATAGTCAAGATAGGATGCAAATTGGATGTGCCTTAAGATCCTATCTGATCAGATCGTGGATAGGATCTTAAGGCACATCTAACGTGTGTACACACCATTACTATGGGTGTGATTTAATAGGATGAGAGATTCAGAAAGTGAGAGATTTGGTAAGAAATCTCCAGTTTTTTTAAAGCGGCAATCATTTACACTGCACAATCAAACTGGGTTCGCAGTATAAATGATTGCTGCTTTAAAAAAACTGGAGATTTCTTACCAAATCTCTCACTTTCTGAATCTCTCATCCTATTAAATCTCACCCTATGGGGAATTTACTAAAGGAAATTTGTAAAAAATAGGTGTATTTGTATCCAGAAATACACTTATTTTTGACATTTACAATCCCGAAAATACGGCAATTCGTATTCGTATTGATAGCACATCAATACGAATACGAATTGCCGTATTTTCGGGATAGTAAATGTAAAAAATAAGTGTATTTCTGGATACAAATACACCTATTTTTTTACAAATTTACTTTAGTAAATTTCCCCCATACTGTATGTGTCTTTCAGCATGCACTATTTCTTGGAAGATGTACAGTATAATTAACTTGTTCAAGTTAATTATACTGTACATCTCCCAAGAAATAGCGCATGCTGAAAGACACATAGTATCACAAACACTTACAGATTGAGAGCTTGCACACAGCCCAGATAGAACATCAAAGACTTAAACAAATGAATGTAACAAGTAAATGAAACAAATGAATGTAACAAGTAAATGATACAAAGCCCGATGATGTGCTGAGAAATACACAGAGTAATAGGGATTCATGCCCATCGCCCCCTAAATAATAAACGAAAGAGAACATTTTTTTTAAGTAAAAGGAGGTTAAACATAAAAAGCATAAAACCAAATATACCCTGACCAGGGAAGATTAATTTGGATGACAATAAGGGGTACATGACACATGAACACAAGCATATGAATTAAGGCACTAAAAAGTCAGAGTCTTACAATCTTTCTTTTTTAATAGCACCATTCTTACTTTAAAGCACCACTCTTTCTTTCTTTCTCTCTCTCTCTCGTTTTATGGAGAGGAGAGGTCATTTATATCTCTCCTCTTTTTTAAATAATAGTACAAATAAAAATTATAAAAAAAAAAAAAGTATTTCTTTCAAATTAATTGAACGGACCACGTGATACACCCAAGAGTGCACCCAGAATATCTCTAGCTTTTTCTCCCCTTTCTTTGCTAAATGTACATATCTAGAGAAGGGTAGCACCATAGCTGTTAACAACAACACAAAAACCCGCAAAGGAAAGCACACAAAGAGTAGTGTGAAATACAAATTGAACACACAGAACAAACAGCAAGGGATGACACAGGGTCCGAGCAAAAGGAAAAAAACATTACCTCTAAACCTTTCTCAGTTACCCTGCTCAGCACAGGTGATGGCAATCCTACATTACCAGGGATAGAACGTTCCGTGCCTCCTGGAATGGGTCATGTTGGGAGGTGTGTTTCATATGGACAATGTATTCTCATGTAAAAGAACCCTACAGTTCTCTTCTTCTGCACCAATAATACAATAGACCAATAGAATAACAATACCAATTAACCACCTCTTAACGTACGGGTTTAATGTATTTGTTATCTGCAAAGAATCTTATCCAGAAGGGGTGATTGTTACTAAGCATGTGCCAAGAAGCCTCTGGATCTATGTTAGAATCAACTGAGCATCTGCAGAAGTCTCAGAGAAGGGTGCAGGGGCCACTTTCCGAATGATTTATCTTCAGCTGTGTAGACATGGGGCAGCAAGTATTGTGAAAGCAAAAAAGTTGGCCTTTAAGAAATTTAAGCAGACGCAGAAGAATGAGGACAAAGAGGTGTATCTTGTTACACAGAAGGAGGCTAAGAAGGTAATCAGATGTGCAAAAGCACAGGCTGAAGAGAAAATGGCCCAGTCAGTGGGTAAAGGGGGGAAAACTTTTTTTAGGTATATAAGTGAAAGAAGAAAAACAAAAAGTGGAATAATTAGACTGAAGACAGAGAGTGGAAGTTTTCTTGAGGGGGACAATGTAATAGCAGATAATATTAATAATTATTTCTGCTCAGTATTCACTGCTGAAAGAGAGGGGAAGGGGCCACAGTTAAGTTGCAAGTATAGTCAGAAAACTGAGGGAGAGACAAGTATATTTACAGAGGAGAAAGTCCTCACAGAACTCTCAAAACTGAAAGTGGATAAATCAATGGGGCCAGATGGGATACATCCAAGGATACTAAAAGAGCTTAAAGGGGAGCTGGTAAAACCAATAACAGAATTATTCAACCAGTCACTAGCTACTGGAGTAATCCCAGAGGACTGGAAAACAGCGAATGTAGTCCCACTGCACAAAAGTGGAAGCAAGGAAGATGTAAGCAACTATCGACCAGTGAGCCTTACATCAGTAGTAGGGAAATTGATGGAAACACTCTTAAAACAAAGAGTTGTAGAATATCTCAAAACCAGCAATTTACAGGATCCAAAACAGCATGGGTTTACTGGGGGAAGATCATGTCAAACAAATCTTATTGACTTTTTTGACTGGGTGACTAAAGTAATAGATCAAGGTGGGGCTGTAGTTGTAGCTTATCTAGACTTTAGTACAGCTTTTGACACTGTCCCACATCGCAGACTGTTAAATAAACTTGAAAGCTTGGGATTGGATTCTAAGATAGTTGAATGGATAAGAGCGTGGTTGCAGGACAGAAAACAGAGAGTTGTAGTAAACGGAGTACAGTCAAAGGAGGGAAAGGTTACAAGTGGAGTACCTCAGGGATCTGTACTTGGACCGGTGCTTTTTAATATCTTTATTGTTGATATTGCAAATGGAATTGAGGGTAAAATGTGCCTTTTTGCAGATGACACAAAGGTATGCAACAGGGTAGACACACCAGGAGGGGTAAAACAAATGATTGAGGATATAGGCAGATTAGAGAAATGGTCAAGAGATTGGCAACTACAGTTTAAAGCCAAAAAATGCAAAATCATGCACTTGGGTCTCAGAAATCCAAAGACTCAATATAGTATAAATGGCACTATAATGGAAACTACAGAGGAAGAGAGGGATCTAGGTGTCACTATTTCAGGGGACTAAAAAGCAGGTAGGCAATGTAACAAAGCAATGAAGAAGGCAAGTCAGATGCTTGGTTGCATAGGGAGAGGTATCAGCAGTAGAAAGAAAGAAGTAATAATGCCACTGTATAGGTCATTGGTACGACCTCACCTAGAGTATTGTGTTCAGTTCTGGAGGCCATATCTCCAGAAGGATATAAATACATTAGAGACTGTACAAAGAAGAGCAACTAAAATGGTGCATGGCCTACATCACAAAATGTACCAGAAAAGACTAAAAGATCTTAATATGTATACTTTAGAGCAGAGAAGGGAAAGGGGGGACATGATAGAAACTTTCAAATATATCAAGGGCTTTAACAAGGTACAGGTGGGAGACATTCTTAACAGGAAGAGGAGCAACAGAACACGAGGACATGCACTGAAACTAGGGGGAGGAAGGTACAGGTGGGAGACATTCTTCACAGGAAGAGGAGCAGCAGAACACGGGGACACGCACTGACACTAGGGGGAGGAAGGTACAGGTGGGAGACATTCTTCACAGGAAGAGGAGCAACAGAACACGAGGACATGCACTGACACTAGAGGGAGGAAGATTCAGGGGAAATGTGAGGAAGAATTTTTTCACAGAAAGAGTAGTAGATAAGTGGAATAGCCTCCCAACAGAGGTGGTAGATGCAAATACAGTAGTAAAATGTAAACATGCTTGGGATAAGCATATTGATATCCTTACAAAAAAATAAGGATCAAATATGGTTTGAGGTAACATGTTTAAAAAAAGGGGCAGACTAGATGGGCCAAGTGGTTCTTATCTGCCGTCAAATTCTATGTTTCTATATATTGCTCAGTGTCGACCAGAGATGGTCGCTGATGAAAGGGAACCTCTGCCGGGGGAGCCGCCGAGGGAATCAGCTGGTCGCAAGAGCAGGCTCCTGCGACCAGCGAGTAGATTGGTGCTGAAAACGGGAGTGCGCACTATATGCAATATACTGTAGATCTCACTTTGAAGTAAAACCCCACCCAAATCTAATTCTCTCTGCACATGTAACATCTGCCCCACATGCAGTGCACATGGTTTTGTCCATTTGAGAAGGAATTTGCCTTTCATAGGATTCGTGGATTTTTTGTGGAGGGGGTGGGGCTACAGATGTAAATCACGACATTTAGCCCCACCCCCTCCCCGAAGACCACCGGATTGCAGGATTTGCCATACTGGGGGGGCTTGATGACATCTACATCAGAGCCCCCCCCCCGCCCTGAAGTGCTGTTAACAGTCTCCTCTTTGGATTTACAGTGGTAAGGTTAACTGTATATTCTGTTACTGAATAAAAGCACACCTGGCAGAGACAGTGAGAGGCAGAGACAGTGAGAGGCAAAGAAAGAAGCAATCCCGTTGACTACAAATACCGTAACTGCAGTACAAGATGGACGGACAGTGGAACGTATTCTTCCTGGTCGGCCTGATTGCTTCCGCAGCAAGTATGCCTGTACAGGTGAGATACGGAGGATAGCTTTACATTACAAGTAAAAGTTGCTTCGTTAAAGAAAATGTTCTATAAATACAGCTTTGGACACAAATGTATACACTTAATTGTATTTTCTGTGGGAGTTTACAGTTTGCCAATGTGTAATTAAATTTAAGTTCATCACACATATTACAATTAAAAATGTTTTATATATTTGGTTAAACCATCGGCTCCCCAGATGTTGTTGAACTACACATCGCAGCATGCCCTGCTTCTGTTGACCATGCCAAAAATTGTACCAGGGCATGCTGGGATGTGTAGTTCAACAACAACTGGAGAGCTGAAGGTTCCCCATTCCTGGGTTAAACTATAATGAAAGAATACAATGATGTTTTCAGATTGCTGGTAGGTCTCAGTTTGCCGGTCACTGGGGGTTATTTTAGTTTCATACCTCCCAGCATGCCCCTCTCCAGGAGGGACACAATGCTCTGTTCCTGGACTTCCCTCTTGATATAGGATTACCACCACCTGTGTTGCAGCACCTTTCGCCTCAATTAACCTGCTTAACACAGGTGGTGGCAATCATACATTAAGAGGGAAGTACAAAAGAGAAAAGAAAAGTAGCGCTCACCAATGAGGAATTAAAGCAAAAAACATTTAATATACATATAAATTACAATCTAAATAAAATGACATAGACATATACATGAATAAAAAATCTCATTCACGGCCCTTTGTTAGCCACTGTGTGGATATTGGTTAGGATCCGCTCCTATAATACCGCCTAAATGATGTACCAATTTTGGACGGTACAGTTCATATGGGGGAGTAGGTTAACTTTCCACTGGATTCAAAAGTAACTTTTGGGGGTAGGTATAATTACCACTGCGGGTCACCAATATCAAAGTCATGTGACACTTGCCGCCTAATAAGCAGGGGCGGATTTAGGGATGAGGGCGCCCCTAGGCACAACTATAATGTTTACTAAGTAGGACAGTTTATAGGGGCAGTATCTGCATGTCCTATTTAAGATTGAATATAGTACAGTACAGTGGATATTTTGCAGTTATTGGTACATTTTGGGCTGACAGTACTATCACAGGCATCCAAGTGCCGCCCCTAGGCCGGTGCCTCACGTGCCTAATGGGAAATTCGGCTCTGCCAATAAGAGTGTCTATGCGCACACACACTGTTACATACACAGGCAGGAGACTTGGAACGCAAGCTGGGTTGCTAGGCAACCCGGCAATATGGAAATAAACGGAAGTACCCTTCCAGAAAGAGGCTTGGAACGCACGCCACTATCGTGCCAGACCTCCCTGTTTAATGAAGTCCCTCCCTACATTCACTATAGGCTGATTCATATGTATGTTGCCCGTTACTATGACAACCAATATGTGTTTAGGGAAATGAAAAGCTCAGTCACCGGACTTCTGTCCAATAGTGCACTTTTATATTCTATACCTGAATATGTTTTAAGCTCAGATTTTATTAGAATTGAGTAAAATTGTATCCTAAATGTTAGTCCTTATTTCTGTTGCCTTCTATTGTCCTCTATATACTATTATTATATGTAAAAGAACCAATGAGATGTTTCTTAGCACACAGGTGCACCATGTTTGGTAATCAAACACAGGTATAAATACCCCTAATGGACCAACAGCAGCATATCCTTGAAAAAGCTGCCCCTAGAGGCAGTGAAACGCGTTGGTAGCTGCCACTCTTCAGGCCCCTAACTGCCATCATTGCACTGTGCACTTTTGGATCCAACCAGCCGCCTTCATCTCTTTACTATTGGAGAACTGCTCACTAGGAGATATCCCCCTCTTTCCACAACCATCCTGATTCCTAAAGCGGAGAAAGACTCATCTATCTCACCCAACGGAGACCACAGCTATCTATGCAATCCAAAATGGATACAAGACTCCATGGTGACCCGCAGTGGTAATTATATCTACCCAATCCAGTGGAAAGCTAACCTACTCCCCCATATGAACTGTACCGTCCAAAATTGGTACATCATTTAGGCGGTATTATAGGAGCGGATCCTAACCAATATCCACACAGTGGCTATCAAAGGGCCGTGAATGAGATTTTTTATTCATGTATATGTCTATGTAATTTTATTTAGATTGTGATTTATATGTATATTAAATGTTTTTTACTTTAATTCCTCATTGGTGAGCGCTACTTTTCTTTTCTCTTTTTTTATTCTTTAACCTAGGGACCTACCCAATCCCTCAAGTAGCAGCTCTACTTTGACCCTACACCCCACATCAGCGCCCATCTGACCGCACTAGGGTGGTCTTCTGTTTGTTATTAAGAGGGAAGTGCAGGAGCAGAGCAATGTGTCCCTCCTGGAGAGGGTCATGTTGTAGTTCACTCGGAGAGGCACAATCACTCTCTAATGGACAAAACCATATGCACTGCAGGTGGGGCAGATGTAACATGTGCAGAAAGAGTTACATTTGGGTGTTTTAATGTTCCTGTGTCTGGCTGCTTTATTTGCACACTGCAATATAGATCTCAGTTTGAAGTACAAACCCCACCCAAATCTAACTCTCTCTACACATGTTACATCAGCCCCACCTGCAGTGCACATGGTTTTGTCCTGATTGTGCCTTTGCGAGTGAACTAGAATAACCCCCATTCTCAGATTGCCGGACATTATCAGATTAGATATACATAGCGGTGTAAAGGGCCGACGAGCGTTCTCAGCGAAGCTACTTTACTGAGAGCGCTGTGCGCTGGGTGAGGTGTCAGGGCCAGTGTCTGCATCAAGACTATACACAGTAAACAATGATGCAAGGGGAGGAAGGGTGATGTCATTCTCGTCAGTGTATACAGTATATCCACTTTATCCCTCAACCGCATACTTACAATATTGGTGGTGTCACAAATCGCCTAGTTTGTACCCAGCATAACATTCAGTACTGTAGGTTTGAAGATCTCTTTTGTGAAATCTTTCAGGGAGTTTCAGGAACTTTAAGGGAAATCGGAAGAGAGATTTTGCTCACTTTTACCGGTTCAGCTATTTTCAGCTCAAAAGCCGAGCGGTGTGTATGGCCAGCGGGTGCACTCTTGCACCATTGCCGAGCGGTGGGGTGGATGGTTCTCCATAGCGTCTTGGTATTGAAAGTCATCCACCCCGGAGAAATCGCTTGGACAGGTGAAGAGTATTCAGCCCAGCGATTTTCCCCATCACGGCTCTGCGTACACATAGGCACCTTTATGGGCAATATTGAACTTGGTACATCCCTAGGGCACCTATTGTGTAGGGTAATATAGGGCAGCACGAAATGTGTAATGGATAGTATTCCTGACTCATAGCACTGAGGTCATGGACTCAATTAACACCATGGGAGTTTATTCTGATTCACTCAAAAAGGCACAATCACTGTCTAATGGACAAAACCAAATGCACTGCAGGTGGGGCAGATGTTACATGTGCAGAGAGAATTAGATTAGAGTGGGGTTTTTCTTCCAAGTGAGATCGATATTGCAGTGTAAAAATAAATCAGCCAGTATTTACCTTGCACAGAAACAATAAAACACCCAAATCTAACTCTCTCTGCACGTTACATCTGCCCCCTGCAGTGCAGCATGGTTTTGTCCAGTAGAGAGTGATTGTGCCTTTCCGAGTGAATCAGAATAACCCCCCATGTCCCTAGCTGTGTGGACAGTGGTTTATCTATAATGGGTGCAGTGTGCAGAGTGCGCATGGGCCCCTGAGTCCCAGGGGGGCCCACACCATACACACTGCACCCATTTTTGCAATACTTACCCTCCAGAAACCAGCAGTTGTTGCGCTGCAGAAATCGGCAAAATAAATGGCACTGTGGCCATTTTTCCAGTGATCGACACAACGCAGAGGTACAAGAGCGCTCAGACAGCACCATGCAGTGGAGGTACAAGAGCGCTCAGACCCTACTGCTCCTGATGATGTTCCCGGCAGATAGGAGGGGCCCCGGCTGAGGAAGCTGCACATAGGCTTCCTCCTCTCTTAAGATGTCCCTGTGTGTGGAGTTTGTATATATTTACCTTCTCATTGCGTGGGTTTCCCCTGGGTACCCCAGTAGAAGGGACTATAGATAGTAATCTCCACTGGGGCAGATAATGACTGGCTGATTGCATGGGTTTCCTCTGGGTACCCCAGCGGAAGGGACTATAGATAGTAATCTCCACTGGGGCAGGGAATGACTGGCTGATTGCATGGGTTTCCTCTGGGTAGCCCAGCGGAAGGGACTATAGATAGTAACCACCGGTGCAGGGAATGACTGGTTGATTGCATGGGTTTCCTCTGGGTACCCCAGCGGAAGGGACTATAGATAGTAACCACTGGGGCAGGGAATGACTGGCTGATTGCATGGGTTTCCTCTGGGTAGCCCAGTAGAAGGGACTATAGATAGTAACCACTGGGGCAGGGAATGACTGGCTGATTGCATGGGTTTCCTCTGGGTAGCCCAGTGGAAGGGACTATAGATAGTAACCACTGGGGCAGGGAATGACTGGCTGATTGCATGGGTTTCCTCTGGGTACCCCAGCGGAAGGGACTAAAGATAGTAACCACTGGGGCAGGGAATGACTGGCTGATTGCATGGGTTTCCTCTGGGTACCCCAGCGGAAGGGACTATAGATAGTAACCACTGGGGCACGGAATGACTGGCTGATTGCATGGGTTTCCTCTGGGTACCCCAGTGGAAGGGACTATAGATAGTAACCACTGGGGCAGGGAATGGCTGGCTGATTGCATGGGTTTCCTCTGGGTACCCCAGCGGAAGGGACTATAGATAGTAACCACTGGGGCAGGGAATGGCTGGCTGACTGTTCTCTATACAGCTCTGGCATTGTT
Organism: Crinia signifera; assembly: GCF_055691185.1. Classification (NCBI taxonomy): domain Eukaryota; kingdom Metazoa; phylum Chordata; class Amphibia; order Anura; family Myobatrachidae; genus Crinia; species Crinia signifera. The sequence goes on along the minus strand of NC_139228.1, from coordinate 77,723,439 downwards.
TGACTCTGTATTTAATACTGTATGTGAGCAGGTTACTAATAGTATATTTGTGTACAATGACTTTTGTGTCCCAAATCATGCACCGTGCTCACTGTATATCAGTACCGTACATTATTATTATTATTATTACTACTATTCCTTTACTCCTATGGTGCGGGTAATAAGAAATTCACACTATTTCAAAATATTTCTGTTGCAGCCTTCCCCAAGTCCCGTGGATGGCGTTGACGATGGTACGTTTTCCCCTCCCCCTATTGTCCTCCACACTCGCCTTATACGCACCTGTTGTCATTTTCTTCTTCCCTCTTTCTCCTGTTTTTAGTTCTGTGATTTAATTTCATGCTGTTGTCACAAGATTTCCATTGTTCCCCTTTCCTTCCTCTGATAAATGCCTTTTCTTAAACCTCATCCCCAGTGGCCTAACTATATTGTATGCGCCCCCCCCCCCCCCCCCCGCGGATATATTAGCAGCGCCCCCCCCCCATTTCCCATGGCCGCCATTGCTACTGCCGGGGCTGCGGAGCTATTGTTGTGCTGCTGCTCCCCCCCCTCAGGAACCATAAAACAGGTCACCTAGGTGATGCATAGGGACAGTATTGTCATTTCTCGCTCACCTATTTTAAAAGGGGTTCTACAAGCGTTAGGTTTACAGTCATTAGGTCGACCACTTTATGTCGACAATCACTAGGCTGACAAATGACATAGGTCAACATGGAACAGGTTGACACAAGTTTTTCATTTTTTTTTTGTTATGGTACTTTTTCATATTTTACTATCCAAGTGGCACAGAGTAGGAATATAATAGTGCCCGAAGCGTGGCGAGCGAATCCAGCCAAGGCGAGGGGACGCAGAAACTCATGTAGACCTTTTTGCATGTCAACCCAATGCTTGTGTCAACATAATAACCATGCTGACCTGAGTTCTGTCGACCCTATGACACATACCCTTTTTAAAGATAGACAGAGCTAATTATTTCACTTGTGATTCTGTGAAGAGACCTGAAAACATGGCATGTTGTGGCGGTTTTAATCCCTTAAATTAGAAGTTACATTTATGTTGCTGGTGTTACAAATGTAACAATGCAACGAATGCCGGATTCTACACAAGTGTTTTTATATGTTCTGAAGTCACGGAATTAAATGAAGTGGTTGTTCCAGTATAGGTTATAGCCCCTTCACACCGTTTAAATAACCCGGGCTGATCCCGGGTTGTTGCCATGTTATTCGCTGGTTGAACATGGGTTGCTGGGCAGTGTGAATGGGTAACCCAGGTCGAGCAGCCCGGGTCTTGTTCACTTCTAGGAAGGAGGCAGCAGGGTCACCTCAGTGCGGTCTTCTCCCCCGCCTGACATGCTGCCACTCCCTCCTGCGCCCCCCCGGATGACATCAGCATCCTGGGAGCGACCCGGCATTTGCAATGTGAAAGGTGTATAACTGACATGAGAAAGAGCCAATTTAATGAATAGAGAATAAATATTTGCAGAGATTATAGGATGATTCAGACCTGATTGTACTGCTATGAATGTGCAGCGGCCAGCGTTCTTTTAGGCCATCGCCCTGCTTCTTGAAGTCCCGCCCTGTAAATGAATGAATGTTCTCGCTGTGTATGGGTGTTCATCCAATTGCATTTGTGCGAATATGTCCAAATTCCTTCACAACAGCCTCGCCATTGAATTATTTTACACTGTCCACAAGTCCTCCCAGGCGCTGTGTAGCCCAGGACTTACGCGATGAAGACACGCCCCCAACAGGCTCTTCAACACCTAGTACTTTCCTAGGCATGCCGGCTGTTCTCCATCACTCCGGGCATTTCTTTAGGACACGCCTGTATTTTTGTTAATACTCCCACTTAACGTCCGGTTTCCACGGATCGGGATATGGATCCCATGATCGTACGTGCTGCGCATAGGATCTGTCAAGACCGGTTACATTATTGGCACAATCTACGTCAAAATCTGGGTCCAGGAGCTGCCGAAGAGTTCAAGGGATATCGTGATTGGATGCTGGTCTGACTAATGTATGGCCAGTTTAAGACCAACACTCCGACCGACAATCTAGAGCAGGGGTGGCCAACCGGTCAGAGGTAAAGAGCCGAAAAATATCGGTAGTCAAGCCAAAGAGCCGACATCATGCGCGCGCCGAAGGCGCATGCGCCAAAAAAAGGGGCGTAGTCTATTTTGACCCCTTGGGTGGGTGTGATACAAATATGCCTCCAATAGTGCAGTGCCATATATACATATGCCCCCAATAGTGCCAGATACACATATGCCCCCCACACGGTGCCAGAAAGCTGGTATTCCCCCACAGTGCCAAAAAGCTGCTTTGCCCCCACAGTGCAAATTTCCCAGCAGCAGCACTCACTGTTGTTGCTGCTGCCGGGCGGGGAGAGGACAGTCTGGCGTCCCCCTGCAGTTCTGTGATGTCACCGAGGGGAGGAGAGCACAGCACACCGCGCGTCTCCTTCCCCCTCACTTCCCTGTGACTGGGCCATCCACCAATCAAAGCTTGCTGGCCGGCTCCTGATTGGCTGCTGGCCCGCGAGCTCTAATTAACAGATGGCCCAGTCACAAGGATGCACAGTAAGGGGTAGGAGAGATACGCGATGTGCACTCTCCTCCCCTCAGAAGGAGAAGGGATTCAAGTAACCGGCAGCAGGGGGGACTGGGACGGACGGTGGGCAGCAGTGGGAGCAGGAACCACACTTTACAAGGGGGAGAGCCGCATGAGGCTCAAGAGCCACAGGTTGGCCACCACTGATCTAGAGCTATTGTGGGTTCCGAATGCCAGGCACACCTTTTGGTGCCTATAGATCCCTCAATCATTGCACAGCCATATAACTTACAGTGTACTTCTATTTATTTACAATAGTAATTTCACGTGCAATTTAATTATATGGATATACAAAGATTGAACAATGTATCTGTCTGTCAAAAGGTCCATTTTTAATATACAGGAACAATTGTATGTATGATGGAAATGTCAATGTATATCAGACACTAACATGTCCGTATTTATGGTCCACATTCCCAGAAAGGAAACGACAGGTAATAGCAGTATGTCTAACTGTACATGGGCTCAAAAAGGTCATGGTAATAAAAACTTTACGGGGTCATATGAAAGTTCAGACACAAACATCAAGAAACCTACACATGATTTCTAAAGTATCCTGAACAATAACAAACTGTACTGATAATTGATATATACCTGTAATCACATTACTGTATGTGTGTGCTTGTATTTACAGAAAGCCCCTATGTCTTCAGCAACATTATTAAAGCCAACAAAGGTACTGTATAAACATATTGCAGCTATAAATGCTAAAGCATAATATAAAGCGGTCATTGGGTCGACTCAGCGAAGGTCGACAGGGCTTAGGACACCTGAAATAGGTCAACCTGGGTAAGGTGACAGGGTCGGAAGGTCGACACCAGCATTAAGTTGACAATGGGAAGATCGACATTCAAAAGGTCACCAGCTGTACAAGTGTACCCCATCCCCTTGCATGGCTTGCTACAGTCGCCATGCTTCGGGCACTATTATATTTTCCCACCACGCGGTAGTAGATGGTATGGTATGAAATACCGCCTGTCGGCACATGTCGGCTCAAAAAAAGCAGTGAGAAACTTATGTCAACCTTTTGACTGTCAATCTACCTATTGCTTGTGTCCACCTTCTAACCTTGCCAACCTTAGCCATGTCGACCTATTACTGATGTCGACCTAAGCCCTGTAGCCCATCAGTGGTCGACCTAATGTATGTCTACCTGTATCGGATGGACCTAGTGACCATTTCCCATGTAAAGGAGCCGTGGTCACAGCTGGGAATCTGGAGACATTTTTGTCATTTCAGCATTTACATTGCAGGAAATATTTCACAGTTAATTTCCAATATTTTTCTTATATCCGAATAATTGCAACTGAGACTAAGGGGGTTATTCTGTTTGATACGGTGAAACGTATGTACGGTCCGTCACACCGTGTGTTTTCTGTATGCTCACGGTGAGTGTAAGTCTGCCCACAGAAGAGCCGCACACGGACGGTCACAGACACCGACAATGGGGAGTGGCGTTCACTTGAGCGTACGCCACCGTATACGGACAGATCTCCCTCTTAGCCACCTATACCTGGCGTACATCAGAGCGTACGCCACCGTGTACGGACAGATCTCCCTCTTAGCCACCTATACCTGGCGTACATCAGAGCATACACCAAAGCGCACGGACGGATCTCCCTCTTAGCCACCGATACCTGGCGTACATCAGAGCATACGCCACAGTGCACGGACGGATCTCCCTCTTAGCCACCGATACCTGGCGTACATCAGAGCATACGCCACAGTGCACGGACAGATCTCCCTCTTAGCCACCGATACCTGGCGCACATCAGAGCATACGCCACAGTGCACGGACAGATCTCCCTCTTAGCCACCGATACCTGGCGTACATCAGAGCATACGCCACAGTGCACGGACAGATCTCCCTCTTAGCCACCGATACCTGGCGTACATCAGAGCATACGCCACAGTGCACGGACAGATCTCCCTCTTAGCCACCGATACCTGGCGTACATCAGAGCGTACGCCACAGTGCACGGACAGATCTCCCTCTTAGCCACCGATACCTGGCGTACATCAGAGCATACGCCACAGTGCACGGACAGATCTCCCTCTTAGCCACCGATACCTGGCGTACATCAGAGCATACGCCACAGTGCACGGACAGATCTCCCTCTTAGCCACCGATACCTGGCGTACATCAGAGCGTATGCCACAGTGCACGGACAGATCTCCCTCTTAGCCACCGATACCTGGCATACATCAGAGCATACGCCACAGTGCACGGACAGATCTCCCTCTTAGCCACCGATACCTGGCGTACATCAGAGCGTATGCCACAGTGCACGGACGGATCTCCCTCTTAGCCACCGATACCTGGCGTACATCAGAGCATACGCCACAGTGCACGGACAGATCTCCCTCTTAGCCACCGATACCTGGCGTACATCAGAGCGTACGCCACAGTGCATGGACGGATCTCCCTCTTAGCCACCGATACCTGGCGTACATCAGAGCGTACGCCACAGTGCACGGACAGATCTCCCTCTTAGCCACTGATACCTGGCGTACATCAGAGCGTATGCCACAGTGCACGGACAGATCTCCCTCTTAGCCACCGATACCTGGCGTACATCAGAGCGTACGCCACAGTGCACGGACAGATCTCCCTCTTAGCCACCGATACCTGGCGTACATCAGAGCGTACGCCACAGTGCACGGACGGATCTCCCTCTTAGCCACCGATACCTGGCGTACATCAGAGCGTATGCCACAGTGCACGGACAGATCTCCCTCTTAGCCACCGATACCTGGCGTACATCAGAGCATACGCCACAGTGCACGGACAGATCTCCCTCTTAGCCACCGATACCTGGCGTACATCAGAGCGTATGCCACAGTGCACGGACAGATCTCCCTCTTAGCCACCGATACCTGGCGTACATCAGAGCGTATGCCACAGTGCACGGACAGATCTCCCTCTTAGCCACTGATACCTGGCGTACATCAGAGCATACGCCACAGTGCACGGACGGATCTCCCTCTTAGCCACCGATACCTGGCGTACATCAGAGCGTACGCCACAGTGCACGGACGGATCTCCCTCTTAGCCACCGATACCTGGCGTACATCAGAGCGTATGCCACAGTGCACGGACGGATCTCCCTCTTAGCCACCTATACCTGGCGTACATCAGAGCATATGCCACAGTGCACGGACAGATCTCCCTCTTAGCCACCGATACCTGGCGTACATCAGAGCGTACACCACAGTGCACGGACAGATCTCCCTCTTAGCCACCGATACCTGGCGTACATCAGAGCGTACGCCACAGTGCACGGACAGATCTCCCTCTTAGCCACCGATACCTGGCGTACATCAGAGCGTACGCCACAGTGCACGGACAGATCTCCCTCTTAGCCACCGATACCTGGCGTACATCAGAGCATACGCCACAGTGCACGGACAGATCTCCCTCTTAGCCACCTATACCTGGCGTACATCAGAGCGTACGCCACAGTGCACGGACGGATCTCCCTCTTAGCCACCGATACCTGGCGTACATCAGAGCGTACGCCACAGTGCACGGACGGATCTCCCTCTTAGCCACCGATACCTGGCGTACATCAGAGCGTACGCCACAGTGCACGGACAGATCTCCCTCTTAGCCACCTATACCTGGCGTACATCAGAACATACGCCACAGTGCACGGATGGATCTCGTTCGTTTTCCCACCGACACCTTCCGTATATCTGAGCGTACGCCTTTGTTAGAGATATGTGATTGCAATAATGTGCTTGGTGGCATCTTACATACAGAGTGTGCAACATAAAGTTCATAGCAGATATGAAAGAGAATAATGTATGTTCTTGGGAAAAAATATACAGATTGTGTGCAAAATAGTGGCCATTGCAAGTAGAGTCCAAAAACATCATTGTTGCTCTGAGACGTGGTTTATGTGTCTTTTTCATAATAAAAAACTGACATGTTTGTGTTACAGTGAAAAAGTTGACACATGTCGACTCCTGTGAATTGAGTGTCCTGCTTTTTAAAGTATACCAAAACACTTTCTGAATGGGTGTAGATGGTTATAAAATAACTACCTTGACATATATAACCAGGTCTTAGAATGAATCTTACCTAAAATGAAACCAACCTTTACATGTAGAGAAGTGTAGAAAGATAAGCTTCCAATGTGTTTGAGGGCTGTGTGTGGCTTGCAGGTAGTGAAATAATGGTTTTCACTTAATAGCCTGCAGCATTGCTTATTACATTCAGGTGTAGTAATCAGCGTTAATTAGCAGACCCAGGCGTCCGCTCTCATGCGGTATCTCTAGGGCTAGTCTGGAGCTATCTTTGGCGTCCGCCTGTTTTTGGGCCAAAATGCACGGTGCGTTCGCCGATCAAGGCGGTTGTGGCACCGTGCATTTTGTGTGCACACCCCCGTGTACGCCCAGTTTTCCTCATTATTCCAGCCGCTCCCATAAAAACGCCCACATGCCGCCCACAATGACCGTGCTCTTGCGGACAGGTTTTATCGCACGGAGATACCCGTCCGTGAGCGGTGCGAGGTCGCCGCACATGCGCTTTGCGAAAGATACGCATGCGCAGATGAAAAAAAAAAGCCTGATCCGCCCATATATGGTCCCACCGTACCAAACAGAATAACCCCCTAAAGGTCCATACACACTGGGGGATTCTGCCCAGCACGTCGTAGGGACAGCGACGATGGGGAAAATCTCTCAATGAATACACACAGCGATTTTATTGCCCTTCTGAGCGATTTTCCCAGGAGTGGACGACTAGCCATTGCAGGAGACTAGGGAAAGCCATCCACCCTGTCTATCATCTGCTGGTAATTCCAGCAGATGAGTGTCAGTGGCCGGGGAGGATGCGGGAGCGTGTATCACCGCTCACCGCCGGGCCGTACACGCTATTGAGATGAAAGCAGCTGAAACCACAAAACTGAGCTGTAGCTCAAAGTCGCCCATTGTGTGTGTGGGCCTTTACTGTGGCATGAAAATCTCACTAGGAACTTGGTAAAACAGTGGATAAGATCCATAGCAATCACGCAGCTTAGGAGAACCATCAAGTACATTCTTTACAATGACAGTTAGTAGCTGATTAGTTGCTATGGACAACTTCTCCAGTGTTCCACTTCTCCACTCTCGCTGCTTGGTACATCAACCCCTAAAACATTCCACGGTACTTATGTATTATCTGGGCTCCCATGTTAAATGCACCCCATTTTTTCATACCCCTACTATCCAACTACGCATGGAGTTGATTTTATATAGTGTGGCGAGCGCAGCGAGCCACCGTGCCCGAAGCGTGGCGAGCGCAGTGAGCCCCGCGAGGGGACGCGGTCTCATAAGAAAAACGGGAGCCCAGATATTACATAAGTACCCATTCCACTAACCTATGAATGTTTCCCTCTTATGATTAATGCAGAGAGTACGTTGCCGATAATGGGAGGTGACATCCTAATTAATATTGGACGCAGCGCCATCGCCTGTTCAACATGCCCGTGGCCCAAATCTGCAGATGGGACTGTCCCTGTGCCGTACACCTTACCCTCTGTGTATAGTGAGTTTCTTCTTCCATATGTTTTATGATATTACTCCATGACCTTCATACGTCAGTGTAGTGTAATGACTGGGTTATTTTACTTGTCCACAGGTCCGAGTGATATCAGTTTGTTCAACAATTCCATACATGAGTTTAGTACATTGACGTGTGTGAGGTTTATACCTTGGACAACAGAGAAGGATTTCCTCAACATTGTCTCATCAAACGGGTAAAATCTTCTAATCCATGGGGGTGATTCAAACCTGCCTGCTTCTCTGCTACTGTACTTTGCAGAACCCTGCAATCAGTTATCTGTCACCCGCCATAGTGAAATCCCACCCTGAAGAAATATCGCACATCGCAAAATACATTCGCAAGTCACTCACCATCAAATTGTATCTCCACTGTGTGCAGACTGTGCGTCGGCCAGGACATACTCGGCTGGTGCAATAGAATCAGGCTGATCGGGGGCCATAGCTGACATCACACGCCCTCCCTGAAAATACCTGGGCACACCTGCACCTTTCCTGACACGCCCACAAAAGGCCTGGTTACCCTCTCTAAACACCGGCCTTCTGTCAATCAACTTGCGTATGGCAACGATGAAAAAAATAATGCTGGATTTTTTCCGCAGTTGGCCTTGCTTAGTGTTATATACGCAAGCACAGTCAATCGATAATCGGCCTGGCAGCGAATTTACAGCCTAGCGCTCAGATCTATATAACCCTGTACGTCCTAATAGACGACTTGCTAATTCTACAACCCTCCCTATAGAAATATTCGGATAACAGTTTATATTAAGTAGTTCTATATTATTGTTCTTCACATTTTTTATTATTATTTTTGAACTTTTTTTCTTGTATTATTTTGCCATAACAAGTGCGCTGTGAATACTGACGTAACGTTATCTCTGCTTCCAGATGTGCATCATACGTAGGACGAATAGGGGGCGGTCAGATGGTTGCCATAGATACCAATGGCTGCATGTCCAGAGGAATCATACAACATGAGCTAGATCATGCCCTGGGATATTACCATGAACATACAAGGATTGACCGTGATAAATATGTCACCATCAATTACCAGTATATCTCACCAGGTACAAATGCAAAACAATAACACAAATATGGGGCCTAATTCAGCCTCAAAAGGGGCCTAATTCAGCCCTGTTCTAAAGGCAAGTTTCGCACTTCCTGAGCCATTCGCTCCAAAGGGGGCTGAATTAAGCCCCTGTTTTGTTACTTAGAGAAAGCATTGTGTTTACACTCAATCGATCTCTTCCTCTTGTAGAACATGTGATGAATTTTGCCATCCAGAACACAGATGACCATGGTCTGCCGTACGACTACAGCTCAGTGATGCATTACAACCAGTAAGTTGTGGCCTTTTTCCATGTAGTGCTATTTAATGACAGGCGAATGTGCTGGAGTCAGAGTTGGGCTGGCACACGGGGCACACGGGAAATCCCCTTTGGGGGTCCGACTCCCTCTTATAGAGATCAGGTTTCAGACTGCGCACTGCATTTTATTTACAGTATGTTCTCTGATACTGCACAGCACTATGTTGTATTTTCGAAAGTGTGTTGCTTTTATTCTGATACATTATATAATGCATAGACTAGCATTATGGGGTGCCGGAGGCGGTCCTGACTGTCGGAACCCTATACCCCACCCGCAGTATGAAAAATATATATTTATCAAGGGGCCCAGACCATGTACTCTCTATTGGTTATCTAAACCTCTGTGGTTAGGTGACCACAGGGCTGGTGCTAGGGTGTGCGATGCCCTCCTGCAAACTTTACATTTTTCCCTCTCATACTTTGCAAAGGGACAGCGCACACTGAAAAAAAGATGTTTGGGCTCACAAGGAAGGGGCATGGCCACAGAATAATACTCCCACTCCAAATGACTCCACACAGTAGCACAATCCTATTCACCTCCAGTGCTGTAACTAGCCGCTATGGTGTTGTGTGCCAGAAAGGGAAGTGGTGACTGACCCATCACTGCAGTCAAAACAGGGAGAGTGCGCGCCAAAGGGGTGTGGCCACATAACCGTACCAATAACACTGTAATGCCCATTACACATTGGACCTTATTCTGGTTGACTCGAAAGGCTGCATATTTCACATAAGCAAAGAAGGAAGAAAAGGGTGTCTGTTGCGTGGTGCACCTATATGGTCTCTCATTAATAAAATGTAACCTTTATTAGTATGGTTAAACACTAGAGAAATATAGCAACACACAGGACAACATTAAGTGAAATATCGGGAAAGGATAGGGTGCGTTTAAAATACGGTGGCTCACTGACTACGCACTGTCCTATGAGTAAGGTAAATATAATAAACAGGTTTCTCCTATTGACTCCAATGTATTCAATTATTTGGCAAGTAAGTGTTCTCGTGTCTTTGGGGTATATTCTAGTTCATTCTTTCTGACAAAATCCTTCTTAGATGGACAAAACCATGTGCACTGCAGGGGGGCAGATGTAACATGTGCAGAGAGAATTAGATTTGGGTGAGTTATTTTGTTACTGTGCAGGGAAAATACTGACTGCATGATTTTACACTTCAATATAGATCTCACTTTGAAGAAAAACCCCACCCAAATCTAATTCTCTCTGCACAAGTTACATCTGCCCCACCCGCAGTGCACATGGTTTTGTCCATCTAAGAAGGATTTTGTCAGAAAGAATGGACTAGAATAACCCCCTTTGTTGGGTATCGCCTCGTTTATCGGGGTGTAACAGATAGCTGGAAATTCCTTCATATGCCACAGTTAGTCTCTTGTGAGAGGTAACAATTTAAATAAACTGTGTCCTATGTTAGAATGTGTAGAGATGTTGCAGTTTCGTATTATGTTATAATGCAACGATGTATCTTTGCAGAGAACTCACTGATTCACACGTTTTCTATACAGATATAAATTCAATTGAAACAGATGATAAAGTAATAATTACTTAAATTCTAACAGTCGACATAATGTCGTTTAGTGTTACAGTTTAAAACCAGAGCTTATCACCATACATTTGAAATTGGTGCAATTAATTGCAAAAAAAAAAGGTTCTTTAATCTCTTTCTCAAGGTGCGTCCTAGGATTTTGTGTGCTATACTTAGACACACAGCCCTTAGATACAATTGAGTCTGTGTACAGAAATATAGAATTAGAGAGCGCACGTGACACTAAAACTTTCAATACAATTAATACTTTATTAATATACTTAATAATAATAATATTCATAAAAATAAATCACAATAGTAAAATAATCAATCAATGCTAATAATACTAAAAAGCATACAAAACTTTGGGAAGAAAACTAATTGCAATATAACTTCTGTTGCGACCATCTTTTACAACAGTCGCCGCCACATGTAGCAAGCCAAGAAGCTGCGTATACAGTATAAACATAGTAATCTACAGTATGTGGACTATGATCCACTGTACACTGACATTCTAAGGCCTGCAGTCTCATTCCCTAATATTTTGTCTCTAGGATTTAAACACTAAAATCGACATTATGTCAACTGTTAGAATTTAAGTAATTATTACTCTATCATCTGTTTCAATTGAATTTATATCTGTATAGAAAACGTGTGAATCAGTGAGTTCTCTGCAAAGATACATCGTTGCATTATACCATATGCCCTTATTCAGATCTGATCGCAGTACAAATTTGTTTGGAAAATGGGCAAAACCATGTGCACTGCAGTTGGGGCAGATGTAACCTGTGCAGAGAGAGTTAGATTTGGGTGGGGTGTGTTGAAACTGAAATCTAAATTGCAGTGTAAAAATAAAGCAGCCAGTATTTACCCTGCACAGAAACAAAATAACTCACACAAATCTAACTCTTTCTGCACATGTTACATCTGCCCCACCTGCAGTGCACATGGTTTTGCCCATTTTCCAAACAAATTTGTACTGCGATCAGATCTGAATAAAGGCCATAATACGAAATTGTTTTAATCTATCATAAGGACAATGGTACAATAATAAAAGTACAATATAACTTGTGAAAAACCCATGTCGACCTTATGACCAGTCGACCTTCCTCATGTCGACCTTTATGCAAATTCGACCTTAAGTCATGTCGACCTTGGCCCATGTCGACCTTAAATCAGGTCGACCTTCCTGCCGGTCGACCTAATGACTGTAGACCTAAGTTCATTCTGACAGATGTACCGATTCCGCTTCTCTCCTACTGAACAGTCAATGAATTAACTGGAATGGCGGGTATCCATATACCTGGCTGGCAGTCTCATGTTTCCATTCCCGTTGTGAGGAAGGGATGGGAATTGAAACATCAGGCTGCAAGTTAATTAACTATTCAGTAGAAGAGAAGCACCAGAAACAAGTGAGACTTTATTCCAACTATCCCAAGTCCACATTCAAACTCCCATAGGGGGTGCCTATTTTTATCACATTTTTATATTTAGTTTTTTATACCATGCAAGTTATATTGTGCTTTTATTATTGTACCATTGTGCTTATGATAGATTAAATCTTTTATGTAATACCCAATTGGTGAAATTGCAAATTATTCTTTTTTCTAAATTTAAGCGCTCCACCACCATCTTGTTTCTCTCTTTTTCCAATTTCCATAGGGGTCTGAGCACCCCCAGGTGCGAGCAGCTAAGCAGTAACAACCCACATCTTTTTTTTGTGCATAATACGAAATTGCAACATCTCTACACATTCTAACATAGGACACAGTTCATTTAAATTGTTACCTCTCACAAGAGACAAACTGTGGCATATGAAGGAATTCCCAGCTATCTGTTACACCACGGTAAACGAGACGATACCCAACAAATTCACAACGATACAATTTACTTGCCAAATAATTGAATACATTGGTGTCAATGGGAGAAACTTGTTTATTAAATTTCCCTTACTCATAGGACAGGGCGTAGTCAGTGAGCCACCGTATTTTAAACGCACCCTATCCTTTCCCGATATTTCACTTTATGTTGTCCTGTGTGTTGTTATATTTTGCTAGTGTTTAACCATACTAATAAAGGTTACATTTTATTAGTGAGAGACCATATAGGTGCACCACGCAACGGAAACCCTTTTCTTTCTTCTTTGCTTAGGAGTATCCAATTTTGTGTCTAGTGGTGGCAACACCTCCCACCAGTGGAAATTGCTATATAGTATTTATTCAATACTACCGAGGGGGGGTCCAGATTTTTCCTCCAATATGATGAGGGTCCTGTGCAAGTAGCAACCTTCCAGTTTCTGCATATTTCACAGCCTTGCGAGTCCACCAGATGCCACCCACCGCCTGCACGGCGACCGCCCCCCCCCCCCCCCCCTTGTGCTTCCCCCCTCACAGCTGTGAATGGATGATTTGCATAATCATCCATTTGCAGGGGGGAGAAATTATTCATTGATCGTGTGACCATGGAATGATTTCCCCAGAGACTCCTCTGTGGTGTCTCAGATCTGCTGGTGCCCTGTGCGGGAAGCAGGTGGGCAGCTGACATCTGCTGATGTCAGCTATCCATCCCCCACACTTGTGTCACTGGGCCATTACTGTGGGAATGCCCAGCATTTTCTTGGGTACGCCCATAAAATGCTGGGCATTACCTTGTGCTGTGCCACCAGCGCTGCCCCCCGCCCACACTTCTAGGTGCGAGCGTGATCGCAAACATGCAGTTCACCGTGAACGCTTGCATCAAGCATATGCCATGTGCAGATGCTAAAAATGAAACTAGAATAGTAATAGTAATGCCTATTACACATTATGCCACACACCATAGTACCCCTTACACAATATGCTGCACACCATAATGTCCATATGACATTATGCCTCACATTATGATGTGTGTAATGCCCCAAATACTCCTGCTTATACACATGCCACCAGTAGTGCCCCTTACACAATGCCCCAGTAGTGCCTCTTACACATAATGCCAACCGTAGTGCCCCTTACACAATGCTGACAGAAGTGGCACAGCATAAACTCCCACACCAGTTGCCGACAGTGGTAGTGCTTATTAATGCCCACACCAGTTGCCGACAGTAGTAGCGCTTCTTATACGTAACACCCACACCAGTTGCCAACAGTGGTAGCGCTGCACAATGCCCACACCAGTTGCTGACCATATTACTCTCTCTCACACACTTTAATTACTTAAAAACATGTCTGCCAGGTCATCTCTCCATCTTCCTTCCATCAGCCCCACTCTATGTAGCCCCGCCCCCTCCAGACAGGCCCTGCCGAAGTGCAGTCACACTAGGTTGGGAGCCAGGACGGAGCTTCTTGATGCCAACTATGCTGCTTGTGACAGGCGCAGCGACAGTCAGCAGGGGATGTAGAGCAGAGAAAGCGCCTATACTGCCCGGTGCCTCCCTGCTTTGCATCCTCTGCTGAGCGGCTAGTGCCGGCCCTAGCTGACCATGCCCCCTCGAGAGACCATCCATACCACTAAACATGGGCCCTTCATGCCCCAATCCAAAACTAATCTAGACTGCACATTGATGTTCACTGTATAATGTCTGTTTCGGGATTGTGTACCACTGCATATTGCCATGTCTTTTGTCTGTGACAGGTATTCCTTCTCTAACACCTCTAACAAACCCACTATTGTGCCAAAGCCTGACCCAACTGTTCCCATTGGACAAAGGTTTGGACTGAGTGTCTTGGATGTTGCTAAAATTAACAACCTTTATCAGTGCAGTAAGTATTCATAGTCATTGAGAGGTTGATTTGGAGTTAGAATCAAATCATGAGGCAAATTAGGAATATGAAACAAAACACGGTTCGATTTACATAATCCTGCAAACTTCTAATTGGCGCATACTTTACATATATACATGTAAAAGAGAAAAGGAAAATTATTCCGTATTGAGGCGTTATTGCAGTATTAATAAATGTACAAATATTATATATAAATGATACCTGTGCCTATAAATTCTGTAAAACAATCATTTGTGTTGCTTTTATTCAGTTAAGTTATTATATGCTTAATGTATAAGGGCGGGATGTATTAATATACATCGCCACCCTTCGCCTTCGCCCGAAGCATTGCGAGCGATGCGAGGGTCCGATTCTCATTGCCAACTGTGTCCATGTCGACTGTGTCGACATTCGGATAAAAAAAACAGTGAAAAACCCATGTCGACCTTATGACCAGTCGACCTTCCTCATGTCGACCTTTATGCAAAGTCGACCTTAAGTCATGTCGACATTGGCCCATGTCGACCTTAAGTCAGGTCGACCTTCCTGCCAGTCGACCTAGTGGGGTCGACCTAATGACTGTAGACCTAAGTTCATTCTGACAGATGTCCCGATTCCGGTGATAGAATCCTATAGGCTTCTATAGGGTATCGCCACCCTCTACCCTGCCAAGCGAAAATGGGGCGGACGGGTAATGGTAAATAGGAAAATGCGGTAAAACCCCTGTTTTACCGCATTTTCCTTTTAGTACATCCCGCCTTAAATCAGTTATCGTTGCTAACCCAAGGTGTACACTATAAAATAATCTGCCGGATCTGGCTGGTTGAAATATGAGTATCTGCTAATGCATTCTCGGATGAACTGATAAATCTATAGGCGTGTTCCCAGCTGAAATGATGACCAACCATTTGCTCCTGAACACTGGAAGGTGGGCGGAACCTGTTCAGACAAAATGATGAAATGACGGATTAACAGCTTCTAGCACATCCTATAAAACCTAATAATCTCTCCACCTTCACTCGCAATGGGTTCCTACTGTACATATCTCCCACAATCCTTTAGGCACATGAATTGCCGTCACTGCATAAAAAAATGTAAGGGCAAAATTTACTAAGATGGGAGTTGTAGTTCACACGGGATGATGCTATGGGCAACCAATCAGATTCTACCTATAATCTATCTGAATGGTTGCCCATAGCAACATCCCACCTGAAACAGAACTTCTACCTTAGTAACAATGTCCCCTGAATGTTGCAACCAGTTTTGCTATGCGGCCTCCTTGCACCAGGACTAGGGCTGGGTAAGGTGTCCGCTATAAGACTAACCATGAAGATAGGGGTGGTGCAGTCACATAAATGGGACCCTTGTGCTCAGTGCTAAAGCTCCACTATAGAAGCGACAACGTTTTATGATCACATTACAGCTGGCACATTAGTACATCCCATTGACATATTACAGTAACTACTAATGATATAATAACGACGTATGCTTTATCACCTCTATAGTCAAATATCTTACTCTTGTTTTTACCTTTAGATGTTTGTGCTAATCTGCTTAATAGCAACAGTGGAACTGTGAGCTCGGCCAACTCTCTGCCATCTAATTCTAACAGTGGGAGCTGTGTGTGGCTGATAAGGACCACAACTGGGAAGGTACAGTAATGTGTTAGTGCAAGGGTGCTGTAAGGGTGCCATATAATTCCAGGGGTGCCGCCATGTGTGCCGTATAACACCAGGGGTGCAATATAATTCCAGGGGTGCCGCCATGTGTGCGGTATAACACCAGGGGTGCCGCTATGTGTGCTGTATCAGTCCAGGGGTGCCCAGGGCCGGATTAACAATGGGGCTGATGGAGCTACAGCTCCAGGCCCATTCTCCAAATAGGCCCATTCTGTAGCTGAGGACCAGAGCTTTCCAACGAGCCCAGCCCCGTGTCGGTAGCCCCCCGGGAACCGGAGATACCAACAGGCAAACCTGGAACGTTTTCCCCATAGGATAACATGGGACCCGCTAATTCTGACCTCCACCCGATTCCAACGGCTGCCAGTTCCCCCTCCGGCATCACAGAAGCTTGAGGTTGATCTCAGTCGAACCCAAATCGCTGGGCCTTCAATCTGATACCTGGTCCATATGGGTTCATTGGTTCTAGAGATATTGCAGGTAAAACTATTTTTTTTAATTTCTGAAATGTAATTTCATGGCTGTTCATGTTGTTTGACAGACTTCTCTGGAACCAAATGGCCCAGTTTCACGGGACCAAAATCATTTGAAGCCTACATGTAAATCGGTCAGTTGGTTCCGAAGATGTAGCTGGTTGTTTAAAGGGGGGGGGGGGGTTGTTTTCTCTCCCCCTCACACAAAAAAATGCAGGGACTAGGCTGGTGTAAAACGGTCCAGTCCGGGAATGTCCCTGCATGATCTTGGGGCCATATTCCCGGGTAAATCCCTGCATTTTCTGGTGTGAAAGGGGTATTATTTCAAATAGCCGTGACCTGCAGTGCTCTGAATACAGCCAGGCAGCCCCCTGCTCTCTGCCCAGCTATCAATGGCTGTCATTTCTGCCCGACGGCGGCTATCCCCCAGTTACTGCAAGCATGTATTCCCCCTTGGCAATGAGCATGTAATCCCACATGGCAATGAGCATGGAACTCCTGGCAATAAGCATGGAACCCCTGGCAATGAACATGTTGGTAAGCAACACTTAAGTAGCATAATTTTTCGTAGGCATTATGGTGTTTGGCATAATACGTAATGGAGTATATGGTGTTTGGCTTAACATGTTATGGGCATTATGGTGTAAATTTTTTATGCGCTCCTTCAACCCTATTTATGAAGCATATTGTGCATTATTGCTCAATCTGTTTGGTATAATAATGTGTATTTTGGCTCAATCCATGTGGCAAAATGTGTATTTTGCCTTAATCTGTGTGGCATAACGTGAATTTTGACTCAATCTGTGTGCCATAGTGTGAATTTTGGCTCAGTCAGTGTGAATTTTGACTCATTCCATGTGGCACAATGTGTAAAGGCCCCCATACACTAGCCGATTTTGGTCAGATTTCTGCCAGATCAGTCGGATCTGGCAGAAATCGGACCAAAATCGGCTAGTTTGGATGTCCCCTCAGATCCGATGCGCGGTCCCGTGCGCGTCGGGTGGTCGGACCTGCTGCACGTCCGACCACCCGACTTGGGACCTAGTGCGGCGGTAGAGGGAGCAGGGGGGGCTGGGGACGCTGCGGGGGACACAGGCGGCATAGAGCCGCGCAGGGGGAGACGGCGGGAGCTGTCAGTATTGAATAAAAAAAAAAAAAGCCCATACAATGCATGGGCGGCCTGTGATTGGCTGAGCGCTCTCTCAGCCAGTCAGCAATTGGCTGAGAGAGCGCTCAGCCAATCACAGGCAGCCCATTCATTGTATAGGCTTTTTTTTCTACCATTGACAGCTCCGAGTCCCGCCGGCTCCCCCTGCCCGGCTCTATGCCGCCTGTGTCCCCCGCAGCGTCCCCAGCCACCCCCGCTCCCTCTACCGCCTCGCCGCACAGACGCTGGGGGGACACGGACGTGTCACCCGCAGCGTCCCCAGCCCCCCTGCTCCCGCCTCGCCGCACAGACGCTGGGGGGACACAGACGTGTCACCCGCAGCGTCCCCAGCCCCCCTGCTCCCTCTACCGCCTCGCCGCACAGACGCTGGGGGGACACAGACGCTGTCCCCCGCAGCGTCCCCAGCAGCGGGGGACACAGAGTCCCCAGCCCCCCCCCCCCCTGCTCCCCGGGTTTTTTTACATGTGATAAATCGAGACGATTTATCACATGTAAAAAATGGCACATCAAGTGCCAGTCTAATCAAGCTCCCCGGGGAAGCTCAGGGGGAAGTCGGGGGCGACTTGTCCTAAGGACAAGTCGCCCTAGTGTATGGGGGCCTTAAGAGGCAAGTACAGTATAAGGGGGTTACTATTGTGTTGCATGATTTGTATAAGTGGTATATGGTGGGGTAAATTTAGGTAGCCACATAAAAGGTGCTGAAATGTTGTCTACCAAGTTTCGGCTTTCAGTATTTTTTTTATGACTGGAATGCTGCCTCACCCTGCAAGTATCTTAGGACATCGGCATCCTGTGGGTGCACCTTTGGAGGGCACCCGCCAATATATCTCCCTGCATTTTTCTTATGCCAGCCCCCTGCCTTTTCCAAGCATATATAATTAGTTGAAAGTATTTACACAAATACAGACACACCCATGAGCAGACCACTCAACCAGTACACTGGTCACGCCCCCCACATTATTAGGTGCTGGCCACAACCCCTATTATTGTGCATAATAGGCCATTGATAATTTTCAGCTCCAGGCCCATTTAGACCTTAATCTGGCTCTGGGGGTGCCTCCATGTGTGCTGTATCAGTCCAGGGGTGCCATGTGTGCTGTATCAGTCCAGGGGTGCCGCCATGTGTGCCGTATAACACCAGGGGTGCCGCCATGTGTGCCGTATCAGTCCAGGGGTGCCTCCATGTGTGCTGTATCAGTCCAGGGGTGCCATGTGTGCTGTATCAGTCCAGGGGTGCCAACTCCCATGACCTCAGCGCTGTGAGGCAGTAATGCTAACCATTGCCTGTATATATATATATAACACATGGTGGGGTTAGAACCCATGATCTCAGCGCTGTGAGGCAGTAATGCTAACCATTACACCGTCTGTACTGCCCCGTATATATAACACATGGTGGGAATAGAACCCATGACCTCAGTGCTGTCAGGCGGTAATGCTAACCATTACACCGTCCGTACTGCCCCATATACTGTATATAACACATGGTAGGAATAGAAACCATGACCTCAGTGCTGTGAGGCAGTAATGCTAACCATTACACCATCCGTACTGCCCCGTATATATAACACATGGTGGGAATAGAACCCATGACCCCAGCACTGTGAGGCAGTAATGCTAACCATTACACTGTCCTTACTGCCCTGTAAATATAACACATGGTGGGGATAGAACCCATGACCTCAGTGCTGTGAGGCAGTAATGCTATAACCATTACGCCGTCCGTACTGCCCCGTATATATATCACATGGTGGGAACAGATCCCATGACCTCAGTGCTGTGAGGCAGTAATGCTAACCATTACACCATCCGTACTGCCCCGTATATATAAACACATGGTGGGAATAGATCCCATGAGCTCAGTGCTGTGAGACAGTAATGCTAACCATTACACCGTCTGTACTGCCCCGTATATATAACACATGGTGGGAATAGAACCCATGACCTCAGCGTTGTGAGACAGTAATGTAACCAATACACCATCCGTACTGCCCCGCATATATAACACTTGGTGGGAATAGAACCCATGACCTCAGTGCTGTGAGGCAGTAATGCTAACCATTACACCATACGTACTGCCCCGTATATATAAACACATGGTGGGAATAGAACCCATGACCTCAGCACTGTGAGGCAGTAATACTAACGATTACACCGTCCGTACTGCCCCCTATATATAAACACATGGTGGGAATAGAACCCATGACCTCAGCGTTGTGAGGCAGTAATGCTAACCATTACACTGTCCATACTGCCCCGTATATATAACACATGGTGGGAATAGAACCCATGACCTCAGCACTGTGAGGCAGTAATACTAACCATTACGCCGTCCGTACTGCCCCGTATATATAACACATGGTGGGAATAGAACCCATGACGTCAGTGCTGTGAGGCAGTAATGCTAACCATTACACCGTCCGTACTGCCCCGTATATATAACACATGGTGGGGATAGATCCCATGAGCTCAGTGCTGTGAGGCGGTAATGCGAACCATTACACCGCCCGTATATATAACACATGGTGGGGATAGAACCCATGACATCAGTGCTGTGAGGCAGTAATGCTATAACCGTTACACCGTCCGTACTGCCCTGTATATATAACACATGGTGGGGATAGAACCCATGACCTCAGCGCTGTGAGGCAGTAATGTAACCATTACACCATCCATACTGCCCCGTATATATAACGCATGGTGGGAATAGAACCCATGACCTCAGTGCTGTGAGGCAGTAATGCTAACCATTACACCATCCGTACTGCACCGTATATATAACACATGGTGGGGATAGAACCCATGCCCTCAGTGCTGTGAGGTAGTAATGCTAAGCATTACACCATCCGTACAGCCCCATATATATATAACACATGGTGGGAATAGAACCCATGCCCTCAGTGCTGTGAGGCAGTAATGCTAACCATTACACCATCCGTACTGCACCGTATATATAACACATGGTGGGGATAGAACCCATGCCCTCAGTGCAGTGAGGTAGCAATGCTAACCATTACACCATCCATACTGCCCCGTATATATAACACATGGTGGCAATAGAACCCATGACCTCAGTGCTATGAGGCAGTAATGTAACCATTACACCATCCTTACTGCCCTGTATATATAACACATGGTGGGGATAGAACCCATGACCTCAACCGCTGTGAGGCAGTAATGCTAACCATTATACCGTCCGTGCTGCCCTGTATATATAACACATGGTGGGAATACAACCCATGACCTCAGTGCTGTGAGGCAGTAATGTAACCATTACACCATCCGTACTGCCCCGTATATATAACACATGGTGGGGATAGAACCCATGACCTCAGTGATGTGAGGCAGTAATGCTAACCATTACACCATCTGTACTGCCCCGTATATATATCACATGGTGGGAACAGATCCCATGACCTCAGTGCTGTGAGGCAGTAATGTTACCATTACACTGTCCGTACTGCACCGTATATATATCACATGGTGGGGATAGAACCCATGACCTCAGTGATGTGAGGCAGTAATGTAACCACTACACCGTCCGTACTGCCCCGTATATATAACACATGGTGGGGGTAGAACCCATGACCTCAGCGCTGTGAGGCAGTAATGTAACCATTACACCATCCATACTGCCCCGTATATATAACGCATGGTGGGAATAGAACCCATGACCTCAGTGCTGTGAGGCAGTAATGCTAACCATTACACCATCCGTACTGCACCGTATATATAACACATGGTGGGGATAGAACCCATGCCCTCAGTGCTGTGAGGTAGTAATGCTAAGCATTACACCATCCGTACAGCCCCATATATATAACACATGGTGGGAATAGAACCCATGCCCTCAGTGCTGTGAGGCAGTAATGCTAACCATTACACCATCCGTACTGCCCCGTATATATAACACATGGTGGGGATAGAACCCATGACCTCAACCGCTGTGAGGCAGTAATGCTAACCATTATACCGTCCGTGCTGCCCTGTATATATAACACATGGTGGGAATACAACCCATGACCTCAGTGCTGTGAGGCAGTAATGTAACCATTACACCATCCGTACTGCCCCGTATATATATCACATGGTGGGGATAGAACCCATGACCTCAGTGATGTGAGGCAGTAATGCTAACCATTACACCATCTGTACTGCCCCGTATATATATCACATGGTGGGAACAGATCCCATGACCTCAGTGCTGTGAGGCAGTAATGTAACCATTACACTGTCCGTACTGCACCGTATATATATCACATGGTGGGGATAGAACCCATGACCTCAGTGATGTGAGGCAGTAATGTAACCACTACACCGTCCGTACTGCCCACAGTTGCATGCAATACATTGTATGCGGTCAGTGGTGTAGCTAGATGCCACGGTGGCCGGAGCAAGGGTATGTTTCGCGATCCCCCGATTTGTAGTAGACGGGGCTCTTGCATGGTGAAAAGGGGGTGCAGCCTGAAATTATACCACACACCATAATGCCCATTGCAGTGAACTTTGTAATTCCCATTTACACATAAAGCCGCTTGCCGTAATGCCAATTACACATAAGGCCCCACATGATGCCCATTACATACTATATAACAAACTGTAATGCCCATTACACATTTGACACATACAGTAAGTGCCACTTACCTACATGCTTATTGCTAGGAACTTCATGCTCTATGCCAGTGATTTTCAACCTTTTTAGCTTGCGGCACACTAAATAAGATTTAAAAATTGTCAAGGCACACCATGAGATCCCCACAGGGCAAAACACATTGGCCCCCACAGGAAAAAAAACAAACCTATTGGCCCCATATAAAAAACAATCACACTGATCCCCACAGGTAACACAAATAAAATACATTGGCCCTTTGCATGAAAAGAAGAGACCAGTAAATAACAGTTGAACTGGTGGTGGCTGTAAACTAGTTTGGGCATCTCTAGATCTGGGGGCACACTTGAGAACAGCTCAAGGCACACTAGTGTACCACGGCACAGTGGTTGAAAAACACTGCTCTATGCCATGGGCTTCATGCTCTATGCCAAAGGGGACCAACCTTGCTCGTTGCCAAGGGGGACCGACCTTGCTCGTTGCCAAGGGGGACCGACCTTGCTCGTTGCCAAGGGGGACCGACCTTGCTCGTTGCCAAGGGGGACCGACCTTGCTCGTTGCCAAGGGGGACCGACCTTGCTCGTTGCCAGGGCCAGTGCCAGGTTTGTCAGCACCCTAGGTGAACATAATGCCCCCCCTCCCCAGTACCCACATTCATACACATCAATACCGGGCAACAGCAGGAGGCTATTCGCTGGGCGGTAGCAAAAGGCAGCTAGCGGTGGGCGGGTGACAGAAGGACTCAGAAGGCTAGCGGCATTGTAGCAGGAGGAAGCTAGCAGGTCGGTGGGCAGCAGGAGGAAACTAGTGGGTGGGCGGGCGGCAGCAGGACTCATGAGGCTAGCGGCATTGTAGCAGGAGGAAGCTAGAGGGTGGGTGGGCAGCAGGAGGAAACTAGTGGGTGGGCGGGCGGCAGCAGGACTCAGGAGGCTAGCGGCATTGTAGCAGGAGGAAGCTAGCAGGTCGGTGGGCAGCAGGAGGAAACTAGTGGGTGGGCGGGCGGCAGCAGGACTCATGAGGCTAGCGGCATTGTAGCAGAAGGAAGCTAGAGGGTGGGTGGGAGGCAGGAGGAAACTAGTGGGTGGGCGGGCGGCGGCAGGACTCAGGAGGCTAGCGGCATTGTAGCAGGAGGAAGCTAGCAGGTGGGTGGGCGGAAGGAGGAAACTAGTGGGTGGGGGGCGGCTGCATTGTAGCAGGAGGAAACTAGCGGGTGGGCGGGCAGCAGGAGGAAGCTAGAGGGTGGGCGGGCATCAGCAGGAGACTAGCAGGTGGAGGGAAGCGGGCGGGCGAGCAGGGTGGGGGAGCCGGCGGCAGAGCACAGCTCCTGCGCCTGGTGACATTCTGGCACCCGAAGCATGTGCTCCACCGGCTCCGCCCTAGCTATGCCTCTGTATGCAGTCCTTTTCCATACAATGCATCATATGTGATCCAAACAGGGGCTACAGGCTATGACAAATATTTATGGCAGCCTGTATCAGAATCACTTTATTGCCAAGTATATCAATGTACAGCATCTATAATACACAGGGAATGTGTTTCCGATAACCACTGCTCCCACACAGTGTACATACATAACAGGCCAATACAATCAGGATCATTACAAGGGGAGGGCGTCAGGGTTGTATTTAGAGTCATGTGTCGAGTGCCGAGGTTAGCGCAATGGGGTGGAATCGCTGACCTTTGACCTTTTTGAATCTTTAATGGAAGTAGCTTTGGAGAAAAAAAACTGTTAATGGACAAAACCATGTGCACTGCAGGTGGGGCAGGTGTAACCTGTGCAGAGAGACTTACATTTGGGTGGGGTGTGCTAAATCTAAATTTTAGTGTAATATTAAGCAGCCAGTATTTACCCTTCGCAGAACCCAAATGTAAAGGGACCTCACACTTGTGAGATTTGGTGAGATTTGACCCAATTCAAGTGGATTGAGTCAATCTATCTGACAAGATCTGATGTGTAGGACACAATCCACAATCCTGTGCCATTGGGTATAACCAAGAGATTGCAAGAGATTGATCCTCCTGTACATAGGATAAATCTCTAGTCAATCAGGTCCAATTTGTTGAACAAGTGTAAGGGGGCCTTAACTCTTTGCACATGTTACAACTGCCCCACCTGCAGTGCACATGGTTTTGTCCATTAAAGGAGTTTGCTTTTACAAAACAACCGGAATCACCCCCAATGATCGTTCAGTCAAATTGGTTTATTCCATCTAATCTAAGAGATTTGTCCAAATCATATTACTTTGCCCATTTCCCTGCGTTTCAAAGCAAATGATTACATTTCATAAATTTTAATTCGGTACTTGTTTCCTAGCACGGCGCCCGTCGTGGGTCATCGCATACCTTAAGATAAGTGATGGACGCGACCGACGCGATTTTAGGGCTATTTTTAGCCTTTTCCCCGACAATTAAAAAAAATCGCGTCCATCGCATGCCTTAACTTAAGGTATGCGATGCGACCGACGCGATTTAACATTGAATGCATTGTATTCAATGTTAAATTCCTATGTAAAATCGGGGCCATTGTATGCCATTATAATGGCATACAATGCGACCGATGCGATGGACCCGATTTTACATAGGGAACAATGTTAAATGGCCCAATGGACCCGATTTTTGATTGTATACCCACCCTGATGGGTAATTTGTATGTGAAATGACCCCCATTGTTAACGCCACCCCACGATGAGCGCCATCCCAAAGCATGGCGAGCACAGCGAGCCACCAAACCCGAAGCCCCGTGAGAGTATGCGCAATACCTGTGAAGTAATGCGCGTCCCCTAGCCACGCTTCGGGCTCGGTGGCTCGCCACACTATATAAAATCAACTCCACGCCGACGTGGATAGTGGGGGTGTGAAAAGGTCGGAGGACGCGTACCGCCGCCGCTCGCCACGCTTCGGGTTGGCGTTCATCGTGGGGTGGCTTTAACAATGGGGGGGGGGGGGGGTGCATTTGACCCATAAGGGTGGGGATATAATGAAAATTGGGGTCTGGGGGGCATTTAACATTGGGGCCAATGTAAAAATCGGGTCTCAGGGACCATTTTACATTGATTCCAATGTAAAAATTGCATTGATCGCATTGCATGCGATTCGGTTACATGCGATGGACGCGATTTTTTAGGACACAATGGATACAATTTTTATCGCTGGCGCCGTGCTAGGAAACAAGTACCTTTAATTCATTATCGATTTTGTTTGCACCAGACAGACTGGACATATAAATCTATAGGCGTGTACTTGGCTTTAGATTTCAGTTTGAACACACTCCACCCAAATCTACCTCTCTCTCTCGCTCTGCCTGTTACATCTGCCGCACCTGCAGTGCAGCATGGTTTTGCCCGTTTGAGGAAGATTTGTTTTTTTTTAGATCAACTCTAAGGCCCTTATTCAGATCTGATCGCAGTACAAATTTGTTCTCAAAACGGGCAAAACCATGTGCACTGCAGTTGGGGCAGATATAACCTGTGCAGAGAGAGTTAGATTTGGGCAGAGTGTGTTGAAACTGAAATCTAAATTGCAGTGTAAAAATAATGCAGCCAGTATTTACCCTGCACAGAAACAAAATAACTCGCCCAAATCTAACTCTCTCTGCACATGTTACATCTGCCCCACCTGCAGTGCACATGGTTTTGCCCATTTTGAGAACAAATTTGTACTGAGCTCAGATCTGAATAAGGGCCTTAATCCGTACCTAAATGTACAAAGAAATAATGTCTTTTATTGCTGACTGTTTGATGGAACTTTTTCTATATAGGTTGCACTGAATGCCCTTTACTATAATGTCAAGTTCACACCTCATTGCACATCTCAATACATCAAGATATACGATGGACCTTCTGTGACATCTCCTGTGTTGCTGGACCAGACTTGTGGAATTGGTGTAATCCCAATAATGATTGCTTCCGGTAATCAGATGCTGATAGAGCTTCTCGGTGTCGGCAGTGTTCCCGCAGCCAGCTTCCGTGCTACATATAGCGCAGGTATTGTCCTACACTGGTTAGATATAAGCTTAATTTCCACTGTCTAGTCAGGCATTCCCAACCATGGTCCTCAAGGCACACCAACAGTGCAGGTTTTAGTGATGTCCAGGCTTCAGCACAGATGGTTTATTCAGAATCACTCACATACTAATTAAGTCACCTGTGCTCAAGCCTGAATATCTACAAAACCTGCACTGTTGGTGTGCCTTGAGGATCGTGGTTGGGAATGTCTGGTCTAGTCAGTGGTCAGGGAACTCTGTCCTCATTATACCCCACGCAGTGCATGTATTGCAGGTCTCCTCACAGAATCACAAGTGAAATAATTAACCCCTTATAAACCTTATAAAATGACCTTATAAAATGTGTCTGTGAGTAATTAGTACACCTGTACACCTGCTGGGTAACCAGCAAAACATGCACTGTGTGGGGTAATGAGGACCGAGTTCCCTGACCAGTAGTCTAGTCCTTATATTCTACAGATCCCACAGAAAAGATCCCTTCAGTGTGATTCTGGCTAATGGACAATTTTGAATTATTTCTATCCTATTTTAACTATGTGATTTTGACTATGTTGCTATTTTGCCTGAACCCAAATATATTTTACATGCAACATAGTCAAAGTAAACTTACCTGCACAGTCTATTTTCATACCTCCCAACCGAACCTGACCCTCTCCAGGACGGACACAATGCTCTGCTCTTGGACCTCCCTGCTAATGTATGTTACCTGGCTCCCCACAGGTGCTGGCAATCATACATTATCCATACCTCCCAGCATGCCCCTCTCCAGGAGGACACAATGCTCTGTTCCTGGGCTTCTCTGGTAATATATGATTGCCAGCACCTGTGGTGACACCTTTCTTATCAGTTACCTAGCTCCCCACAGGTGCTGGCAATCCTACATTATACATACCTCCCAGCATGCACCTCTCCAGGAGGACACACTGCTCTGTCCCTGGGCTTCCCTGGTAATGTATGATTGCCAGCACCTGTGGTGACACCTTTCTTATCAGTTACCTAGCTCCCCACAGGTGCTGGCAATCCTACATTATCCATACCTCCCAGCATGCCCCTCTCCAGGAGGACACAATGCTCTGCTCTTGGACCTCCCTGCTAATGTAAGTTACCTGGCTCCCCACAGGTGCTGGCAATCATACATTATCCATACCTCCCAGCATGCCCCTCTCCAGGAGGACACAATGCTCTGTTCCTGGGCTTCCCTGGTAATATATGATTGCCAGCACCTGTGGTGACAACTTTCTTATCAGTTACCTAGCTCCCCACAGGTGCTGGCAATCCTACATTATCCATACCTCCCAGCATGCCCCTCTCCAGGAGGACACCATGCTCTGTTCCTGGGCTTCCCTGGTAATGTATGATTGCCAGCACCTGTGGTGACACCTTTCTTATCAGTTACCTAGCTCCCCACAGGTGCTGGCAATCCTACATTATCCATACCTCCCAGCATGCCCCTCTCCAGGAGGACACAATGCTCTGCTCTTGGACCTCCCTGCTAATGTAAGTTACCTGGCTCCCCACAGGTGCTGGCAATCATACATTATCCATACCTCCCAGCATGCCCCTCTCCAGGAGGACACAATGCTCTGTTCCTGGGCTTCCCTGGTAATATATGATTGCCAGCACCTGTGGTGACACCTTTCTTATCAGTTACCTAGCTCCCCACAGGTGATGGCAATCATACATTATCCATACCTCCCAGCATTCCCCTCTCCAGGAGAACACAATGCTCTGTTCCTGGGCTTCCCTGGTAATGTATGATTGCCAGCACCTGTGGTGACACCTTTCTTATCAGTTACCTAGCTCCCCACAGGTGCTGGCAATCCTACATTATACATACCTCCCAGCATGCCCCTCTCCAGGAGGACACCATGCTCTGTTCCTGGGCTTCCCTGGTAATGTATGATTGCCAGCACCTGTGGTGACACCTTTCTTATCAGTTACCTAGCTCCCCACAGGTGCTGGCAATCCTACATTATCCATACCTCCCAGCATGCCCCTCTCCAGAAGGACACAATGCTCTGCTCTTGGACCTCCCTGCTAATGTAAGTTACCTGGCTCCCCACAGGTGCTGGCAATCATACATTATCCATACCTCCCAGCATGCCCCTCTCCAGGAGGACACAATGCTCTGTTCCTGGGCTTCCCTGGTAATATATGATTGCCAGCACCTGTGGTGACAACTTTCTTATCAGTTACCTGGCTCCCCACAAGTGCTGGCAATCATACATTATCCATACCTCCCAGCATGCCCCTCTCCAGGAGGACACAATGCTCTGTTCCTGGGCTTTCCTTGAAATGCTCTTGGACCTCCCTGCTAATGTAAGTTACCTGGCTCCCCACAGGTGCTGGCAATCATACATTATCCATACCTCCCAGCATGCCCCTCTCCAGGAGGACACAATGCTCTGCTCTTGCACCTCCCTGCTAATGTATGATTGCCAGCACCTAGCTCCCCACAGGTGCTGGCAATCCTACATTATACATACCTCCCAGCATGCCCCTCTCCAGGAGGACACAATGCTCTGTTCCTGGGCTTCCCTGGTAATATATGATTGCCAGCACCTGTGGTGACAACTTTCTTATCAGTTACCTGGCTCCCCACAAGTGCTGGCAATCATACATTATCCATACCTCCCAGCATGCCCCTCTCCAGGAGGACACAATGCTCTGTTCCTGGGCTTTCCTTGAAATGCTCTTGGACCTCCCTGCTAATGTAAGTTACCTGGCTCCCCACAGGTGCTGGCAATCATACATTATCCATACCTCCCAGCATGCCCCTCTCCAGGAGGACACAATGCTCTGCTCTTGCACCTCCCTGCTAATGTATGATTGCCAGCACCTGTGGTGAACAGATTAAGTGATAAGAAAGGTGTCACCAATAATTTCTGGACCCCACGATGAACGCCAACCCGAATCGTGGTGAGTGCAGCGAGCCCGAGAGGGGTGGCGGTACGCGTCCTCGGACCTTTTCATACCCCCACTATCCACATTAGCGTGGAGTCGATTTTATATAGTGTGGCGAGTGCAGCGAGCCCAAAGCGTGGCGAGCGCAGCGAGCCCCGTGAGGGGACGCGCAATACCTGTGAAGTAATGCGCGTCCGCTCGCCACGCTTCGGGCTCGGTGGCTGGGACAGATACAGGTTTTTATTGTTTTTAGTTTTTACAAGTTTTTATGGTACTTGTGTATTTTGGCGGCGCCCATCGCATCGCATACCATAAGGCATGCAATGGTATGCGATGCGACGCGATATCGCGCGATACTGTACAATGGCATATAATTTTAAAATTGAATGCCATTGTATATGCCATACAATGCGATGCGATTAAACATTGTATAAGCACCCTAATGGGTGCTTACAATGTTAAATGCACCCCCACGCCACCCCATCCCCCACTATAAACGTGAACCCGAAGCGTGGCGAGCGCAGCGGTACACGTCCTCTGACCTTTTCATACCCCCACTATCCACGTCGGTGTGGAGTTGAGAATAGAAAGTGTGGCGAGCACAGTAAGCCACCGAACCCGAAGCGTGGCGAGTGCAGCGAGCCCCGGGAGGGGACGCGGATACCTGTGAAGCCCGCGAAGGTACGTGGATACCTGTGAAGGTATCCACGTCCGCTCGCCACGCTTCGGGCTCGGTGGCTCGCTGCGCTCGCCACACTATTCTATTCTCAACTCCACGCCGACGTGGATAGTGGGGGTATGAAAAGGTCGGAGGACGCGTACCGCCGCCCCTCGCGGGATCGCTGCGCTCGCCACGCTTCGGGTTCACGTTTATAGTGGGGGGGGTGGCGTGGGGGTGCATTTAACATTGTAAGCACCCATTAGGGTGCTTATACAATCTTTCATCGCACAGGGGGCAAAAATTGTGTCGCATCGCATGCCATTGGGTGCATGGCATTCGATGCGATGAACACATCGCGCGATGAAGATCGGGGGCGCCGCCAAAATACACAAGTACCATTTTTATTGATTTCAAATGTCCCATGGGTTCAGCCAGTCGCTGCCGCCTCATGACCCCCGCCCGCACTGCTAGGCGAATTACCAATTAGCCATGACCAGTGTCACCAAGCGCCTGCACATACACATAAATGCACATGCGCAGATCCTAAGCGTCGCTTCCCTGTGCGAACGTGATCACATCGAAATCCCCCCCAAAGTCTGTTCTGCAACTCTGTACATACAAACTGGGCACATGTGTGATTCGGAATCAGTATGAAATCCCGACCGCCGAAATCCCGACAAGGGGGGGACGTGGATCGCTAATTTATTCTCCCTCCAGGGGTGTCGTGGACACCCACGGAGGGAGAAAGTGTCCTAATTTCGGCGGTCGGGATTTCAGCGTCGGGATTCTGAACGCTGGGATCCCGACCGCCGGGATTTAAACTGCATCCCGTGTGATTCATGTGCAGACAAATCATTGATCGTGTCGCTGTATCGCTGAGAATCGGGCCCTCCATGTACTTTTATAACCTTCTATCTCTCCCAACAGTAAAAATGGCGTAAACATCCCGGTGAGAAATTCCGGCAGTGAGAACCGGGACCGCGGTCGTACCTGAAGCCAAACTCTCATTTTCTGTATTTTAATTATGTATTCCATCCAGAAATGTTTCAATTAGATTTGTAGGTTCCTCTATGTCATTTTATATTGTCTCTACAATCAAAAGTAATTTTCATAGAATAGAATATTATATTTTCCTTTCTATGGCCCTTATTCTGGTTGAAGCGGTAACGGCCGCATGCGGCCGTTCCGCCGATGTTTTCGGTCTGCGCATGTGCAGAGGCCACTCTGCGCATGTGCAGCCGAAATCGCCGTACACGTATTTTGTCCGCCGCAAAGGGGGTGGATAGGGGCGTGAGGGGCTACGAAGCCTCATTTGCATATGCATACGCCCCGCGTTTCATGGGCGTTCCCATGCAAACGCGGGGCGTACGCATGCTAATGAGGCTATGACGCGTGGGTACAGGGCGGGCATCTGACATCGCCGGATGTCAGCTGCCCGCCCCCATACAAGATTTCACACGGACAAGTGTCCGTGTGGTCTTGTGTTGCGGGACCTGGTGGAGCGTGCGGCCCTGCATTCGATGTTCGGCGACCATCGAATGCAGGGGCTGCTCCCACCATGGAGGAGGCGTATCCCCGTCCACAATCATGCGGATCGCCACATGGCCGCGTACGGACGGCCGTGGCGATCCGTATGGAAGGCGGGGATTCGTCTGGTGCGGTCGGAGCCGCATATGCGGCTCCGGCCGCACCGATCAGAATAAGGGCCTATGTGACTTGTATTATCTCCTGTAGTTTAATCGGGATAAGGTCATTAGGTCTACACCACTAGGTCGACAAGCATTGGGTCTACACCACTAGGTCGACAGACAGCAAGGTCGACATGGGTTTAGGTCGACATGGGCCAGGTCGACAGTCAGAAGGTCGACATGGGGTTTTTCACAGTTTTTTGAGCCGACATGTGCCGACAGGCTGTATTTTATGCCCTACCATCCACTAGGTCGTGGTGGGAGAATAAAATAGTGTGCCTTGGCGAGCAAAGCGAGAGGTTGCAGTTGACGTCCAATGGTGTCTGTGTCGACGGTGTCGACATTCGGGTAAAAAATCAGTGAAAAACTCCATGTTGACTTTTTGACTGCCGACCTTGCTCATGTCGACCTAATGTAATGTCGACCTATACACATGTCGACCTTGACCCGTGTCTACCTAGACCCATGTCGGCATTGCTGCCTGTTGACCTAGTGGTGTCAACCCAATGCTTGTCGACCTAGTTGGTGTAGACAACCCACACCCGTTTAATAAATAGAAAAAACCCGTTCAGTTGAGAATGTATATTTCAATAAAATTGGTGTATTGTATATTTGGGCATGAAATTATAAAAAAAGAAAAAAAAAACATTTTATTTTAATGTTCCAAGACTGTCCTGAGATGAATCAAGTGTTGCACATGTGACGTAGAAAGCACATCTTAGTAAATTCTCCCCACAGTAGTAAAAGATTGGTCTATTTTGGATAATGAAAAGACAAACTGACTGTAAATATCAGTAACCGACATTATTACAGGCACTGGAATGGTCTCGCTTCTCAAGTAGGAGCAGTTAGAATTGGTAGTCACTGCCTTGATGCATACAAAGAATAAAGGAAAAAACTGTGCTACTTTGAGGAAATAGTTAAAATGTGCTCTCCCCAGGGCCGGATTAAAGCAGGGGCAAAGGGGTCAGTGCCCCTGGGCCTCACTCTAGCTAGGGACCCCCTAAATATATATAGAGAGAGAGAGAGAGATAAAGCGCACAGTCAGAAACAATATATAAAATATAGTAGTTTTACTGATAAAAACTGACATACATGGGATTAAAACAAGGGAAAAAAATCGCCACAATATGGCGCTTGTCACCGGCACAGCGGGGTCAACCAGATCTCAGAAGCTTGCAGGGTGATCAGCCCAGCGGGGTTCATCCACCCGCCGCAGTCAGGACAGAGCCAGATACATTATCACAGGACCAGAGGACGTCAGCCGTCTGCATAGGATAGTAGCCACGTCCAACGCGTTTCGACAGAGGTCTTCGTCACACCCCCTGATGAACCCGCTGGGCTGCTGCGAGCTTCTGAGATCTGGTTAACCCCGCTGTGCCAGTGACAATCGCCGTATTGTTACGATTTTTTTCCCTTGTTTTAATCCCATGTATGTCAGTTTTTATTAGTAAAATATCAGTAAAACTACTATATTTTATATATTGTTTCTGACTGTGCGCTTTATCTATTTCTCTCTATAAACACATACCCTGGATTTGTGGTTGGATCCTACTGTTTGGAGCTGCACACATTGGGAATTGGTTTATGGACCTGGTATAAAGACTGTGTTGGACTGAATTGCGCTGGGTCTCTCTCTCTCTCTCTCTCTCTCTCTCTCTCTCTCTCTCTCTCTCTCCTATATATCTATATATATATATGGGGATTATAGGCTTTTCTCACAACAGCTATAATAAAGGGCTGAAACGTTAACAGAGAACCGGCTCCCTGTTCAGTTTTGTTCACAAAGTCCCCAGTGCCACGGTCACACCAGAGCTATTATTGGACCCAGTCCGGGTCATTACCGAAGGCACGGGGCCCCAAGCTGTTCCCCATTGGAGCTGATATATACAGGGCCGGCACACCTCCCCTGTATAGATATATGTATGTATGTATGTATGTATATATATATATATATATATATATATATATATATATATATATATATATATATATATATATATATATCATTTTTTTTGCTAAAAGTTTTGTGCATGGGAGTGAGGTAGTGCTGCAGCTTCACCTATCTGCCAATGTAACAATGATTAATGGTGCTGAGCATCGGGAGCCAAGGCACACTGACTGCGCAAGTGTGCAGTGCATTGCTGGGAGTTGACTAAATCCCATGACACTTTGCAAAAGAGGTCAGAGACTGAGAGGCTTGTGCTGAGCTCTAATTGGTAGAGCTCATTACTTGCTTCTCAGGCCCATTGAGGACAGCAGCAGCAGCTGCCTTGTCATGGGAGGGTTTTTAATCAGAGGCAGCACTGGGACTGTGAGGTCTCCTACAGTCCTACAGAGTAAGGTGCAGAGGGACAAACACAGGCTTTTCATGTGATTATATATATATATATATATCCCACTTTATGCCGGCACTCAGGGGTCTCAAAAACTACTTTAGATAAATCTAAACGGTCCTCCAATGAAAAGGCACTCCAATACCATTTTAAAAGATGTCTTTAGTTATAAGTGGATATCACCGAATACATGCATTTTCGGGGTCAGCGCCCCTTTCTCAAGGTACAATCCACAACTGGAAACAACAGGGTAACACCTGCCGCTCCCCCACCACCCCCAATAAATACCTGTATCTCCACGATCCTCCACACGCCGGACCTCTTTCACCGGAAGTCAGATCCCCGAACTTCTGGTTACTGCGGGGACAGGACATCTGTGCGCACTCCCTGTGCATTCCAGATGCATTCCACCTGTACTTCCGCATCACCGCAGAGCAGGCTCTATTCTCAATATGCAGGAGCCGGATCACTGACAGGCATCTGTGGTGTATAGGAGAACAAGCATACTAATAAAGTGCAAATAACAATACACTACATATACATACAGGAAAAAATGACATACAACTCTGCAGAATATATATACACATAAAGCTGAAACAGGCGAAAATATTGTGAAAAACCGGACAAGCTCAGGCAGTTATTAGACCAAGCTGTTCCAATTAATCTTTTCATTGAGTCCCATAGGGTTAATTGTATTTAATCTTAGAATCCACTGGGACTCGCTAATTAACAGGGTTCTAGCCCTATCACCCCCTCTCAAACTTAACGGGACACGATCTATATCGCAGGGATTCCAAAGTGTGGCCAGCAGATTTAAAATAAAAGAATTTAAGTGTACTAGACTAAGTGCGCAGTAAGCTGCAATGCCAGTGACTCCTATGAGTGTGGAGTTCTCCCAAACCTCCACCAAACAGTGTACATGCAAAAAAGAAATTTCAAAGGTATCACTTAGCTTGCGCTGATTCAAGCATACATCAATCCAGAGGTATATGTGTCTCCGGAATGAAAAATGGAGAAGAAGATATATAGTGAAGTATTTAATCACAACATCTAAAAACATCTATTAAAAACATCGATACAAATAAAAAAATTCATCACATCAAATATGACAGTGGTTAGGATGGCTTTCTAGTGAAATTACCAGAGGGGGTGTGAACCGGTATACAAACACAGTTCAAGTAGAGCATATGATCTGCAGAATCTCCCGGGTGATAGCTGCTTCTCCCTGCTCCTGGTGTAAAGTGCCCGTGCTCTGTGCAAAATCAGCTGGATCTGCCTTCCGTCCACTGCCTCATCAACCAACGCGTTTCAACCCGTTACAGGGGTCTTTTTCAAGGTCCTGATGCTGTATACATGATGTGACAGGCTTCTGGCTTTAAATAGTGTCCACATTCGCGCGCCGCGCTGCCGCACACAGCTGAATCCTATACACAGCCAGACTACATTGTCCATGATTCCTTGTGGTGCAGCAGCCGGGCGTCATGTCATTTCCGGTTTGTAGTTCTCTGTGATGCTCTGGGGACTACCTCTCCCAGTGTCCATTGCTTGCTGTGACATCACTTCCGGAATAGCGTCTTTGCTGTTTACAGATTCGTTTTCTGTAAACAGCAAAGACGCTATTCCGGAAGTGATGTCACAGCAAGCAATGGACACTGGGAGAGGTAGTCCCCAGAGCATCACAGAGAACTACAAACCGGAAATGACATGACGCCCGGCTGCTGCACCACAAGGAATCATGGACAATGTAGTCTGGCTGTGTATAGGATTCAGCTGTGTGCGGCAGCGCGGCGCGCGAATGTGGACACTATTTAAAGCCAGAAGCCTGTCACATCATGTATACAGCATCAGGACCTTGAAAAAGACCCCTGTAACGGGTTGAAACGCGTTGGTTGATGAGGCAGTGGACGGAAGGCAGATCCAGCTGATTTTGCACAGAGCACGGGCACTTTACACCAGGAGCAGGGAGAAGCAGCTATCACCCGGGAGATTCTGCAGATCATATGCTCTACTTGAACTGTGTTTGTATACCGGTTCACACCCCCTCTGGTAATTTCACTAGAAAGCCATCCTAACCACTGTCATATTTGATGTGATGAATTTTTTTATTTGTATCGATGTTTTTAATAGATGTTTTTAGATGTTGTGATTAAATACTTCACTATATATCTTCTTCTCCATTTTTCATTCCGGAGACACATATACCTCTGGATTGATGTATGCTTGAATCAGCGCAAGCTAAGTGATACCTTTGAAATTTCTTTTTAGCAGATTTAAAATGTCTGGAGACCGGCTGGTCTATATCTTTCCCTTTAAATGTGAGGGTAATGGCCGATCTATGGGATGCCATACGTTCCCTGAACTTCCTCGTGGTCTGCCCTATAGAACAGACCACAAGGACATACTATGACATAGACCACAAATGAAGAGTTCATGTTCGAACATGACGAATGGCATAAGTTTTATCCTAGTGTGGGTGCTTAAAGGTTTTACATGCTATCATAAATTTACAACCAGCAGGTTTGATATACACGTTGGGTACCATGGGAGGAATTTTACAGGTAATGTCTGGGGAGGAGGGTGGTGACTAGATGCTCTGAGTAACCAGCGGCGTAGCTTTGTTTGGGGTGCCCCCCCCCCGCCGTTAATGGGGGGCGCCCCCCCTCCCCGTGCCTGCCCCCGTGCCCCCTCCCCCATTGCCGCATGCTTACCTGTCCGCGTGTCCCGGCTCCCCCCCTGGCTTCAATAAATTCTATGCAGACGGACCACGATAAAATGGCCGCCCCCATACCGCAGACAGTTTCAGAGAACAGTCTGCTTTATGGGGCGGCCATTTTATCGTGGTCCGTCTCCATAGCATTGATTGAAGCCAGGAGGGGAGCCGGGACGCGCGGACAGGTAAGCATGCGGGGGATGGGGGGCAGGGGGATTACTATAGCACCGCAGCCCCCCGGCGCCCCCATATGCACAGTGCCCCCCTGCGACCGCGGGGGCTGCGGTGCTATAGTTACGCCACTGTGAGTAATGTATTGCGGGCTGTCTCTTTGACATAGATACCTGTGACAATTTTACCATTCTTTACAGAGACAGCCACATCCAAAAAATTAGCCTGAATGGGACTACATGTATAAGTAAATTTGATAAACTAACTGGAGGCATTAATCTGCCGCATGATGTAGAGAAATCGCTCCTTCCCCCCAGACCAGATCAAGAACATGTCGTCAATGTACCTGGTGTACATGACGACATGCTCCCCGATCCTAGGGTCCTGAAAGAAGAGGTCCCCCTCTTGCGCAAACATGCGCAGGAGGGTGCCACAGAAGACCCCATAGCACACCCCCTACGCTGTAAGAAAAACTCCCCATCGAAAAGGAAATAATTACGGGTCAAAGTGAGCTCCAGTAATGTAAGAAAAAGGGAATGGTCAAAAACTTCAGGGTCCAAGTACTTGGACAAAAAACATTGCATAGCTCTGAGACCCCCCTCATGCGGAATGGACGTATACAGACTGCACTCATCCAGACAGCACAGGAGGGCCCCAGGCGGGACAACAACCATTTCTTTAAGTTTTAACAAGAATGTTGTAGTGTCCTTCAAGAATGTCTTTTCCAGTGGCCGGAATGGCTGTAAGATGCCGTCCAGTAGCTGTGAAACTGGTTGTAAAAGAGAGTTA
The DNA here is from genome assembly GCF_055691185.1 of Crinia signifera. NCBI lineage: Eukaryota > Metazoa > Chordata > Amphibia > Anura > Myobatrachidae > Crinia > Crinia signifera. Next base: position 77,685,452 of record NC_139228.1, on the reverse strand, counting down.
CAAGCCAAAATAATCAGTCTCCCTAGTGGTTTAAGTGGATTCTTATGAAGCTTAGGCAGGGTGTATAAAGCCGGAACCGTAGGATGTTGTACCCGAAGAGTCTCATACACTTTCTTGGGAATGAGATGATCACGAAATGCTTTCTGCAAGATGTAAACAGTTCCTGTTGGTACAAAACAGTTGGATCTCGTGCCAATTTAGCATACACTTCCACATCAGAGAGTTGGTTCTGGATCTCTTGTTTGTAATCTGCTATGTTCATGATTACAATCGCCCCGCCTTTATCCGCGGGGCGTATTACAATAGAACTATCCGATTCCAATTCTTTCAAGGCTTGTACAATGTCCCCCATACACCATTTATGCCATACTCCATAGTGTAATAAAAAAAACATAACACATACCAATAATCAAGTACATGAGGCTATACATTGTAAGCTTGTAGCAGGACCCTCTAACCCCCAAGTCTGTCTGTTGTTACCCAGTTTGTTTGATCACTGTCTACTATTGTAAAGCACAACGGAATCTGCTGCGCTACATAAGAAACTGTACATAAATAATTAATGTGGCATTATGTATACGTACCACTTTCACCAACCTCTGCTCCCATTTCTTCCACCTGGTTGGTGGGTGGAGGGTAGTCGGGTGGTGGGAATGTTGGTTCTGTCTCAGCAGGGTAGGTGGGTGGTGAAGGGAGACTGAATGAGGAGGTTTGGGAGTGGGTAGGGGATTGGTCGTGGGTATGGGTTTGGGTAGGGGAGTGGGTATGGGTTTGGGAGTGGGTTTGGGTAGGCGAGTGGGTATAGGTTTGGGAGTGGGTTTGGGTAGGGGAGTGGGTATGGGTAGGGGAGTGGGTTTGGGTAGGGGAGTGGGAGTGGGTAGTGGAGTGGGAGTGGGTAGTGGAGTAGGAGTCTTGCTCTTTCCCGTGCTGTGTAAATTAGATACAAGTGATACCCACTTAACCTCATTGACACCCACTTAACCTCATTGAAACCCACTTAACCTCACTAACTTATATTAGTTATTCATGTGCAAACTAATGCATACACTAGCAATTATGTGTGTATAGCGGAAAAACTAAAATCTCTCAATCCGGCGCCTCAAATGCTGGAGGAGCTCTGGCTGGCACCTCCGCAGATCCGACCAACGCCTTTCTAGTTGTGCGACGCTCCGCAGCACATGTGTGCGGGCAAAGATGCTGCGCCGGGCAGCAACGTACGCCCGGCGCTTGTCCCAGTTAGAGACAAACGGCCCCGCACGGCCCAGCCTCCGCTCCATAACGGAGACTAGGGCCATCAGCTCAGCAGTCGAGAATGGTGCTGCTCTCTGGTAGTAAGCCATATTAGCTATGGCGCATTAAAAACAATCATGTCCTGTGATTGGTTGGTAAGAGTGTTATTTGGTATTAACTTTATTGATCATATTTATATGAACAGTGTGTATGCGCAACAAAGATCGGCGAAAACATTGCATCGGCGACCAACACATGCCATCACTTGGCTTAGCATAGCTGGCCTTCCCATTACTTAAAACTCTTAGTCAAAAATATGATTCTAAAAATAAACTTTGGACAAATGTAGAAATTAAACATATAGAAGCTTACCTTGCACCTGGACACACTGCAGATCTAGATTCACAAGTACATAGCATAAAGGCAGTTTTTATAGGCCTATCACATGTGATTTGGATGAAATTAGTGATTACTATGTGATGTGTTGTGGAATGGCTTAGAATCTGGAATGGGTTAGGTCAGTGGTTCCCAAACTGTGTGCCGTGGCTCCCTGGGGTGCCTCGGGACACTTGCAGGGGCTCCCCAGGTTGGTGGTCCAGGACCAATTTAATTTATTTATGGTTAATTATTTATGGGCAAAACCAGTGCTGGAGGCTGCCAATCATAAAATGTGTACAATCAGAATTAAATCCTGCCCATTAGCACATAACTGACCCTAAGAATCGCATATAAACCCAATCTAATTCATTGTTTTTGGGCCTAGGGGTGCCGCAGAAAAATTCGGATACGCTAGGGTGCCGTGATTTAAAAAAGTTTGGGAACCCCTGGGTTAGGTACATTTGTTGGACCTATAATACAAGTGTTGCACATTACAATTCCCCAATCACATATTGTATTTATTAAAGGATAAATGTGCAGGTGTGCAATGATTACATTCAGAGAATATGTTTGAAAATGCCACACGGAATTGACGCCTGGTTTTGTATGTAGTTTTGGAGGGGCGTGGCATTTGCGCCGCCAACGCCGAGTGCTATATGCTGCCGTACGGTACACTGCCGCACGATACGTTGCAGTACAGAACGCTGCGTGGGGGGGATGTATGCTAATTAGGAACATGGGTATACATAGGTGTGCTACCATAAGGAGAGTTTGCTGCAAACATGTCTGGATCAGAGTCTGACAATGGTACTTCTGAGCATGACCTCATCCTGGCTCAGCTGGAGTCCATTACATCAAATGTGCATAGGAGGCCCAATGTGTCCCTGAGAAATGGGCAGCAAATGGGTTCTGCAGGCCCATCAACTGCAGGACCATCATCTGCAGGCCCATCATCTGCAGGCCCATCTTCAGCACCATCATTGGGAACACAGCAGGTGGCTGCCCAAGAGAGTAGCCAGGACAGCACTTCGAGATCAGCAACTGGTAAGCGTGGCCGGAGGAGGACAACAGGGGAAATAACATTAAACAAAAAGCATTTCAAGAGGAGGAGCTACAAATATTGGTACCCTGCGCACGGGATTGGATAGAGTTGACACACAAGAGGTTGACACCCACAATGAAGGAGAAGATTTGGTACGACATAACTGCGGAGATTAATGCGGTTGCACCACAACTACGGGAATAAGATTGTGTAAAGAAAAGGAAAGTTTGAGTGTGTACCACACACTTAGGCATACTTATTACAAATACACATGTACATGTGCTAGCACACACATTGATCTGAGACTGAGATTTTTTGCTGCGTACATTGTTTACCTATTAGTGGTTTTATGTAATCTTTATTAATATAATATACAAACTCAGCCCAGTTAGGGCCATTCAGGGTATTGAAGCCATGGCCTCACTGCGCTGAGCCAGTAATGCTAACCATTACACCATCCCTACTGGCCCTAATTAAACGAGTAATTATAAACAAATACGGTGATATGTATAAATTACCATATTCTGACATGTGTCTCAAATTTCTATTGACCTTAGTTATTGTGTGTAACCTCTTTCAGTGTACTACAGTATGAACCACAATATATGAGTACTAGGTGATTCATCGCGCCCTACAGGCGCTCTGCACACCGTCGTAAGGGGCTGCGCCCCCTTAATTTGTGAAGTTTTGTATTGTGAGAAATATGGTTAGAACTGTATGAAAGATGCCCTTTATTGCAACTTGAGTTATAGGTGAAATGTGTTAAATAGAGAGCATATGATTTGGAAGGGGGTGAGTATTGTTTTGTTTGATTAAAAAGCGGTTACAGAGTAAGATGTACATTGATAGTGTGGAGGGTACAGTGACATTTGTGTGTGTGTGTGTGTATGTGTGTGTGTGTGTGTGTGTGTGTGTGTGGGGTGCGTGTTGTTTAGGTGTGTGTGTGCGTGCAATAGTATAGTAGGGTGTTTTTGAGTCAGCGGCTCCCCACTGGTGCAAGTTACGGTTCAGGAGAGCAGGAAGCTGGGTAGTGATACGGGTGTGTGGGCATAAGGGGGACTAAAGAGGATGGTGGGGGACACTGTGCAGCTTCTGCCAGTGGGTGAGGGTCCAGCGTGGCAGCACAGGAGTACAGGATGGTGGCCCTGAGACAGTGTCTCTTCCTACGGGGTGGGAGTTAGGGTGCATGAGAGCAGGAGGCTGGGCTATGGGGCATGATAGGGGTATGTGGGCAACACAGTGTCAGCGACTCCCCAGTGGTGGAAGTTACGGTTCAGGAGAGCAGGAAGCTGGGTAGTGATAGGGGTGTATGGGCATAGGGGGGACTAAAGAGGAGGGTGGGGCACACTGTGCAGCTTCTGTCAGTGGGTGAGGGTCCAGCGTGGCAGCACAGGAGTACAGGACGGTGGCCCTGAGCCAGTGTCTCCTCCTACTGGGTGGGAGTTAGGGTGCATGACAGCAGGAGGCTAGGTGGTGAAGCATGATAGGGGAATGTGGGCAACACAGGGTGAGCGGGTCCCCACTGGCGGAAGTTACGGGGCAGGAGAACAGGAGGCAGGGCAGTGCTAGAGGTGTGTGGGCATGAGGGGTAGTAAAGGTTTTTGTCTGTTGCAGAGTAGGGATGGGCATTGGTGCAGATGCCATCGATGGTTGGCATTGATGGCGATTTTGCACCCTGCCATTGATAGTAGTAAAATATTACTTGGATAACCATCGATTGTTGTAGCTATCGATGGTCATCCATTATATCTGACTGAATAGGCAGTGGTACAATCAGAACTCGGTGGCGAGACTGTCAGGTGTGGGGGGGCGGAGCTATGCTCCGTGTCCCAGCACCATAAAAAATTTTGAAACTTGATCGGTTCTCCTTTGCCATTGATGTAGGGAAACCATCTGGTCCTCCCACATCAATTGCAAAAGTATTCAACATTGTCCTTTAACCATCGATGATTTGAAATCATTGATGGTTGATGGGCATCCCTAGAACTGGAGGAGGGTGGGGGACAGTATGCAGCTCACGGCAGTGGGTGAGCGTCTCCTCCCACTAGGAGGGAGTAAAGGGGTGCATGAGAGCAGGAGGCTGTATAATAGTGGTATGTGGGCAAGACATTGATAAAAGTTGTGGCGCTGGTGCAGAGGACCGTGGGGACACTTCTGGCAGTGGGGGAACCTGCAGCGCAGCAGCCAGGGTCGGATTTCCCACCTAGGGGCGGCACCTGCTTGTGGCGGTACAGGATCCCCCATTCTCACGGGGGTACGTGAAATGTGGGACCTGGGTCACGGGGTTCCGCTGGGGGTTGGAATTGCCGTAAGGGGGTCAGGGGGGTCTGCAAATTGCGGGAGGGGGGGTCAGGGGCCTGCGGGTCCGCAAATCGCGGGAGGGGGCTTGCCGGGGGGGGCATGAATCGCGGGAAGGGAGGGTCCGCAAATTGCGGGAGGGGGTTTGTGTGGGTCAGTGAATTGTGGGAGGGGGGGTTGCGGGGGTCTGTGAATCACGGGAGGGGGCGCAAGGGTGTCGTGAATCGCGGGAGGGGCGAGGGGGTGTCATAAATCGCGGGAGGGACGCGGGGGGTGCCGTGAATCAAGGGATGGGGGGCGCAGGGGAGTGTGTTAGAACCGCGGGATGGGGGGCGCAGGTGTCCGCGAATCACAGGAGGGGGCGGGAGTCTGCAAATCGCGGGAGGGGTGCTGGGGGGGTGGCGTGAATCGCGGGAGGGGGGTTGTGAATTGCGGGAGGAGGGTGTGTATAACGGGAGGGGGGCATGGGGGGTCCCTGAATCGTTTGAGGGGGGGCCCGCGATTAGCGGGGGCGGGCAGGGGTGCGCAAATCTTGGGAGGGGGTGCGGGGGGGCTACAAATCGCGGGGGGGGGGCGTGAATCACAGGAGGGGGGCATGGGGGGGTGCCGTGAATCACGGTAGGGTGGCCCGCGAATAGCGGGAGGGGGCGGGGGTCCGCAAATCGCGGGAGGGGGGGCACGGGGGTGCCGCTTATCGCGGGAGTCGTCCACGAATCGCGGGAGGGGGGCACGGGGGGTGCCGTGAATCGCAGGAGGGGGGGTCCGCGAATAGCGGGAGGGGTTCCGCAAATCGCGGGAGTGGGGGTCGCGGGGAACCCACGAACCGCGGGAGGGGGGGGTCTCAGGGGGGTGCCGTGAATCACGCGGGGGGGGGCGCAGGGGGCCCGTGAATCGCGGGGGGGCCGCGGGTGTCGGGGGGGTGCAGGCAGACCTGCCGCTCACCTGGTGGCTGTGGAGTAGCAGTGTCTTTGCCTGGCAGCATGGGGAGGCAGAGGGTGTCTGGCACTGTGGGCTGCACTCCTGGCTCCCTCATCTATATATCAATCCTGCGTCCTGGGGCTTCCAAGCTATAAGAAACTTACAGATTATAAATTCCACCGTCAGAATTAGAGGAGCCAGCTCTCAATAAGTAGTAAATCTGTAAAGAACCTCTTGTAAGCTATTGCAACAGGGGAGCACTGAGTACAGATTTCATGGTATGTGCCTGTGGAGGGAGGAAACAAAGAGGGGTATTTAATCCCAGGTCACGACTGTCGGTCCATCCTGTTTTCATTTTTATCGACCGCAAATCGCCAGGTGGGATTCATTGTACCGCCTGTCAATCGGTGGAAAGGGGGCCTGTCCGCATAAATGGCCGTGGATTGTTGAGATCCAGCCTTGAGCCTTGACAGTTCACGGCTGTTCTCGGCAAAACTTTTAAAGTCGGGCCCCATTCTGTTGATCTGCCTCTTCAATGCTGTCAGGTAAGAGAACATTGAATAGGCGCCTGCCACTATTTCCCCTGTTAGGCATGTAAATCAATCTAATTTTCTATGCACAGTTTACATCTGCCCCCCTGCAGTGCACATGGGGCCTTATTCTGGTCTGTGCGTACTTTCCCGAATTCTTACGGATGGCGTTTTTTAGCCGTCTGCGCATGCATGGGGAACGCTATGCGCATGTGCCACGCACGGTCTCCGTACTTGTTCTCACTAATACCGTACAGAAATGTGCACTGCAATCACTCGGGAAATATGGGCGTATTATGGGCGTCATTCGGAAATACACAGGGGCGTAGTTTCAAAGTGGGTTAAACTGGGCGTAAACATGGGCGGACACGAGGGAGTGCACTCATTCTGGTAGGCGTGCATTCGGACAGCACACCGAATGCACGCGAACCAAAAGGCAGGAAATATGCGGTGTTCATAAGCAAGTATTGCTTTGCGGACACCACTCGTTCATGCGCTAGGCAATCTCTACGCCTAATCAGGACGGCCGCACCTCAACCAATGTCAGATGAACACAATACAATCCACTCCTTTACTCATTACTCATTAATTACACGCTTGTCAGTGCTTCAATTGGAACCATTGCAGCTTAAATGGACCATTACTAAACACACACATACAGTATGTTACTGTCTACATCCTTGCTGGCGGGTCGCCAGAACGTACGCGCTGGCGACCCGCCAGCAGCCTCGCCAGCGAGGAGTCTGAGACGCACGTGCGTCTCACGCGCACGCGCGTCTCAGTCTCCGTCGCTAGCGCGACGGAAACCCTGTCTGTCTCCGCCTCAGGGAGACGGACAGGGTTAGGGGGGGTTAGTGGGGGGTGCGGGCAGGCGGCGGGGACCCCGGGTTACCGCCGGCAAGCCGGCGGGGACCCGGGGAACTGATGGAAGCGCCGTCGGAAGGGGACGCGCGCGCCCTCTCGTGCGCGTGCGTCCCCTTCTCACCATCGCCATGGCGCTGGCGGGGGATGGCGGCTGGCGACGCCAGCGCCATCCCCTGCAAAGATGGGACCTGACCCATCTGTATATGCTGCAGTTTTCACACACTTTTACACTGCAACCAATGGACAGAACTTACTATCACTAATAGAAATAGACATGTCACTTCTACATGTATCAATTAAACCACACATTTCGGGATAAAAATATACATTTATTACAAGAACTTCAAAAATAAAATAGAAACCGTAACAAATTGAAAGGTACCATGCCAGGAATGTATAAAAATAATATATAATAAATAAATGAATTTGTCACATACAGAACCACAGCAGAATCATTAGGAAAACATCAGGTGGCTTTGTGAGGGGACAGGCAAAAATGTGAGGGGACAGGCAGTGAGGGGCTTTGCTGGGGAGGGGACGGAGGAGGCTTACCTCCGTCTCCCTCCGGCTGGCTCCCCGTTGCGGCGTCGGCGGCGAGATTGCGGCCTGGAGGAACTTGAGTCCGGGAGGATTCAAGTTCCTCCAATCAACCGCCGGTATTTTGAATGGCGCGCCTCGCGCGAGCCAATAAGCGCTCGCGACGAGGCGGCCAATCAGCGCGGGACGCGGCGGACCAATCCGGGCTCGCCGCGTCATAGCTCCGCCTCCTCCCAGCGTCTTATATTAGACGCGGGGGAGCGGCGGAGCGGAGTTCGTCGGCAGAGAGGGAGCGTGGAAGAGCTCCTGAAGCAGAGACAGAGCAGCGGAGGCGGCGGCGGCGGCAGAGACGGCGGCAGAAGACCCAGGGACAGCCAGCACCGCAGCAGGGGCTACCGAAGAGCCCGAAGCCTGAAGCTGAGGACCGGAGAGTGCTGCAGCAGTGGGGAGACAAAAGAGCTAACGAAGTCCCCTGCTGCAGCCTCTTCCACCGGATCGGGTAAGTGGCCCTGGTCGGCCACCACCTACCAATAGCCTGCCCTAGACCACCACTGTCAGGCCTCCTGCCTGTGCCCCACTGTCAGGCCTCCTGCCTGTGCCCCACTGTCAGGCCTCCTGCCTGTGCCCCACGGTCAGGCCTCCTGCCTGTGCCCCACGGTCAGGCCCCCTGCCTGTGCCCCACTGTCAGGCCTCCTGCCTGTGCCCCACTGTCAGGCCTCCTGCCTGTGTCCCACTGTCAGGCCTCCGGCCTGTGCCTCACTGTCAGGCCTCCTGCCTGTGCCTCAGTCAGGCCTCCAGCCTGTGCCTCGTCATCAGGCCTCCGGCCTGTGCCCTAACTCCAGGCCTTCTGCCTGTACGAAATCACCAGGCCTGTGCCTAATCACCAGGCCTCCGGACTGTGTTACATCCACAGATCTCCGGCGTGTGTCGTCAGCAGGTTTACTGGCTGTGTCTTATAGGCCTGCGGCATCCATCTTAGGTCTGTCGGCCATTTTGTATGTTAGTTACTGTATAGGAAGGGAAGGGTGATCCAGCCCTCCCACACCACAGGCCCTGAGCTGGGATAGACGGCTGTCTACCCAGGCTTCGGTGACTGTTCTAGGGGTGTACTGCATTAGGCCGGGAGTACTTTATATCACAGAGGTTAGCACCTTTCACACACACCTGTTATAGTATAATCTGATCACGTTATTGTTTCTGTTGTTGGATTGTCCTTATGTCTGCCTTGACTGTTAGTTAGAGGATATTGTTTGTTGTTTACTAGTGTAAGTTCAGCCTAGATACTCGTGTTACGTTAGGGACAGGTTAGTCCTAGTTAGATTAGTGAAGGATTGTAGAGAGGCTGTTTTCGTTCTTGTTCCCCAGGTGCTGGGACCCTCAAGCAAGGTGACAAGGAGTTACGTAGGTGAGTTTTATCCGTGTGTGTGTTCGTCCCTGAGCGCCGGTCTGTGGCTCTCCCGTGAGAGAGTCACACCTATCACCTACGTGCGAAAGTGCGAATAGGTGAAGTTAGGGTGGCTGAGGCCTTTGGCCGATGATGACCTTCGCCTAACCGGCGAAGCTTGTAGCCACCCGCGGGTGTCCATAAGTGACCCCGTCTTACTATACAGCCCGGCTGTGGTTACAAGTATCCTTTTCCCCTCTAGTGATATTTCGGTCCTCGTTGGATACCTGAGGCGGACTCTTCGCAGAACCTTTGAGGGTTGAGGAGCTCACCTAACCGTAAGTGAATTACTATTTATTCACATTTAAATGTGAATAAATAGTAATTCACTTACGGTTAGGTGAGCTCCTCAACCCTCAAAGGTTCTGCGAAGAGTCCGCCTCAGGTATCCAACGAGGACCGAAATATCACTAGAGGGGAAAAGGATACTTGTAACCACAGCCGGGCTGTATAGTAAGACGGGGTCACTTATGGACACCCGCGGGTGGCTACAAGCTTCGCCGGTTAGGCGAAGGTCATCATCGGCCAAAGGCCTCAGCCACCCTAACTTCACCTATTCGCACTTTCGCACGTAGGTGATAGGTGTGACTCTCTCACGGGAGAGCCACAGACCGGCGCTCAGGGACGAACACACACACGGATAAAACTCACCTACGTAACTCCTTGTCACCTTGCTTGAGGGTCCCAGCACCTGGGGAACAAGAACGAAAACAGCCTCTCTACAATCCTTCACTAATCTAACTAGGACTAACCTGTCCCTAACGTAACACGAGTATCTAGGCTGAACTTACACTAGTAAACAACAAACAATATCCTCTAACTAACAGTCAAGGCAGACATAAGGACAATCCAACAACAGAAACAATAACGTGATCAGATTATACTATAACAGGTGTGTGTGAAAGGTGCTAACCTCTGTGATATAAAGTACTCCCGGCCTAATGCAGTACACCCCTAGAACAGTCACCGAAGCCTGGGTAGACAGCCGTCTATCCCAGCTCAGGGCCTGTGGTGTGGGAGGGCTGGATCACCCTTCCCTTCCTATACAGTAACTAACATACAAAATGGCCGACAGACCTAAGATGGATGCCGCAGGCCTATAAGACACAGCCAGTAAACCTGCTGACGACACACGCCGGAGATCTGTGGATGTAACACAGTCCGGAGGCCTGGTGATTAGGCACAGGCCTGGTGATTTCGTACAGGCAGAAGGCCTGGAGTTAGGGCACAGGCCGGAGGCCTGATGACGAGGCACAGGCTGGAGGCCTGACTGAGGCACAGGCAGGAGGCCTGACAGTGAGGCACAGGCCGGAGGCCTGACAGTGGGACACAGGCAGGAGGCCTGACAGTGGGGCACAGGCAGGAGGCCTGACAGTGGGGCACAGGCAGGGGGCCTGACCGTGGGGCACAGGCAGGAGGCCTGACCGTGGGGCACAGGCAGGAGGCCTGACAGTGGGGCACAGGCAGGAGGCCTGACAGTGGGGCACAGGCAGGAGGCCTGACAGTGGTGGTCTAGGGCAGGCTATTGGTAGGTGGTGGCCGACCAGGGCCACTTACCCGATCCGGTGGAAGAGGCTGCAGCAGGGGACTTCGTTAGCTCTTTTGTCTCCCCACTGCTGCAGCACTCTCCGGTCCTCAGCTTCAGGCTTCGGGCTCTTCGGTAGCCCCTGCTGCGGTGCTGGCTGTCCCTGGGTCTTCTGCCGCCGTCTCTGCCGCCGCCGCCGCCTCCGCTGCTCTGTCTCTGCTTCAGGAGCTCTTCCACGCTCCCTCTCTGCCGACGAACTCCGCTCCGCCGCTCCCCCGCGTCTAATATAAGACGCTGGGAGGAGGCGGAGCTATGACGCGGCGAGCCCGGATTGGTCCGCCGCGTCCCGCGCTGATTGGCCGCCTCGTCGCGAGCGCTTATTGGCTCGCGCGAGGCGCGCCATTCAAAATACCGGCGGTTGATTGGAGGAACTTGAATCCTCCCGGACTCAAGTTCCTCCAGGCCGCAATCTCGCCGCCGACGCCGCAACGGGGAGCCAGCCGGAGGGAGACGGAGGTAAGCCTCCTCCGTCCCCTCCCCAGCAAAGCCCCTCACTGCCTGTCCCCTCACAGCTTCACAACAAAAGTATAGCACCAACACTTCAAGTACAGCAGACAGTAATGGTAGCCGAAAGAGGGCAACAGGGGAACCAAACAAGACATTTGAAACAAGGGCAAATGTGGGTACCCTCTGCACGGGATTGGACACAGGTAGCTGACACACACAGCTCAATGAAAGATTTGGGAAGACATAGGGGGGAAATTAATGCGGACACAAGTTCATTTGCGGGCACGTTTGGCCCTGGTAGGCTCCTTGCCATGTGCAGCAGCTCTTCAGCCACGGCCACGTTCGGATGGTGGCCCAGGTGGAGCAGATGCTGGTGAGGGGGGGGATGGTGTTCCCCCTCTGCCAGCAGGGAGTGCTGCTGGTGGTAATGCACCAGAAACGGATGACAATAGGACCCTATTGCTGGAAACTAGCTCCACCATAAGCTCATTATGGTGGAGGAGGAGGTCATTTTGACGCAGGGCTTGATCTGCCAGCACCTGCAGGCTTGCAGCTATTGACTGCTGGGCCTCAGCCATAGCCTGCAGGCTCCCAGCTATTGTCTGCTGGGTGCTGACCAAACCCTGCATGACCTCCTCGGTCCTACGCATCCGCTCTGATGCTAAGTCTCCCTGCTGGTGAATCTTCCCAAGCACCTGCACCCACCTGTCGTATTCGGGCTCGGCCAGTGGCTGCTGCTGCTGCACGTGCCTGGCACTGGTGGCAGGTGGCACAGACTCCGCCACCTCCTCAAGAGATTCTTCACCAAGCGGTGGGGATGCTGGTGAAAGAGAAAATTTCAATTACAACACATTCCAAGCAAATTAGGAGCAACTACTTATGCCATGGCAAATAATTACCTTCAACAAAAGAAGCAAAGACTTCCGCTGGGGACTCGCTATCCATGGTGCTCACCCCCCGGACCTCCTCTACTGCAATGCAGCACTGTGCCATCTCCTCCAGGGGGGTGAGCTTCAGCCGGCCTGGCATGGGGCCAGCCCCAGAGGTGTGGCTGTGTTCCCACCGCTTGGTCAATTTCTTCTTGAGGTTGGTTTTGAAGTCATGCCACCTGCAATCAAAGTTTACATATTACTACATGTCACTCCTCATGTTTGCTGTAGCACCCATTGCAATCTGCATCTGATTACAACATGTGCTTCATTACACCAAACTTACATTATATTTAACTCGAAAACCAACCCTTAGAAGATAAACTCACACTCACCCTACAATAACTATCGATTAAATTACATGGCAATCATGTCCGTGGCTCCAGGCAACGTGACCGGCCATTGACCAACTCCATCTAACATGTAATGTAAACATTACTGGTCTTGTACTGCTCAAATGTAACACACATGAACTTGCCTCTTCTTAACGTGCTCGGCCTCACGAACTTGTGGAGCTACCGAATTAATTTCCGCAGTTATGTCCTCCCAAATCTTCCATCTCCTTGTGTGTGTCAACCTGTCCTGTGGACACTCAATCCAATCCCGTGTGCGGGGTACCAGGATGGCAAGCTCCTGCGCTTCGAATGCCATGTTTCTGCTGCTTGGTTCCTCTGTTGGCCTCTTTCGGCCACGCCCACGGCCACGCCCACGGCCACCTGTCGCTGTACTTGAAGTGCTGGCCAGGCTACTCTGTTGGGAAGCCACCTGTTGTGTTCCCAATGATTCTGCTGAGGCTGAAGATGGGCCAGCTGCCGATTGGCCTGATGTGGATGGCCCAGCTGCCTGCTCTTCTCCCACTGGCTGGTCTGTGTTGAGGGGGACATAGGAGGTGCTGGAGTCCATGCGGGCAAACAGGTCCTGGCACTCCTGCTCTTCCTCAGATAGAGATCCAGCCATGTTTGCAACAACTTTTGGCCTTTCTAGCACAACTTTAAATACTATTTATGTAATTGGCGTACATCAGCGACACCCTGCGTTCCGTGCGGCAGCGTCACGTACGGCAGCGTACGCCGGGCTGTTTGTGCGGCGCATAGGCCACGCCCATAGTAGCGGCAATTCGATTGTGCAAAACCTGGCGTACCTTTAAAGTCTAATTTAGGTGAACTGTTGTAAGATTTGCTATATTGGCCACCTCCAACGTTATGAAATGATAAATGCTATCTGTGAATGTTCATTAGTACTGTGCTATTGTTGAGATTGTCCTAAAAATGTAAGTAACCCAATCCATTTGGAAATCCAGGCCACAATTCATGCAATAGTCATCACTGATGTCATGCACAACACATGTGCTAGGCCTATAAATCGTGGTTTGCTGCTAGATTCATTTGTCTCCAGATCTGTATTGTGCCAGGGTCTAAGGTAAGCTCTCCCATGGTCATGGGAGAGCTTACCTTAGACCCTGGCACAATACAGATCATTAGGCAGCATGGCCTCTTAATGCCAATAGCAATAGCACTACCTATTATGTTTGAGGTGTATTGGTTTAAGAGCAATATTGCAGGTCACACTTATACCTTGTACATAGATTTGAAAATGTATTTTATGTTTCCATTATTTTAGCTGACCTTATCATCCATGTCTGGTGAGTACATTGAATTTCATACTTTTTTCACCATGTATGTGTGGGATGTGTGGGTGATTATTTTATTTGTAGATGTAATATTTATTCACATATATATATATATATATATATATATATATATATATATATATATATATATATATATTTTTTTTTTTAGGGGGGTTTATTTTTAAATATATTTGCAGTAGGAGCTAGGCAGCCAGGCAGCCAGGCAGGCAGGCAGGCAGGTGGCCAATATAATGGTATAGTCAGGAGAAGTGCTAGTATGTGTATGTGTTTTTTCTCATAAATGTACGTATACACATAAGTGCATACAGTAAGTAATGCGAAGTACAGCTAAGCGATGCCAAGCTATAGCACGCGTTGCTTGGCGGTGCAATGTTTTCGCCGATTGTTGGGCGCATACACAATGTCCATGTCAATATGGATAATAAAGTTAATACCAAATAGTAAAGTTAACAACCAATCACACGACAGGAAGTATTTTCATGTGCCATTGCTAAAATGGCTGCCTACCGGCGTGCACCACCCTTCTCCACTGCGGAGCTCCTTGCGCTGGTGGCAGTGATGGAGAGGAGGCTGGGGCAGGCAGGCCCCTACATATCAAACCGGGACAAGCGCCGGGCATATGTTGCAGCCCGGCGCCACATATTCGCCTGCACTAATGTGCGAAGGACCATCGCCCAATTGGAGAGGCGATGGTCCGACCTGCGGAGGCGGCAGCCGGAGCGGCTGCAGGCATTGAGGCGGCGTCTTCAACGCTGTAAGTATTTACGCAAAATACACATAATTGACAGTGGGCCAGATGAACTAAGCTTCAAAAGGGATAAAATGGAGAGTAATAAACAGCCAGCCAATCAGCTCCTATCTGACATTTTTCAAATACAGTCTGTGACATGGCAGGTATGAGCTGATTGGCTGCCTGTTTATCACTCTCCATTTTATCACTTTTGAAGCTTAGTGCATCTGGCCCAGTGAATGTTATAATTTTCACATTATTTAATATTAATATTACATGAGGTCAATTGGGTGTTGATGACATAGAAATGCCATATACAGATGGGTCAGGGTCCATCTTTGCAGGGGATGGCGCTGGCGTCGCCAGCCGCCATCCCCCGCCAGCGCCATGGCGATGGTGAGAAGGGGACGCGCGCGCACGAGAGGCGCGCGCGTCCCCTTCCGACGGCACTTCGATCCGTTCCCCCGGGTCCCCGCCGGCTTGCCGGCGGTAACCCGGGGTCCCCGCCGCCTGCCCGCACCCCCCTAACCCCTCCTAACCCTGTCCGTCTCCCTGAGGCGGAGACGGACAAGGTTTTCCGTCGCGCCAGCGACGGAGACTGAGACGCGCGTGCGCGTGAGACGCACGTGCGTCTCAGTCTCCTCGCTGGCGAGGCTGCTGGCGGGTCGCCAGCGCGTACGTTCTGGCGACCCGCCAGCAAGGATAAAAGACATAACATACTGTACTATATGTGTGATATATAACACATATATAATGTGGTTATGATATGTACTTGTTATAGTGATTAGAATGTCAAATGACACTCAACCATTTTGTTTGTTTAACCCACAGCGCGGGAGAGAGCCAGACAGGCCCGTGAGGAGGGCCAGGAGAAGGGCCAGGAGGAGGCCACAGAGGAGGGCCAGGAGGAGGCCACAGAGGAGGCCCAGGAGGAGGCCACAGAGGAGGCCCAGGAGGAGGCCACAGAGGAGGCCCAGGAGGTAGAAGTGGAGGGCCAGGTGGAGGAGGAGGAGGCGGGACAGGTGGAGATGGAGGAGGAGGAGGTTAAGGGCCGCCATGAGGTGGAATACCTCACCTCCACCACCCCTACACACACCCCTCCCCCTAGCCACTCACCAACCTCCTCTGTCTACCTTCCTACCTCCCCCCCCCCCCTATTTACCAAGAGGAGGAGCTCGCCCTACCCCTCCCGGATTTCCCACCACCTCCAAATCTGGAGCAAGAAGAGATGGTGCAGCTGCCTGGCAGGGGTAAGTAGACGTAATGCCTCATTACTGACTTAGGTACAGTTTGTTATGTCGCACAGCTGATGACATTTTGCTATAATATAGTAAAGAGTAGTCCAAACAAATGGAAAACAACAGACACACTTTGGCCTTATAGGGCCATGCTGCAAAAGTGCAATCTGGAGGCTCATGTAGGTGATGAGTGTTTATTTCTGGAGGGTCTTTGTATAGAAGCAACAATAAAACATCAATGGAATATGGGCAGCCCTGATTTATAATGGAGTCCCAAGTGTCCAGTTCCCCTGGGCCCCCCTCTAGCCAGTGGGCCCGTGTTGTTGCCATGTATTTTTGAAAGGTATTATGTAGGATGGATTGGCCTTAGAAATTGTTTGGTGTATGGAAGCGGATTAGTGCTGCACTTTCACCTATCTGGCAATGTTAAAAGGAATCATAAAGTAATGGGTAGAGGGACTAGCCTAGCCTTTTAATGTGGTATCTATTCTCTCTCTCTCTATCTCTCTCTCTATCTCTCTCTCTCTCTCTCTCTCTCTCTCTCTCTATCTCTCTCTTTATCTCTCTCTATCTCTCTCTCTATCTATCATGCAGTTTAGCTATTAAGCAGTGACATGCAGGTATATATGTATGGCTAAATGTGGCATGTTGTAGTGGGTGTAGCTTTCTAGTAGATTGGTGAGTGTTTTGCCAGGAGAAGTGTGAGTGAGGCTCAAGTGTTGTTGTTGTGATTTTGATAGATACATTGTGAAGTTTATGAGTCACATATTCTGTTGTGTAAGCCAGTGTGTGTGTGTGTGTGTGTGTGTGTGTGTGTGTGTGTGTGTGTGTGTGTGGCAGCATCATATACAGGTCGAGTATCCCGTATCCGAATATCCGTTATCCGAATTATTCCGAAATACGGACATTCCAGAAAGTGAAAAAAAAAACTTTTTTTGCTAAAAACTCACTGGGGACATATGTAACAGCATCACTGGGGACATGATATGTAACTGGCACTATATATGTGCAAGACAATGATTGCTTGGCATTCAAATTCAGTGCTGAGATAGTACACACATTTTGCTTCACGTTTTGAAACCTTGTTTTTTGAACAATTAAAATATGTTTGTGTGTATTTTATGTGGTAATAAAATATATTTGTGTGTATATTATGTGTTTATACAGCATAAATGCAAGATACTTCAAAATACATCATTGAAATATTAAAATATTCCGAAATACGGAATAATCCGTTATCCAAAATTCTCCTGGTCCCGAGCATTTTGGATACGGGATACTCAACCTGTATTTTCTGCCTTTAGAAACAGTATTGGCTATGTAATTGTTTGTATGTATGATTTCTCATGCTGTAGGTACTTAGGATTGACTGTACAAGGTGTACCTGAGTAGCATAATTAATGTTGAACCCCCATTAACATGCCCACAGATGACCCGGAAGAAGCCCAGGGTGAAAGAGGGGCCCTCCTGAGGCTGCGGCAGGACCTCATGAGAATGGCGGCACACGTCCAGGACCTGTGCGACCTCCTGCTTGAATAATTTAATTTTTTTGTTATTATTTTATGTAAATAAATTTTTCAGTTAAAGTATGAAGTGGTCGGTGTGTTACTTTATTATTTTACAGTTTAAGTATAAATATAAGAAAATAAGTAAAAATAGTGATGTTTAGTTATGTAAGCTGCAAAAGGTATATACAGTAGATAGATGTTTTTATTGCATAGCAGTGATTGAAAGAGAATGTTAGGGTTAATGTAAAGTGGTTTTTAAGTGTTTAATTATCAATTAGATAAATAATAAATGAATAATAGATGACCAGGATAAACAATCCCTTTTCAATGAGGTTGGCTAATTGCCTAAGTGTGTCATGTGATCGATTTGGGGATTCAGATAAGAGTGGTGGTGATTTGTGCGTAAATACACCGCATCGGTGCGTACGGGCAGGTTCCCGTCCGTTCTGAAGCGGTAAGACCGTGCATACGCTGTAAGACCGTGCAGAATCTGTGTGTGTCCACCGCACACGCATGGTTTGGATGTCGTCCGTAAACACGCCCTGTTCTAAAAGAGTGAGTCCGTCCGAATGCGGAGGCTCGGTGGGCGTTTCTATGGACGATGTCCGCACAGCGTGGCGTGCGGACCGCTCCGTAAGAATTCGGGAAAGTACGCACCGACCAGAATAAGTGCCAATGTGAGTGTGTGTGGGTGGAGTCAGAGGCTCCACTCAGCGTTATAGACACACTCACACATTGAGTGACAGATGTAGCCAAATATATAAGAGAATGCAATACATTATTGCCACTTCACATATTCAAAAATATTAGATGGCGACTGTGAATGTATAACGATATGCTCAATGGCCTTGTTAATCCTGGCAAGTTTTAGTTTTTAGAAAATTAAAGTTATGTTGAATGAAGCATCATATAAAACCAGTAGCATATAACAATGCATCATATTACAAACTTCCGGTGTTAGATGTAATAATTGTTTAATCTTTGGTTGCAGGAGGCATGATTTCAAAAGCAACCTCAAGAAGAAACTGACCGCACGTTGGACAAACAGCCAGACCACTGGGGCTGGCCCCATGCCATCCAGACTGAAGCTCACCTCCCTTAAGCAGTTGGCCGAGGCCTGCGTGGCTATAGAGGAGATCC
The DNA here is from genome assembly GCF_055691185.1 of Crinia signifera. Taxonomy (NCBI): domain Eukaryota; kingdom Metazoa; phylum Chordata; class Amphibia; order Anura; family Myobatrachidae; genus Crinia; species Crinia signifera. Next base: position 77,666,983 of record NC_139228.1, on the reverse strand, counting down.
GGGGGGTGAGCAACATGGACAGTGAGGCCCCAGTGGATGTATTCGTGGCTGAACTAGAAGGTAATTTGTTAGCATGACATAACTATTTTTTTAAAAGTTTGAAGGAATGGGTACTTGTGTGTTATCACGGCGCCCATTGCATCGCATACCACTTATTAAGGTATGCGATGCTATGCGATGGACCCGATTTCAGCCTTTTCCCGGGCTGAGTATACAATTTTAAAATCGGGTCACATCGCATGCCATTACAATGGCATGCGATGCAGCGCGATTTTCCATTGAGTCCCATGTTAAATGCCCCCCAGACCCGATTTTTAATTGTATACCCACCCTGATGGGTAATAAATATGTAAAATGCCCCCACATTGTTAACGGCCCCCCACTATCAACGCCAACCCAAAGCGTGGCGAGCGCTGCGAGCCCGCGAGGGGCGGCAGTACGTATCCTCCGACCTTTTCATACCCCCACTATCCACGTCGGCGTGTAGTTGATTTTCATAGGCGTGCGCAGGCCATTTTATTAGAGGGTGCACCATTGGAGGGGCATGTCCATCACCGTCTACTGGGCGTGTCCATCACAGTCTACTGGGCGTGTCCATCAATGCTTATTGGGCATCAATGCAAACTAAATAAAAGGTGACTTTATGTATACAGTATACACTTCAGAATGAACCATCCCCCCCCCACACACACATATACTGGAAACAGGGACGGTGAGCGTGGTAGGCGCACTGCAAAAATCTACACTGTAATGTCCATTACACATAATGCCACAAACTGTAATGCTCATTACACATAATGCCAAACACAGTAATGACCATTAAACATAATGCCGACCATCCATAATGCCCATTTCACATAATGCCACACACCGTAATGTCCATTACACATTATGCCATGGCTTAAGCAATACCGTAATGCCCATTACTTGTTATACCAAACACTGTAATGCCCACGTTGTGCCTCAGACCGTGATGCCCATTACACATTACGCCCCACACTGTGATGCCCCTTACATGTTGCCCCTTACAGACTGTGATGCCCATTAAACATTACGCCTTAGACCGTGATGCCCATTACACATTATGCCTCACATCATGAACCCCTGTGTCAGCCATGTCCCCATTCCCCTGTGTCAGTCATGTCCCCCTCCCCCTGTGTCAGCCATGTACCCTTCCACCTGTGTCAGCCATGTCCCCCTAACCCTGTCAGCCATGTCCCCCTGTGTCAGCCATGTACCCTTCCACCTGTGTCAGCCATGTCCCCCTAACCCTGTCAGCCATGTCCCCTTCTCCCTGTGTCAGCCCTGACCCTATTCCCCTGTGCCAGTCCTGACCCCATTCTCCTGTGCCAGCCATGGCCAATGTTCCCCTCCCCCTGTGTCAGCCATGTCCTCCATTCCCTGTCAGCCATGTCCCCTTCCCACCTGAGTCAGCCCTGCTGTGGGAGTGATTACTTTGTGGGGTCACATACCATTTAGTCCCGACTGCCAGTGCACACTGCTGTGCAGGCTGCTCTCCAGACTCCCTCCTCCTCTGGGTGCAGTGACAGCCACAAGTCTTCTCCTTGCATCTTAAACGCAGCCGCCAGACCCAGTTCCTCTGTGAAGTAAAGCGCAGCCAGCCTGCTGAAAAAAGTGCAGAGCTGATCTACGTCAGAGGGGAGCGCCGAGCTAATCGTTCCGCCTCTGCTTGGGGCACACTGCAGTCGGGGGACACGTCAGAGGGCACAGCGGCACTGAGGCACAGTGGAGGGAGGAGAGGGGGCAGATGGCGCGCCCGCTCTCCTCTCCGCTCCTGGAGGAGGGAGGGAGAAGGCACCCTACCCGACACGGACCTAGTCGGCAATTTATAGCCATTCGCCGTCGCCAACCAACTCCATGTGACAGTCCTGCGCCAGTTGTGTCAGTTTGATCTGGCCTGTCACTCGGAGATTTGAGCGGCTGCCGGGGATTAGGAGGTGCCTGTGCACCCACGGCACCCCCCGTGCGCACGCCTATGTTGATTTTATAAAGTGTGGCGAGCGCAGCGAGCCACCAAGCCCAAGCCCTAAGGAGAGTTTGCTGCAAACATGTCTGGATCAGAGTCTGACAATGGTACTTCTGAGCATGACCTCATCCTGGCTCAGCTGGAGTCCATTACATCAAATGTAATGGACTGTTTTCACAGTCTTGAGCCCGTGCACGGAGCAGCGGAGCACTGACAAGCACCAGCCAATCTCCTAGACAACGCTTAGCGCATCCTCAGTCCATCGAGCCCATAGTGGCATCTTATCACCATGACAACACGCCCGTCTCAGGCGCTCCCACACTCCGCCGCACCGGACATGACGTCAGATGCCCAGGCTGACTCCCTGCTTGGACGGAGAGGCACATACATTCCTCCGGTATTTAAGGTAGGATCTTATATCATTGCAAGGTGAACTAATAGCCTTACGGCTAAGAGTATACAAGCGCCTGATAGGGTGTTTATGCCAAGCGGCTCCTGCTAGGCGGTGTCACACCCTAAATAAGTATAGAGAAAAAAAGAGAAAAGGTGGAGCGCTATAAATTGAATCAATATGGTATTCAAAGAATATATAGGTGGTTTTATTTGCTTAATAATATGTGGATTAAAAGCCACTTAACTTTTTTTTCATACCTTTGAAAAAGCTGTCAGAGGACAGAGAAACATGTCAGGGAGCACCTGCTGATTGTATTGGATTTACTGGCTGCAATCGGATACCCTGTCTTGGAGTACTAACTTGCTTACACCTGGATCGTCCACTGGGCAAAAAAAAATTAATATTCCAAACTTGGCACACCACCACCTGCACAATACGGATTACAAAGGCGCATAATATATTGTTGAGGACACCCACAATCCATCGGGTTTACCATCTTCCTCCAGCGCCCCCTCATCCGGCAAGGTTTATGGACCCCACTACAATCAATTTTTACAAATAATTTTTACGCCTCAGGACGTTAAAATCCAGTACCCATAAGCACCTCCATAAAAGGACACTACCAAGGGAATCCATGCCATAAGTATTACCCACATTCTTGTATTTTACTATATGTACCCTTATATTATTCTTTACAATTAATTGCATTTTTAAATCTTTTTGTATTTTGCTCAAATATGTCTTTATGTAATATTATTGTGTAAAATATATTTTATACCCATCAAGTTAAGTGGCTTTAAATCCACATATTATTAAGCAAATAAAACCACCTATGAATACCATATTGATCCAATTTATAGCGCTCCACCTTCTCTCTTTTTTAGGATCTTATATCATTGCACTGTTTATACACCTTGAAGAAGGGGTTCTGTTTATGGCCCTGAAACGTTGGTTTTTTATTAAACACATTGTTTATATGAAAAATCCTGTGGATAGCCGCTGTTTGTCCAGCACCGATATATATATATATATATTTTATAATACTCACCTGTTTTTAGCACCCCCCCAGGGTCTTAATCCAGTGCTGTCTGTGGCTCAAAAAATTTGGGGGAATTTTTGAGATTCCGCAGGTGCATATCATTGCAGCACCTGCGCGTAGTACTGGATTATAACTGCCATCCATTAAAGCACAATACCTGTATAGTAACGAGGTGGAATTTTTACATTTTTTACAAAAATTTACATTTTTACTTGTGTGTACTCTGTTAAAGTACATGTAAAAATGTAAGTGCATCCGGGAACCTTGTCAGCGATGTAGTTCATCAAAATGAATTACAAATTCCACCAGGAAGAACTTCAATTAAGTCCAAAAAATACAGAGGCATCTGTAATGGTGGATTCCAGCTGGGATGAATTAATATTGTGTGAAGATTGTGTGCAAATCAGCAATGGATATCAAATCAACAATGGATATATATACCAGGTTGATACCAGGTTGAACTAGATGGACGCAAGTCTTTTTTCAGCCTTACCTACTATGTAACTATGTAGGATGATGTACAGTCAGGGCCGGTGCCACCACTAGGCAGGACTAGGCATTTGCCTAGGGCCCTGGCTACTGGAGGGCGGTAATGAGCCGCCGAGGAGAGTTACCATAGAGGTACCATAGAAAGCTGGGAGCGGGGAGCAGGTAAGACAGAGGGCTTCCCTCTTCCCCCACCCCCCATCCCGCCTCTGAATCAATGCTGCCCTCCCCCCCTGGACGTGGGGGCTGCTGCGGCAGCAGTATTGCCCGCATCACAACCACCCCCCACCCCCCTGGAGTGCGGGCTGCTGCAGTATCGCCCGCAAATCCCCCCCCCCCCCCCCGGAGCGCGGGTGCCCGCCGCCACATTTTGTGGGGTCACAAACCAATAATTTCAGGCACAAGTGTGGCAATCCCTGTCACTGAATTTAAAAATTCAGTAAACATTAGTTTGCATCTAAATACACTAATTTTATTTACTGATTTACAGTATTGGTTTCTTTTCCTTTTTTTCGACTCTCTCCATCTGACTATTGGTCTGTATTTACAGTATACATTATTGTAACATTACAGTTGTTATGGTCCATTTGCCAGAGCTTGTATTGTACTGTATATCCATCCACCACTGGATCAGTGGAGCATCATCCACCCAGTGGTGGAGTTGTGTATTGCATGCTTTGTATGTTGTCATGCCTCAATGCATTTGTGCGCACTCCAGCTGAGGCACGATAAAAGCCAAGTCTAGGCACGCTGTTGAGATGAATAAGTGTGGATCCCTCTGTAGGTTATACAGATGGAGCGCCTCTCAGCCAGTGCTGGGGCTCGCCAGAATGCCCCCGCTGGTGAGCTGGCGCTCCATCTGACTGGGAGACACACGCGCCCCAGTTTCCTGGTGGCGGGGGACACGATCCCTGTCCGTCTCCGCTTCAGGGAGATGGGCAGGGTTACGGGGGGGAGCGGGGAGGTGGGATCGGGTGGCAGGGACCATCGGCGAAGCGGTGGCGACCGGTGAGGAGCTCCATAGAAAAGGGACGCACTCGCATCTTGTGCCCTTCCGGAGGCTGGCGGACTCTGGTGGCTGCCGAATCTACCACCAGCCCGTGCAATAATGAGAGCAGCTCCACCTGTATGTATTGAAAGTTTATCATTTAATTTTTCTATCCTTTGCAGATCCTTCTCATGTGCTGTCAACACTGTCTCCCCCCCTTGTCATCAGCGCCTCTGGTGGTAGGCTGCGGGGGTCCCTGAGAACAGGGTAATGCCACCTTGCACGCTGGGTCCAGCACCGTGATGTGCCTGCAACTTTTGTGGGCATATCGCTTGTGTGAGGGCTTCGCTGTACACCTAAGTATTTAAACATCACTGGCGGCCGTCTGGCTGCGGAGTGAAGTACATACACATGGGGCGATTTTAGGGCTATTTCTAAGTGATCTGACTCAATCACTTAGAAATTAAACACACATCGCCCCCCTGTGTATACCCCAGTGACGGCAACTGACTAAACCTTGACTCCATGCACCAAAAATCTAGTCATTGCCAGTGTTATATCACCAGAGACCACTGGCCCGCACAGATTGCCGGTGTGCCGCATATGTGCCAGGGGTCTATGCTGAGCGGTCAGTGCTTCTGTACGTTGCTCAGCATCGCCCCATGCAGACGGGGCTTTACTGTAATATGTGTTGCAAATTTTCAATAACAACAAAATATTTGAAACAAGCGAATTAAGGTGTAAATGGGTCGCATAATTGTTACTCTTAATTGTTGCAAAGTTTCCATTCTATGTATATAATGAGCAGAATTTTTTTTCCATTATGGGGAAGGTCGGCATGGGATTTTTCACTGTTTTTTTACCCAAATGGTTGCGCCATGCCATGCTATTTATTCTCCCTCATTGCCCTAGTGGATGGTAGGGCATAATATACTGCCTGTCGGCACATGTCAGCTCAAAACCGTGACCGTATCTCATGCAAAGATACTTTTGTGATAACAGTGAACAAATCTGCACCAGAAACCACACAGGTTTTTCCTGTTTCTCAGGACAGTTTGGAAATGGATTTGGCCAAAATGCTCGAGAACCCATGACTTATTTGTTCCCAGAATGTAACTACTGTAAGTGTAACCTGGTGTCATTGGTATCTCTATGCTACAGTTACTGTTTGTTGTCTAGATGTCCTTTTAAATTGCTCAGTGGGGTATACAGAGGTTAGTCTAATTGTGTCCTTCGTTAGAGGAGTCAATTACTAACCCAAAAGACAATAGATAGATATATATTTAAATCCTGGAAATTCCACAGGAGAACCATTGTTGTATTCAGCATTCTTGTTCTACTGTACCATTACAAAAAAAAGAAATCACCCTGAGGAAAAATCTTTTTTGTTTATAGCATGTTGTTATGGGAGGACATTGTGTGACTCCGAATATAAAGGATGGATAAGACCACAAGATACAGAGATCTTTAACTACGGAGCAGGATGGATGGAAACAGCATCTTCCTTCTCCTGGCCTGCCTGATTGGTTCTACTACAAGTTTGCCACTGCTGGTGAGACATTACTGTTATGGTTGTAATTAATTATGTCATTATTGTGTTAATAGTTGGCAATCATATTTAGATAATGCCATCCATGTATTTAATTAATGGCTTCTATTTTATTTAATGGCAACAATAGTAGTTTGTACTGCTAAAGCGAAATCTTGTATCAATATTAAGCTGGGTACACACTCAGTGGTAGCCAACCCTAGCCCTCGAGAGCTACCAACAGTTCACATTTTCCAGACAACCTAGCTGCTGCACAGCTGCACTCATTAATCACTGACACATTTTAAAAGATACACAGATGGAGCTAATTAGCTCACTTGTGATTCTGTGAGGAGACCTGCAAAACATGCACTGTTGGTAGCTCTCGAGGACTAGGGTTGGCTACCCCAGCACTAGATGATTCCTAACAGAGAACCAAATTTACCGAACCCGCTGGCCAATATCAGTCAATAATGTCACCCGCCCCTCGCTCCAGATTAAGCTGCATGTACAGACGACATGGGGGGACGATAATGATCTGTGGCCGCAGGCATCAATATTGTCCATTTCGTTGACGATTTATCGCCCGGTGTGTACCTATCTTTTGCTGTAAATGAAAGAATAATACAGAATACAAGGGAACAGAATTTGTTAGAAATGTTGTGTAAGTACAGTACAGCCTAAAAAGGGAATAATGACCACAAACCCATGACAACTAAAATTGATGAAAGTGTTAATATTTGTATTTTCTTCAGATTCGTGGTGCTGTATATTTTTTTATAAATCAGTCCAGAGGTGCTGCCCTGCGTGCCCTATCAGTCCAGGGGTGCTGCCCCATGGGCCGTATTAGTCCAGGGGTGCTGCGCCATGTGCCCTATCAGTCCAGGGGTGCTGCCCCATGGGCCGTATCAGTCCAGGGGTGCTGCGCCATGTGCCTTATCAGTCCAGGGGTGCTGCCCCATGTGCTGTATCAGTCCAGAGGTGCTACCCTGTGTGTCGTATCAGTCCAGGGGTGCTGGCCCATGTGCCTTATCAGTCCAGTAGTGCTGCCCCATGTGCCATATCAGTCCAGGAGTGCTGCACCATGTGCCTTATCAGTCCAGGGGTGCTGCCCCATGTGCTGTATCAGTCCAGAGGTGCTGCCCTGTGTGCCGTATCAGTCCAAGGGTGCTGCCCCCTGTGCCATATCAGTCCAGAGGTGCTACCCTGTGTGTCGTATCAGTCCAGGGGTGCTGCCCCATGTGCCTTATCAGTCCAGTAGTGCTGCCCCATGTGCCATATAAGTCCAGGGGTGCTGCCCCATGTGCCTTATCAGTCCAGGGGTGCTTCCCCATGTGCCATATAAGTCCAGGGGTGCTGCCCCATGTGCCGTATCAGTCCAGGTCTGCTGCCCCATGTGCCGTATCAGTCCAGGGGTGGCACCCCATGTGCCATATAAGTCCAGGGGTTCTGTGCCATGTGCCATATCAGTCCAGGGGTGCTGGCCCATGTGCCATATAAGTCCAGGGGTGCTTCCCCATGTGCCATATAAGTCCAGGGGTACTGCCCCATGTGCCATATCAGTCCAGGGGTGCTGCCCCATGTGCCATATCGGTCCAGCGGTGCTGCCCCATGTGCCGTATCAGTCCAGGTGTGCTGCCCCATGTGCCGTATCAGTCCAGGGGTGCTGCCCCATGTGCCGTATCAGTCATGGGGTGCTGCCCCATGTGCCGTATCAGTCAAGGGGTGTTGCCCCATGTGCCGTATCAGTCCAGGGGTGGCACCCCATGTGCCATATAAGGCCAGGGGTTCTGTGCCATGTGCCATATCAGTCCAGGGGTGCTGGCCCATGTGCCATATAAGTCCAGGGGTACTGCCCCATGTGCCATATAAGTCCAGGGGTACTGCCCCATGTGCCGTATCAGTCCAGGTCTGCTGCCCCATGTGCCGTATCAGTCCAGGGGTGCTGCCCCATGTGCCGTATCAGTCCAGGGGTGCTGCCCCATGTGCCGTATCAGTCCAGGTGTGCTGCCCCATGTGCCATATCAGTCCAGGGGTGCTGCCCCATGTACCGTATCAGTCCAGAGGTGCTGCCCCATGTGCCATATCAGTCAAGGGGTGCTGCCCCATGTGCCGTATCAGTCCAGGTGTACTGCCCCATGTGCCGTATCAGTCCAGGGGTGCTGCCCCATGTGCCGTATCAGTCCAGAGGTGCTGCCCCATGTGCCGTAACAGTCCAGAGGTGCTGCCCCATGTGCCGTATCAGTCCAGAGGTGCAGCCCCATGTGCCGTATCAGTCCAGAGGTGCAGCTTCATGTGCCGTATCAGTCCAGGGTTGCAGTGGGCAGTGTTTTATGGGCGTCCTCAATAAATGCTGGGTGTTCCCTTGGAAACGCAGGTGTGGCGATGCCTGTTTGGGACATGTGGCTGACATCCCGTAATGTCAGTGCTCACCCCCTTTTTGGCAGATAGCGACCATCTAATAATTTTGCTGCATGTTAGCAGATGCATCCCCTCACATGGCGGGGGGCAGGGGGGGGGGGGGGCTTCATCATTGGGGCGCTTATCCACTTGCTAGGCAGCGTGGCCTGAATTAGGTGCAATGTACTTTAAACTCCATTAATCAAAGAGACACAACACATGTGACATTCATTAAATTTCCCATAGATCACGTTCTGTATGGTGGTCACCCAGCGCATTCCACACTATTGTACATCATGTGTACCCCTACCCTCCAGGATTCCTCGTTCCGTCATTACTTAGCTGTAAAATTCCTAATGTGTGAATGTTGCCTATAGGAAATAATCCGATACTACTTATCATTTATCTACCACCTTTTATAGGAGAATACCTAGAATCTGAGGGGTTGCTATGGAAACGTGTCTCACTTCTTAAAACTCAAACAGCTTGAGATGGACATACTGTACACTTGTCCGATTTTGCCACTTTTCACCCAATTCTGTCCGATACATGTGGGTGAAAAATTGCTAATTTTCAGGTATTTGACATCTGATCCGATGTGATGCGCGGTGCTGTGCGCCCAGATAGGCATTTGACATCTGATCTGATGTGATGCGCGGTGCTGTGCGCCCAGATAAGTATTTGACATCTGATCCGATGTGATGCGCGGTGCTGTGCGCCCAGATAGGTATTTGACATCTGATCCAATGTGATGCGCGGCGCTGTGCGCCCAGATATGTATTTGACATCTGATCCGATGTGATGCGCGGTACTGTGCGCCCAGATAGGTATTTGACATCTGATCCGATGTGATGCGCGGTGCTGTGCGCCCAGATAGGTATTTGACATCTAAACCAATGTGATGCGCGGTACTGTGCGCCCAGATATGTATTTGACATCTGATTCGATGGGATGCACGGTGCTGTGCTCCCAGATAGGTATTTGACATCTGATCCGATGTGGTGCGTGGTGCTGTGCGCCCAGATAGGTATTTGACATCTGATCCGATGTGATGCGCGGTACTGTGCGCCCAGATATGTATTTGACATCTGATCCGATGTGATGCACGGTGCTGTGCGCCCAGATTGTAATCGTAGATCAGATGTGCTTGCTGGTTCGGCCTTCTACTCGGACAGCCTCCTGGCAGCAGGGAATGGGATTCCACATGCAATAGATCACATGTGATCCTGCCACCCGGGGGAGCTCTTAGGTGGCTCCAGGGGAGAAGTCGCGGCAGTGTATGGGGGCTTATGTTATAACAGTCTACACATAGAAAATATACTATCAGTTACTGTGATACCCAAGAGTATTATAAATGCAAATATATTTAAAAGAAAATGTTTATTTTGCAGAATTCCGTAATTAACTTCACTACACCTGGTAAGATTTATTATTATTATTATTATTATTATTATTATTATTATTATTATCACTAATGTTCTCCTGATATTTTGTTCCTCCCCTCTCTCTCGCTGTTTATTTTTGGAGCGCTGCGATCAGGTATACACCGACCCCCCATAGATAAAACCCACCATGTGCAAGCCTGCAATTTGCTAAGCAGTGCTTATAAAAATAAGTGGGCGATTAGCTGCAAATCTATTTGCAAGGTGTTCACATAAAATTATTTCCCCAGTGTGTGCAGTCTGTGCGTAGCCCGGGACTAACTCAGCGGCTGTGATAGAATCAGGCTGATCGGGGGCGGAGCTGACATCACATGACTTCCCCTCACACACCTGCGTATTACCTGACACTCCCAGATAACAGCCGCTCCCCATGTAATGATTCCCAGTGTGTGCAGTGTGTGCGTAGCCCAGGACTTACTCAGCGGCTGTGATAGAATCAGGCTGATCAGGGGTGGAGCTGACGTCACATGACTTCCCCTCATACACCTGGCCACGCCTGCGTATTACCCGACACTCCCAGATAACAGCCGCTCACCATGTAATGATTCCCCAGTGTGTGCAGTCTGTGTGTAGCCCAGGACTTACTCAGCGGCTGGGATAGAATCAGACTGATCGGGGGCGGAGCTGACATCACATGACTTCCCCTCACACACCTGGCCATGCCTGTGTATTCCCTGACACTCCCAGATCACAGCCGCTCACCATGTAATGATTCCCCAGTTTGTGCAGTCTGTGCGTAGCCCAGGATTTACCCGCCGGCTGCGATAGAATCAGGCCAATCGGGGGGCGGAGCTGATGTCACATGACCTCGGCTAATATGCCTGATACTTCCTGAAGACAATCAGTTACCTCCCAAAAACACCGGCTTAAAGAAATACTTAACAAAATCTAAGCACAGCGTGAACAATGCAGTTGCACTATGCAAACATTTCTAATAGGATTTTTAATACATTTGACCAGGTAACCCCCTCATCGGTTAATTACTGTACCTATCATTCTAAGGTAGTGGTTCTCAAACTGTGGGTCCTGACCCCAAAGTTGGTTCTGATCATTTCAGCATGGGGTTGCAACTCCCTGTTGCTTACCGTCAGGCTGATGTCTTCTCTGATCTCTCAGTCAGTGATCCAAGGAGTCAGTTAAATTGTATGTTACTACAGGCTCCAGATCACTGGCTTAATGATCCGAGGGGTAATCAGGCTCCGTCCTCTTCTGTCCCACCCAGCAGCATCTGCTCCCCCCATCTCCAGCAGCAGGGGGGGTGTGCTATAGGCAGTGGCGTAGCTACGTTTTGGGCGCCCCCCCCCCACCGTCGCCGCCCCGCCGAGCACCCCTACACTGCCGTCCCGCCGCCCATGCAAACCCCCCGTCAATCCCCCACAGCCTTACCTATCGCGCTGGTCCCGGCGGCTCCGTTCTTCTGCTGAGGACCAGCAGAAAATGGCTGCCCCCGTACAGCAGACAGTTTCAGAGAACTGTGTGCTATATGGGGGCGGCCATTTTGTGGTGGTCCTCAGCAGAAGAACGGAGCCGCCGGGACCAGCGTGATAGGTAAGTCTGCGGGGGATTGAGGGGGGTTTTAACTGTAGCACCGCAGCCCCCGGCGCCCCCACATGCACAGCGCCCCCCCGCGGTGGCGGGGGCTGCAGTGCTATAGTTACGCCCCTGGGTATAGGGTTCCGACAGTCGGGATCCTGACAGGTCGGACTCAGACAGCATGGCGAGCGCAACAAAGACCCTTGCTGGCTCGTTGCGCTCGCCATGCTGTGGGCACGGTGGATTGCTACGCTCGCCACCTATTCTATTCTCCCTCTATGGGGTCGTGGACCCCCACGAGGGAGAATAGCTGGTGGCCACCGGGAACCTGTCTGTCTGTGTTTTAACAGTCGGGATCCCAACGTTGAATAAAGGACTATCGGGACCTCGTTTGGCACCCCAGCAGGCTGCACTCCTGGCTCCCTCATCTATATATTAATTCTGCGTCCTGGTGCTTCCAAGCTATAAGAAACTTACAGATTATAAATTCCATAGTCAGAATTAAAGGAGCCAGCTCTCAATAAGTAGTAAATCTGTAAAGAACCTCTTGTAAGCTATTGCAACAGGGGAGCACTGAGTACAGATTTCATGGTATGTGCCTGTGGAGGGAGGAAACAAAGATGGGTTTTCAATCCCAGGTCACGACTGTCGGTCCACCCTGTTTTCGTTTTTATCGACCGCAAATCGCCAGGTGGGATTCATTGTACCGCCTGTCAATCGGTGGAAAGGGGGCCTGTCCGCATAAATGACCGTGGATTGTTGAGATCCAGCCTTGAGCCTTGACAGTTCACGGCTGTTCTCGGCAAAACTTTTAAAGTCGGGCCCCATTCTGTTGATCTGCCTCTTCAATACTGTCAGGTAAGAGAACATTGAATAGGCGCCTGCCACTATTTCCCCTGTTGGGCATGTAAATCAATCTAATTTTCTATGCACAGTTTACATCTGCCCCCCTGCAGTGCACATGGTTTTGTCCATCTAAGAAGGATTTTGTCAGAAAAAGTGAACTAGAATAAGGCCCTATGTGTGTAATGTGTATAAGGGCATTAATAATGTGCAACATATGTGTAAGGGGCATTATGTGTGTCATTATGTGTATGAAGGGCATTAATAAAGGTTGGCATATTGTGTAAGGGGCATTATGTTTATAAGGATATTAATAACGTGTGTCATGTGTAAGGGGCATTACTGTGTGGTATTATTAGGGGTGCCGAGAGAAAGGGTACATATTACCCAGGCCAAAGTCTGATGGAAGGGTCCAGTGGGGGCCCCGGGCCCCCTCCCCTTAAGTGACAGCAGCAGCTGCAGCTCTTCTCTGCCCAGCACACACTGCTTTGTGCTGGGTTGCAGTGTGGCCATGGAGGTGCTTAAAATACAATATTTTCTCAGGATTTTTTCTAAGGGTATAATGTGAATAATGTGAGGAGTAATGTACATAAGGTAAAGGGGTAATACTGTGTGATGTAACATGAATAAGGGACACCATCGCATGATATAATGTCAGGAGTAATGTATATAAGGTAAAGTGATACCAAAATGATGACTGCTATGATGAGGGTTGATGGTGCTGGGAAAGGGGAGCAGGGTCAGAGGCGGAACTAGTGGTGGTGCTAGGGGGCACCAGCCAAAATCTTGCCTAGGGCGTCATTTAGGCTAGGGCCGGCTCTGATCATTGATCCAAATACATCAGTATTAATTATCACCTGTGCCGCGTGCTATAAGTCCTAGAACAGAGTATTTGTTTGTTCATATAAGTGAAGGTGCCCATACACGGTACAATATGTGGGTGCGATGAGATGGGCGCTCCCGTGCTGCACATACTTATGGTTCTAGATTGCATCTCATTGCATTGCAAAACGTACACGATGCGGTCTAGTCCAATTTACATACAGTAATTGTGTATGGGCACCTTGAGCCATGTTACAGATAAAACATCTACAGCAAAAATGTATTCTCATGTCTTTATTCATCTTTTCAGTATAATATTTATATACCGTATATAATATATATTGTATGTGCACTTGTATTTCCAGCAGCTACAGAGACAATATACCCTTATGATACCTTCAGCAAGATTATAGAAGTGAACAAAGGTATTTTATTAATTTATTTATTTATTCACAGTGCCTTATATAGCGCAGCAGATTCCGTTACAGCGTCTTATATAGCGCAGAAGATTCCGTTACAGTGTCTTATATAGCGCAGCAGATTCCATTACAGTGTCTTATATAGCGCAGAAGATTCCGTTACAGTGTCTTATATAGCGCAGCAGATTCCGTTACAGTGTCTTATATAGTGCAGCAGATTCTGTTACAGTATCTTATATAGCGCAGCAGATTGTGGTACAGCGTCTTATATAGCGCAGCATATTCCGTTACAGTGTCTTATATAGCACAGCAGATTCCGTTACAGTGTCTTATATAGCGCAGCAGATTCCGTTACAGTGTCTTATACAGTATAGCGCAGCAGATTCCGTTACAGCGTCTTATATAGTGCAGCAGATTCCGTTACAGTGTCTTATATAGAGCAGCAGATTCCGTTACAGTGTCTTATATAGCGCAGCAGATTCCGTTACAGTATCTTATATAGCACAGCAGATTGTGGTACAGCGTCTTATATAGCGCAGCATATTCCGTTACAGTGTCTTATATAGCACAGCAGATTCCGTTACAGTGTCTTATATAGCGCAGCAGATTCCGTTACAGTGTCTTATACAGTATAGCGCAGCAGATTCCGTTACAGCGTCTTATATAGCGCAGCAGATTCTGTTACAGTGCCTTATATAGCGCAGCAGATTCTGTTACAGTGTCTTATATAGCGCAGAAGATTCCGTTACAGTGTCTTATATAGCGCAGCAGATTCCGTTACAGTGTCTTATATAGCGCAGCAGATTCCGTTACAGTATCTTATATAGCGCAGCAGATTGTGGTACAGCGTCTTATATAGCGCAGCATATTCCGTTACAGTGTCTTATATAGCACAGCAGATTCCGTTACAGTGTCTTATATAGCGCAGCAGATTCCGTTACAGTGTCTTATACAGTATAGCGCAGCAGATTCCGTTACAGCGTCTTATATAGTGCAGCAGATTCCGTTACAGTGTCTTATATAGAGCAGCAGATTCCGTTACAGCGTCTTATATAGCGCAGCAGATTCCGTTACAGCATCTTATATAGCGCAGCAGATTCCGTTACAGTGTCTTTTATAGTGCTGCAGATTCCGTTACAGTGTCTTATAGCGCAGCAGATTCTGTTACAGTGTCTTATATAGCGCTGCAGATTCCGTTACAGTGTCTTATAGCGCAGCAGATTCTGTTACAGTGTCTTATATAGCGCAGCAGATTCCGTAACAGTGTCTTATATAGCGCAGCAGATTCTGTTATAGTGTCTTATATAACTCAGCAGATTCCGTTACAGCGTCTTATATAGTACAGCAGATTCCGTTAGTGTCTTATATAGCGCAGCAGATTCCGTTACAGCGTCTTATATAGTACAGCAGATTCCGTTAGTGTCTTATATAGCACAGCAGATTCCGTTACAGTGTCTTATATAGCGCAGCAAATTCCGTTACAGTGTCTTATATAGCGCAGCAGATTCCGTTACAGTGTCTTATATACCGCAGCAGATTCCGTTACAGTGTCTTATATAGCGCAGCAGATTCCGTTACAGCGTCTTATATAGCGCAGCAGATTCCGTTACAGTGTCTTATATAGCGCAGCAGATTCCTTTACAGCGTCTTATATAGTGCAGAAGATTCCTTTACAGCATCTTATATAGCGCAGCAGATTCCGTTACAGTGTCTTATATAGCGCAGCAGATTCCGTTACAGTATCTTTTATAGCGCAGCAGATTCCGTTACAGCGTCTTATATAGCGCAGCAGATTCCGTTACAGTGTCTTATATAGCGCAGCAGATTCCGTTACAGTGTCTTATATAGCGCAGCAGATTCCGTTACAGTGTCTTATATAGCGCAGCAGATTCCGTTACAGGGTCTTATATAGCGCAGCAGATTCCGTTAAAGCATCTTATACAGCGCAGCAGATTCCGTTACAGCGTCTTATATAGCGCAGGAGATTCCGTTACAGTGTCTTATATAGCGCAGCAGATTCCTTTACAGCGTCTTATATAGCGCAGAAGATTCCTTTACAGTGTCTTATATAGCGCCGCAAATTCCGTTGCGCTTTATAATTGCAAACAGTGATAAAACAAACTGGGTAGAAACATACTGACATAGAGGTAGGAGTGCCCTGCTCGCAAGCTTACAATCTATATCAACATATGTTAGATTTATAGATCTTAAGCTCTAAGCACTTGCATTATTATATGAATTTATTCCAACAGTATGTTATAGTTTATATTTATTCTTATTTAACCCTTTGAGTGTCAAAGTTGCCACGAGAGAGCCTCAAAATATCTGCTAAAAATGGCAGATTCGCTCATCGCTGTGAGCAATTTTGACAGATATTTTGAGGATCTCTCACAGCGACGTTGCCACTCAAAGGGTTAATAATGGTATGCGAGTTTGCGCCATAATGCAAGGAATGGAAAATACTGCGGATGGGGTTGTTATGATATCACTTTAAAGGGGTGTACCCACGGAGCAAATATGTGCTATTTTCTAAGCAATCTGACTAGATTGCTTAGAAAGTAAGCACAGATCTGTCCATGTGTATGCTCCGAGAGATTAAATATCTCTTGCTAACTAAGTCAGTGCATGCAGTCAAAATCTAGTCAGATTGCTGAGCAAATGACTGCAAATCTCACTGTGTGTACAGAATGAGAGATACTGATCGCCATCTCTCATTCTGAACAACTACCCGGCCATTTTTTGCTTAAGCAAAATTGCTTAGAAAAATTGCTTAGCAAAATTGCTTAGCACAAATCTCTGCGTGTGTATGTGCTCTCCATGGGAGATCTTGACACTAGCAAAATTGCTTAGCACAGATCTCTACGTGTGTATGCCCCTTAACCCTTTAAGTGCCAACATCTCTGTGACAGATGTTCAAAATAACCACTGAAGATCCCAGTCTCTCACATTTGTTATATAAATATTAATAAAAAAAAAGTGGTGTAAAAAAGATTATATTTCCTGTATAAAGGGAAACATTACAGGTCATTATGAAGAATACAAATAATTGCTTCCCAATTATCACACCTATTTTGTCAAATGCACTTGCCACTCAAAGGGTTAATGTGGGCCATCTATTAATTACACAGGTTTTGTGGCTGGATAAAGTCGGGCCTGCATTTAACCTGTTTCTTATCTGCCACAGAACCTGTATAAATCATAGATTCCCCAGATTATTTCTTTATGAACTGGTTCTTCTCATATCGGTCCTTATTCTGATTGCCTTGCTCCCCTGCGTGTTTGCGTGGGTGCCGGGGGTGGGCAGCTGACCTCAGCGGATGCCAGGTACCCGCCCACTTCCCACACAAGGCGCTCGCAGAGGTAAGACACCAGAGAGGCGTGTTACGTCTGCGAGCGCTGGAGACATCGCTCGATGGTTGGCAAACACAACATTTTCCCGCGTACTCAAGGCTGCGAAAGGATGTTTATGTTAAACTTCCATCCGCAGCCATGTGGGGAATTTAACAGGTGAGGGGGGTGGGGGGTGGCGCAGGTGGGCGGTGGACTTGCAAAGCTGCGAATCAACCAGAGTAAGG
Organism: Crinia signifera; assembly: GCF_055691185.1. Taxonomy (NCBI): domain Eukaryota; kingdom Metazoa; phylum Chordata; class Amphibia; order Anura; family Myobatrachidae; genus Crinia; species Crinia signifera. Next base: position 77,649,527 of record NC_139228.1, on the reverse strand, counting down.
GCCATAGTGCAGCAAATGATGTTGTGCTTTAAAATTGAAACCGGTGACAAAACAAACGGGGTAGTTACAAACAATGGCGACTGTAGGAGGGCCCTGCTTGCAAGCACACAATTATGGGATATTGGGTCTGATTCTGGTTTGCTAGAGATGCTGCCTGCACGACTCCCCCCCCCCCCCCCTGCGCCACTGATTCCCCTTGGTTACATGCGAGGGGCTGTGTAACGAAGACGGATCACTGCGATTGATCCTGAATCACCCCATTATGACAAGCCTACTCACCGTGGACACGATTGTTTCATCTCTCTCTCTCTGATTATTGTAGGTTTAACGGTAGCAGTAGTGCACGGTGACCAATTAATACAAATCAGACGCAGCGCTACCAACTGTACAAGCTGCCCATGGCCTAAGTCTGCAGATGGGACGGTCCCTGTGCCGTACACCTTATCCTCAGCTTACAGTGAGTTCCATCTTCCACACACTACAGTATTTTCATCGAGGACATTTTCCTTACAATAATGTGAATGAAATCTGCATTCTTACAGGTACTATGAATGTCAATCTGTTCACTAATGCTATGCAAGAATTTGAGACCCTCACATGTATACGATTTATACCTCGGACAGCAGAGAAGGATTACCTCAATATTGTCTCTTCATATGGGTAAGTCATTTCCATGTCCCAGAAGAATGTTTAGCCAGTGATGAAAACCAATCCGGGGCAGACACAGTATACAATGTAAAGGCTGGTACTTTAACATTCTCTTTAACACCTGAATTTTGTCTAAACCACCTTCACCCCCCCCCCCCCACACACACACACACACACATTATAAAGTTGGGGTCTTAAACATTACCAAAATACCCGGTACCCATACTGCTGCCCAAGAGAATGGGCGATGGTATAATAAAGGTACTGACTGCTGGGATACGGGCACAATCAGGCTTTTCATTTAAAGGTCAACATTGTAAAACATCAACACAAGAAGACTGTCGACCTAGAAATGGTCGACACAAGACAATGGCGACACAAGTTTTTTTTTTCACATTTCTAATTACCGGGGCCCGGCATTCCTCTCGGCTGCCCTGCTCAGACCATACCAGGCAATGATGTAGCTCTCATGTACAGCAGGACTGGCCGACCTGCGGCTCTCCAGCAGTTGTGAAACTACACATCCCAGCATGCCTTGCTACAGTTTTCGCATTTTCTAACAACAAAACTGTGGCAAGGCATGCTGGGACTTGTAGTTGTTTCACAACAGCTACTGTACTAATTATTATTCATCATTTTAAAGGGATAATATTATCTATCTATTTGTAAGAAAATGATGAGAAAAAGCGCTCTCTAGTGCCGAACAATAATAAGTGAATAATGACGTTATTTATATCACAAGGTCTTTATAATCCCCCTCCCTGGCTCCTATAGAACCACAATAATAAGTGAATAATGACGTTAATTATATCACAAGGTCTTTATAATCCCCCTCCCTGGCTCCTATAGAACTTCCTCCATTGACTCGGATTTCTGTGTGGTCCACCCTCGTCTCAATGGTCACCCTTTTTATAGCCGATGATCATGTGTCTGTGATACTGCGACAACAATCACACAGGAGAACATACAGCTGTTACCTGAGACACCAAGGGGGACATTTATTAAGATCAGAGATCTATTTCACATGTGATGTTGCTATGGGTAACCGATCATTATCTTCTCATCTATTCAGCGCCTTCTAGAAGATAATAGATAGTATCTGATTCGTTGTTAATAGCAACATCCCATCTGAAATAGATCTCCCAGTTTAGTACATTTCCCCGCTAAGAGTGTATTTTAAAGGACTTTACTGGAGGACTAAGTATTACACTGCCAAAATATGGACATACAGATGGAGTTACTCTCATTGAAGTGGCTCCTGGTGATGCTATAGCCATCTGTCAGGAGGAGGCGCGCACACAAGACGAGTGTGCACTCCATTCTCCCAGAAGCCCTGCAGCCCGTCTCCCCGCTCCCTGTCCTCCCTCCCTGCCGCCCAGCTGAGTGGGACGCATGAGCGAGTGAGACTCCCGCACATCCCTGCCATCCGCCAGAAACATCGCCATGGCGACCTGGCAGTATGGCTGAGAGGGGCTACATCTGTAAGGACTGTTTTTCCATATACAGAGCAATGCTTGCTCTGCCAGCATGCTGAACACTTAAATTCCACCCATAGAGGTGAGGAGCAGTGGTAACCTTTTATTATACAGGATATATGACAGGAGCAACATTGATTATGATGATACCTTAAAAATGTATATACTTAGTATTAATTCATTTCATAAAATGTGTACATCATTTTCTCTCAATCAAAAAATATACATTTTCTTCCATGTTTTAAAATATAGTCCGAATAAAAGTATTATTAATGTTATTTTCATCCCCCGTTAATACACAATGATAGCAGTCTTTATGTTTTTATGAGTCATCACCTTCATTGAGGCAGCCATTTTGTGGTGGATTTTTCGATGCTTTCACCATTAAAATTTGATGCTCATCAACAGCAGATTTAAAAACATCAATCAAATCATGGATTAACCCTTTGGGCGGTATTCAATGAGGCTGATTCGCCAGGTTTTTATGGCGATTTTGTGCTGTAAGGCGAATTTCTTACTAAAACGGTGAATCACCCTATTCAATGACCAGATGGCGAATACATTTTAAGGTTTTTTTCGCCATGATTCACCGAGTAGCAATCGCTATCTTTTTATGGTTAAGTGGAAGGTGAACTTTTAAAATAAAGTGTTTTGTTTTTTACAATTGGTGTAAAAAAATCTGGAATTTTATTCTGAGGAGGGGCATGCTATTTTTATTCATGTGCTGTAATTTAAAACATTTTTTTTTTTTTTTTACACAGACCAGCCAGCAGGGGGCCGGAGCCGAGCCGCTCATTAGATATTCATATATTCACTTCACCCGATCATTACATATGCATGATCGGGTGTAGAGAATATACCCGGTCCCCTGCTGGCACCCCCGGGGGGCAGCCTGTGCTGCCTGGCACCCGGTGAGCCCACCTCCCCCCCACAAACGTTCTGGGGCAGGCAGGGAGACTTCCATCTCCCTGCCTGCCACCGTCCTCAGGCTCCCTGCAGCGTCCGCCGCAGGAGCTCAAATTCGCCAGTCAGTGGCAGCGAGCCCCTGACTCGCTGAATACCGGAGCCGGCGAGGCTCCGGAACGCAGTGAGCAGTGGCGAATGTGCAGCGAATCCTAAACAGGATTCGCTGCACGTCGCCAGTATTCACATTGAATACTGCCCTATGAGTGTCAACGTTGCTGTGATTGATCCTTAAAACATCTGCTAAAAACCCAGCATCGCTCACAGTGACTGTTCTTTGTATATAAAAAAATACAAATACCTGTACACTCGTCAATTCGATGACGTTTTTCGCTTGTGATCAGCACTGACATTTTAAATAAACCTGGAGGTTTGGAAGGTCGGTAACTCCACCAAACTCAACCTTTAGTAAATCTAACCCCAGGATCCTAATAATTGTCGCACAAAACAAACTACATTTTATTACTTTATCTTTATTATGAAGTGTAAATAAATCACAATCAAACACACATACAATAATATAGATATTTTTCAAACTACTGTATTCTACTTTTTCGAGCCTTCTGTGTCTGTATAAGAATGTTGGTGTCATTTAACTCTCAAAACTATTTCACTGCTTCCAGCTGTACGTCATTTGTTGGACGAATAGGGGGAGCTCAGATGGTTGGATTAGATACCACTGGCTGTATGTCCAGAGGGACCATACAACATGAGCTAGATCATGCCCTGGGATTTTACCATGAACATACAAGGAGTGACAGAGATAACAATGTCACCATCAATTACCAGTATCTCTCACCAGGTACTACACCTATTCCTATTGTTTAAATACATGTTTTAATCGTGAACGTGTTGGGGTGTTTCCTTTCAAATTCCATTGATAGTAATTGGAGAATTTTTATTGCAGCTTACGTGGCAAATTTTGTCAAACAAAGCAGTAATGACCAAGGTTTACCCTATGACTATGGCTCAGTGATGCACTATGACATGTAAGTTACTGCGCACAGCGTTATATTATATTATATTAACAACCAGAGGAGTAACTCTGGGAGGCAATGGAGTCATCTGCCTCCGGGCTCCTGCTCCCAAGGGGGCACCTCACCTCCACAGTAAGTTGAAATCAGAATTAAAAGTCATCAATATCATTTCTGTGGCTGACTCCCCCTCTTAGCAGGACCATAGTCACACTATTTTAAACATAAAATCCATCCATACATGCACACATGCATACATATGTTTAAAAAAGGTGCTGCGTGGGAGGGGGGGGGGGGGGACACCAATATTTATCTTGCCTCCGGGCAACTGGGACAAACTTACGCCACAGGTTACATTTGATGTGTAATTCTGGATTACAATATTGTCATGTCTTTGTGACAGGTATGCATTCTCTAACACTTCAAACCAACCCACCATTGTACCCAAGCCTGACCCAACTGTGCCCATTGGCCTAATGATTGGACTGAGTGTCTTGGATGTTGCAAAAATTAACCAGCTTTATCAGTGCAGTAAGTACCGAAAGATATACAGGTTGAGTATCCCGTATCCGAATATCCGTTATCCGAATTATTCCGAAAACCGTACATTCCAGAAACTAAAAATTTTTTTTATATTTTTTTGCTAAAAAACTCACTGGGGACATTTGTAACAGCACTACTGGTGACATGATATGTAACTGCCACTATATATGTACAAGAAAATGATTGCTTGGCATTTAAATTCAATATCTGAGATAGTACACAAATTTTGTTTCATGTTTTGAAACCTTGTTTTTTGAACAAATAAATTATATTTGTGTGTATTTTATGTGGTAATAAAATATATTTGTGTGTATATTATGTGTTTATACAGCATAAATGCAAGATACTTCAAAATACATGATTGAAATATTAAAATATTCCAAAATATGGAATAATCCGTTATCCAAAATTCTCCTGGTCCCGGGCATTTTGGATACGGGATACTCAACCTGTACTGTATATATATATATATATCTGAATGCAGAGCGAGGAGGTTACCACAGAGAGAACGTCCTGATATTGTTCCTAGCAAGAACCCACACTAAACTTTCAACTCAGAAATTTCCATTTAATTGAGCCCCATTGAGAAGTACTTGGTGATATTTATTTTATTGCATCAGCTGTGATCAGCAGAAACTTCCAATAGGACTAGCTACACCAAATCCATTCACCCAATGGTTCTTACCCCTGATGAAGTCTTAGAGACGAAACGCGTCGGGTTTCTTCACCAATAAAAGAACTATTTACCCAGAAATGGACTGAGCTTATTCATTGGGAACATCCTCAAATACAAAAACACTATTTCAGAAATGTGTATTTTGTTTTGAAATTGAAATGTTGTATTGGGAGGTACAGATTCTTTACTAGGTAGCGCACCCCAATCACCCCCCACCTTCCTGATTACTACACCGTTCCTCACTAACAGGAGGAATTTTGGTGGTGCTGCACACACAACCCAGCGCAACTCAGAGTCAAAAACCCTTTCTTCCATATATATAAATATATATATATATATATATATATATATATATATATATATACACACTAGATGAAAATAGGGCATTATGGGTGGGATGTTCTAACACCCGCCATGTCTCTTCACCGGCTACCGCTTCCATACTAATCGCATCTGCACTAACATATGTGATTAGTAATGCAAAGGACAGCTCTAGTGATAAGTGTGGTCCTTCCCGATGCAGCACCGACACTCGGGAGTGCAGAGTGACGGCGCCAGCCATGAGGCATGCTGGGAGGGATCTGTGATGGATCCCTTACACAGCGCTGTGGAGAGAAGCCCTTAGGCTTTTATAGGGTATCTTCAGCAAAAGCTGGTATCGCAGTGCTGCCCCGCCAGAGTGGCTTTACTGCTTATTATAAAAATGTGGTAAAAACCCAGATTACAGGGTTTTTACTGCATTTTTGGTTTAGACCATTATGTCCTATACATATACAGATGGAGCGTCCTTTATCCTTGCCACGCGCCTGCCAGGATGCCCCCTCTGGCGAGCGCCGGCGGACAGGGATGCCATTAAACTGGGACGCACGCGCATCCCAGTCTCGCGGCGGCTGGGTGCCGGGACCCTGCCCGTCTCCGCTTCAGGGAGATGGGCAGGGTTAGGAAGGGTGCTGGGAGGTGGGGAAAAGTGTCTGAACGGGGCGGTGGGGACCCGGGGGGAGCTCTGTTGCCACAAGGCACGCAAGCTTCTCATTTGTTTGCGCCCCCTGGTGAGAGTTGGCGGCTGGCAGGGGCTAGCGCTTCGCCAGCCCCTGCCTGAATGACGGGCACTACATCTGTATGTTGTATATATATATATATATATATATATATATAGTGCATCCTAATGATAAAATTACTAAATATGTTTTACTATAACAACATTGATTTTGCTTTTTTATATCTCTCTTCATAGATGACGTTTGTGCTAATCTGCTTAATAAAAAGAGTGGAATAATGAACTCAGACAACTATCCCTCCGCCTATCCCAATAATTCCAGCTGTGTTTGGTTGATCAGAACCCCATCTGGACAGGTCAGTAATGAATGAGTGGAACAGGTAACAAGCAGAAATAGATTTTAGATTTTTGGGGGGGGACCAGCACATTCAGGTATGAAATATAACTGAATGATATAACAATTCATTTCCAATTTCCTGAATTGGATTTTGAATTGTAGCTGTACTGTGAAGTTGAAGCTCACAAACCACTGGAATGTTCAAGATGCCAATCTGTACCTTGGAATTGACTAATACCCAGAATTGAGGCGTGGACTTTAACAAGCCAGCAGTTACCAGGGAGGGTTTGGATGTTTAGGTCGCAGCCCTCAGCCTGGGGCATACCTCCCAACTTCTGACCTGTAGAAATAGGGACACTAAGGGGGCGGGGCATATGCAAATGAGGTTGCGGCTTATGCTAATTAGCCGCGACCTCATTTTCATACGAGAATAGACGCTGTGCGCATGCGCACAGCGTCTATTCTACTAGATTGGGGGTCTCCCAACTGCCACCCCCCGCAGCGGGACAATGCCTGCCGCGGGTGGGACAGCGGGACAGGACCCGAAAATCTGGACTGTCCCGCTGTAATCGTGACAGTTGGGAGGTATGGCCTGGGGTTCCAAATACAGGCCCTGAATTACTGACAGGAAATGGAGACTGGAAATAAGGAATGTAAATACTTTTTAGTAATACAACTGGAGAAGTACTGATAACACTGAAGCTAGGTTAGAGAGCTTATATTTCTAACTTCCTTTTACAGGAAGAACTGACCTCTGCCCTCATGAGCTGACTTCATTGTCTGTGTTTGGGTGGGAGGAGCACAAGGAAAGAAGGAGGGAAAGGATGTGGGAGGCGGCTGAGCTGCCAATGGGAGGCAGAAGTAGAAACATAGCAGATTGCCTCAATTTTTCAGGGGTGCAGAAGGAGGCAAATTCAATGGCAATGAAGGAGGATGGTAGGAGGGGGCATAACGGAGAGTGTAGAATGTATCAATTAGGAGGCAGAGACTGGAGGACAGAGAAGAGATGAATGATTGGAAAAATGATTGCTTGGCGAGGGAGAGGGTAGTGCAGCAGATCCATCATAAGCCCCGCTATATGAGTGAGCATATCCCCATATGTACGGGGTGACTGTCGCTGGAACTAGCTCCTCTGACTAGCGGCTTTCCCCGGCAGAGAGTCTAATTTTATCAGTGACCATCTCATGCCTACAGCAGGAGTGTACCCCTGCTGTGGGAATGGGGGGCTGTGTACCCCTGCTGTGGGGATGGGGGGCTGTGTACCCCTGCTGTGGGGATGGGGGGCTGTGTACCCCTGCTGTGGGGATGGGGGGCTGTGTACCCCTGCTGTGGGGATGGGGGGCTGTGTACCACCGCATTGGGGCTGTGTACCCCTGCTGCGGGGATGGGGGGCTGTGTACCACCGCTGTGGGTCTGTGTACCCCTGCTGTGGGGATTTTTCTTTTTTTTTAGCTAAAGGTTTTGTGCATGAGAGTGGGGTAGTGCTGCAGCTTCATCTATCTGCCAATGTGACAATGATTAATGGTGCTGAGCATCGGGAGCCAAGTGTGCAGTGCATTACTGGGAGTTGACTAAGTCCCATGACACTTTGCACCAGAGGGCAGAGGCTGAGACGTTTGTGCTGAGCTCTGATTGGTGGAGCTCATTACATGCTTCTCAGGCCCATGGATAACAGCAGCAGCAGCCTAGTCATGGGAGGGTTTTTAATCAGAGGCAGCACTGGGACTGTTAGGTCTCCTACAGAGTAAGGTGCAGAGGGACAAACAAAGGCTTCTCATGTGGTATGTATGTATGTATGTATGTATGTGTGTGTGTGTGTGTGTGTGTGTGTATGTATATATCCCCTGAAGTTACCCATTGACCAAGTTTATACTGCCTTTACTCTGTGTTTTGACAGTGTAATATCCCCCCATGCAGTTTGCGGCCAGTAATGACAAGTGCAAGGGGGCCTCCCCTGTCTAAAGTGCCCCGGGCCCCCCCGAAGGCTTAATCTGGCACTGGATGGGGGGCTGTGTACCCCTGCTGTGGGGATGGGGGGCTGTGTACCCCTGCTGTGGCGATGGGAGGTTTTGAACCCCTGCTGTGGGAATGGGGGGCTGTGTACCCCTGCTGTGGGGATTGGGGGCTGTGTACCACCGCTGTGTGTCGGTGTACCCCTGCTGCGGGGATGGGAGGCTGTGTACCCCTGCTGTGGGGATGGGGGGGCTGTGAATCCCTGCTGTGGGGCTGTGTACCCCTTCTGTGGGGATGGGGGGCTGTGTACCCCTGCTGTGGGGATTGCATTATATATAATAAAGTGTGTGTGTGTGTGGGGAGGAGGTGGCACCAACATTCATCTTGCCTCTGGGCACCTGGGACAAACTTATGCCACTGCATTGTTGACTGACTGATATAATTGTTTTATATTTAGGCAACCCTGAAGTTTAATGCCTTTGATGTCCAGTCCTCACCTGCTTGCTCTTCTGACTACATCAGGATCTTTGACGGTCCCACTAAGACTTATCCTGTGTTACTGGACAAAACTTGTGGGACGAGTCCTGTTCCTTTTATAGTTGCTTCCACTAGTCAGATGCTGGTGGAGTTTGTCAGTGACAGCAGCGTTACCGGAGGAGGATTCAGTGCTACTTACGGCTCAGGTATTGTACTCTGTTGTAGAATCCGTTATATTTTATGGTTTTCCAATGATGAAAACTAGTTTGCTCCTCTAGACTTTATGTAGAATATTGAATTTAGTGGGAGCCAAGGGTACAAATACCATAGAACCTGATAAAGTAGGGGGCAGCTCACTTCGTACTACAGTATATTTGTCCATTTTATTCAGCTCCATGGCTGTACATATATTGGGGTGGTAGGCGTTGCCATGGCTGTACATGTATTGGGGTGGTAGGCGTTGCCATGGCTGTACATGTATTGGGGTGGTATTCATTGTCGTGGCTGTACATGTATTGGGGTGGTAGGCATTGTCGTGGCTGTACATGTATTGGGGTGGTAGGCATTGCCGTGGCTGTACATGTATTTGGGTGGTAGGCGTTGCCGTGGCTGTACATGTATTGGGGTGGTAGGCGCTGCCGTGGCTGTACATGTATTGGGGTGGTAGGCGTTGTCGTGGCTGTACATGTATTGGGGTGGTAGGCGTTGCCGTGGCTGTACATGTATTGGGGTGGTAGGCATTGCCGTGGCTGTACATGTATTGGGGTGGTAGGCGTTGCCGTGGCTGTACATGTATTGGGGTGGTAGGCGTTGCCATGGCTGTACATGTATTGGGGTGGTAGGCGTTGCCGTGGCTGTACATGTATTGGGGTGGTAGGCGTTGCCGTGGCTGTACATGTATTAGGGTGGTAGGCGTTGCCTTGGCTGTACATGTATTGGGGTGGTAGGCGTTGCCATGGCTGTACATGTATTGGGGTGGTAGGCGTTTCCGTTGCTGTACATGTATTGGGGTTCTAGGCGTTGCCGTGGCTGTATATGTATTGGGGTGGTAGGCGTTGCCATGGCTGTACATGTATTGGGGTGGTAGGCGTTGACATGGATGTACATGTATTGGGGTGGTAGGCAATGCCATGGCTGTATTACAGTAGAAGGTTGCCCTTAACTCTGCCCACACATTCATTTTTTTAAGATGGAGTGAGTTATGCCTCAGTTTATTAATAGTGGGTGAAAAGTTGGCTTTGTTGATGTTTTCAGTTGTATTTGTTATATTGACCCCCAGGTATTAAGTTTAGACTTTTCAAGGTTGACTTTAGAGCCATATTCCCTACCGAATTTATTGAGATGATATTGGGAATCGATGTTAGGGGGTCGGTAACAAAAAGCAGCATATCATCTGCAAAAAGCGATAATTTTAGTTCATAACAGGAGATTTGTATCCCGTGGAATTCTGTAGATTGGCGTAATAAGATGGCGAGGGGCTCGATGGCTATAGCAAAGTAGTATTGTAAAGGTGAGGCCATAGGACGAGGTCAAAGGCCTTTTCTGCATCTAGGGACATAATAACTCCCGGAGGATATGGGCCAGTAGGTGTTATATAGTTGAGATGACCTTTCCCACATTCAGAACCGAATGTCTCCCGTGATGAACCCAGTTTGGTCAGGATGAAGGATCATGGGCATTAAATACATTACTAACTTAATACATTAGCCCCCACGGGCTTAAATGAATATCTGTCATACACATGTTTTCTATAAAGGTCTTTTTTTACACCTTAGTGACAAACTAACAGACTTTACGATTTTTGCCCAGCTGTTCCAATCTGTTATGGTTATATTTTATACCTGGTAATTATACAGTAACTATGTAATTGAATGTTATCAGACTTGATACTCAAATGCTTATTGGACGATTGATATAAGCACAGTATGCTACTAAAATGTATCCAGGTCTAAACATCCCTTACCTCTCATACATGTAAGGCTCATTTGTAAATATGTATTATATGTAACTTTCACTGTCTTGTATATTTGTCACTAATTGTTTAATTAATTGATGAATCTCCGGCAACGGGAGGGTCCCTGACTGATGATGTCATCCTGCACACGAGGTTCACAAAGGGTGTTATTTAATTTGGCTATTTAAGAATGTCAGACCTGTGACAGCATGGAGCCTGGAGAGTGACAGTCCCACCCACATGTTCCATGTAAATACACAACGGAGCCAGCGATGCCTCCTAGAACACCGCTAGCCTCCATTACAGCAGCAGCAGCCCGCTCGGCCCTCTGAACCCTAAATACCTGGTGATGGTGGGCAGCGATGGGTACGATGAATCCACCCCCAGTTCTTACCAGCTTCCAGCACTGACCTGAAAGAAACCTCAAAACATAACTTTTTCAGAAAACATAATGGTTGAAGTTGAGAACCACTGATTTTGAGCTTTATACAGTTAAGACCTATAGTAAATATAAATTAATGATGTTTAACCTCTGCTTTAAACCAACACCCACCTTAAATCCCCTCAGTACGATGTGGAGGAAATTTCTTTGCCTTTCAAGGGAACTTTACATCTCCTGGATACCCTGTTGCTTACTATCCAAACCTTGATTGTATATTCAACATCACTGCTCCTGTGGGATATCAGGTAAGAAAAGTCCTGTAAAAAGTAATTCAGTGTAGTGGTTTATGTATGTAGCCTTAATTATACTGAATAATACTGTAAAGCAACAATATAGTTTTGCATTTTAACAATAGTTGTCAGACTTAAATCTACTGCACTGTACTATATACTGCAGTACAAACATTTTCCTATCTGTGTATAGAATCCATTAGTAGGAGACCTGAGGGCTTCCCAATTCAGCCACATGAAAGTCACTGCACCTACTGTACAATTGGAGTGAGATGCTGCAAAAGGGTGGACTGAGCAGTAGGGCAAGAAGCAACAATGATGTCATTGAGGCTACTGATTCCCACCTTTACTTTCTCCCATTTCTATCATTTTAAAAATATCAAAGTAGTGAACAGAATGTAAACATTACATTACAGAAAATGAATGACAAAGTTAAATAACATTTATAACCTTTTAACCTTCTCCATAATCGCCCCTCCCAGAGCTTAACCCTAACCTTCCATAGAACCTACTCTCTTGTACCTTAACCTTTACCTATTCCACAACCTCCCATTCCCAGCATAACCCTAACCTTCCCCATAGCCTCTGCTTTTGCAGCCTAACTAAACTTCCCCATAACCTTTGCTCCCACAGCCTAACCCTAATCTTACCCATAACCTCCCCTCACACAGCCTATTTCAAACCTTCACCATAACCTCTACTCCTGCAGCCTAACCCTAACCTTCCCTATAGCCTCTGTTTTGACAGCCTAACCATAGCCTTACCCATAACCTTCCCTCCCACAGCCTAACTCTAAACTTATTAATAACTTCCCCTCCAACAGTCTAACCCTAAACTTTCCCATAACCTCCCTTCTCACAGCTTAACTCTAATCTACCCTGTAACCTTCACTCATGTAGTCTAACTCTAACTTTCCCCATAACCTCCCTTCTCTCAATCTAACTACTTCTTCCATAACCTAACCCTAACCTTACCCATTACCTCCTCTCGAACAGTCTAACCCTAACCTTCCCCATAACCTCCCTTCTCTCAATCGAACTACTTCTTCCATAAACTAACCCTAACCTTCCCCATAACCTCCCTTCTTGAAGCCTAACCTTAACATTTCCCATAACATCTGTTTTTGCAGCCTAACCCTAACGTTCCCTGAAATCTTTTACCAAACAGCTTAAAATAACCATAACCTCCCAATCACAGCCTAACCCTAACGTTACCCATAACCTCCCTTCTTGCAGCCTAACGCTAACTTTCCCCCTAACCTCCCCTCCGCAGCCTAACCCTAACTTTCCCCATAACCTCCCCTCTGCAGCCTAACCCTAACCTTCCACGTTACCTCTACTTCTGCAGTCTAACCATAAACTTACCCATAGCCACCTCTCCCTCAGCCTAACCATAACCTTCCCCATAACCTCTCTTCCTGCAGCCTAACTCTACCCCTCCTTTTAACCTATCCTCACACAGCCTAACCCTATCATTCTCAATAACCTCTTCTGCCACAGCCTAACCCTAACCTTTTCCATAACATCCCTTTGAAACCTAATCGTAACCTTCACTATAACCTCCGCTCTTCAGCCTAACCCTCTCCGCACTCATAACCTCAACTCCCCTAGCCTTACCATAACCTTACCCATAAACTCCCCGCCCTAACCCTAGCCATAGCCTCCCATCCCACGGTCTAACCCTTAGCTTACCCATAAGCTTAATTCTCTCAGCCTAACCCTAACCTTCCCTATAACCTCCTTTAATTATAGCCTAATCCTATCCTTACCCATAACTTCCCTTCCCGCTGCCTAACTGTAACCTTCCATGTAACCTTCCCTGTAACTCAGCCTAACCCTAACATTTCCCATAACCCCAGGTCCCACAGTCTAACCCTAACCTTTCCCATAACTTCTCATCTCACAGCCTAACTGTAACCTTCCCTCACACAGCCTAACCCTAACCTTAGACATAACCTCCCCTCCCACAGTCTAACCCTTTGCTTAACCATAACATCCCTTCTTGCAGCCTAACTCCCCATAATCTCCTTTCCAGGACCCTAACTGTAACTTCCATTCTCACAGTTTACCCCTGACCTCCTCTTGGAATTTATGAATCCTCACCAAAAGAGGACTAAGATCACATAAAGCCAGGGTCTCACAGTAGGTGACCCCAAGTATGGCAAGGTGATACTGAGCTGCTAAGTGTGTGTGTATAGCTGGAACTAAGCACACTAGACCAGTGGCAGTCTTTACAGTTTTATTGATAAAAAGTGCTGTACAGGTGAACAACTAAGAGTGAGAAGGGATGGCAATGCTGTGGGAATATGCAGCTAAAGTGGGAAGATGCAAACTCATGTAGGGTACACCCCACGACGACCCGCTCACGATGCACATTGTGAGTGGGTCGTCAGTGTTTCTTCAGACCACTGATGCGGGGGGGCACGACCCGCTCACGATATGCACCGTGAGCGGGTCCGATCCAATGGCGACCCGCACCCGGCAGTATGGTTGTTATTCAGATCCTACCTGCAGCAGGTAGGATCTGAATAACGACCGACCGACCCGCTGGACCGCGCATCGGATCGGTATCGGTCCACACCAGGACAGAAAAGGGCCCAATCACAACACAATCTACATCCAATTGGTCGGAATTGGATCTAGATTGAGGAGATCGGGCCCTAGTTATCCTGGTGTGTACCAGGCATCAGTCTTATATGCGGTTACCATGCTAAGGATCTGGCGTCCCAGGATCGCCTCAGTCGTGGGGGCAAAGTACCTTATACCTCAGATGGCGATGGTGGGATCTATGATAAAGCAACCCCCGAAGAGAGATCGGTCCCACGGCATTGCTGCTGGTGATCGTAGCCGGAGGCGGGCAGTCCAGCCGGCAGGAGGATCGCGGAGCTGCAGCCCCCCTGGCGTCATGCAGCTTCGAGGTCGCTCTAGTGAGAGATCGTCTCCCGGAAACTGCCTGCGCTGTCCGACGCCTGTGAGCTCGACTCCCGGACGGAGGAGACTTGGGGAGATGGGGATGGTTGTGGCTGAGTGAGCTAGCCAACGCATTTCGGCAGTATTCGCTCCATAAGAAGCACATACTTTCTCCCCCACTTTTTTGGGTAGTATATGTCGAGTATGCTTTGGTCCGCCGCCCAAATCCGTATATATACTCCATGAACATCTGTAAATCCCAACAAAAAGTGGGGTTAAGACATTCAAGGGAATATGCAATAATTTTATAGTTATTAGTAAATATTTTTACTTTAAAGTAATGTTTGTTGGATATTCTAAATATATATTGTTATAGTTTTGTGCATCTGTTTTCTGGTATATCCATTTAATAAATCATAATTCGATTCATTTGATAAATATTTTACAGATTTCACTGACTATAACTGATTTTTACCTGGAGATTTCCCCATTCTGCATATTTGACTATGTGGTGGTCCAAGACGAATCCTATAATTACGGCCCATTTTGTGGCAATTATGATACCATTCCAATCATTTCTAATGGTAATTTTTTAATGATACAATTCCATAGTAATCCGGGATTTCAGATGAAAGGTTTCCAGGCTTCTTACATCTTCAGTAAGTAATCATCTATTCATTACCGAATTCTACAAGTCTAAATATACAGATGTGTCATACAATATGGCTGCAGATAGCCCTTCCTGGCGCACCGGGTCCCTGACTCAGCTTAGGCCCAGCATTTGTTACACAACAAATCAAATGCAACAGTCTGGCGCATGTAGCAGTCTGGCACATGCAACAGTCTGGCGCATGTAGCAGTCTGGTGCATGCAACAGTCTGGCCCATGTAGCCGCACGAGTGAAAAATGATTTGATGGCCGCTGACCAATGAATTATTTTTTTATTCCCGGTCTCGCAAATAAAAGTAATTCTAGACTTTTATTTCCGATGGAGATGGCTGAATGTGGGGCGGGCCCTGACTTCATGTGATGACAGCCATCCGCCTCACACAGGCAATGACAAGCAGTATGAATAAGATAGGACTTGCGATGCAGTGCAGCTTGTAGCACACGACGCATTGAGGCTAGGTGTATGAGGACACATCTGTAGCTTTACTGATTGGATTACGTTGACTTGTTGTATCTATAATAAGTGAATGACCTTGATTCCACCTATGTGCATTTTATACCTGATCTATAGGGAATACTTTCCGCATCTAGGCGGTTGGGTTGTCGGAGTTCACAGTACCGAAGCTGGCATCCCAACTACCACCATCAGAATCCCAACTGCCAAGAGGCAGCTTGTGCTAAATATCCGTGCTCAGCGATGCGGGGGATCATGGCGTGTGAGGGGGTGGGGGATGTTGGGGGCGTCTGGTGGACTAGCAAAAATGCGAAATTCGCAGCCTTGTGTGTCAACCATAAAAACATCCATAGTCACAGCTGACGTGACCTGTCAGGACGCACACTGCGCAGCTGTAGGAGGAGATTGTTTCTGCAGTTGCGGCTCTGTTTCCTGATTCTCTCATCCTGACAATCACTGCTGATAGTCAGCCCAGTGGCACCTCCACCGAGCAGCTGCAAATATTAGCAGCACTGTACAGACCTGGGGGCTGCATAGAGGACCAGGTTCCAATATTCACAATGTGTCGTTCACCATACCTCCGAACATTGTAATATGGGGGATCGCAAGCCATGGCCCCATTTTTCATCACTATGGGGGCATGGCCAGCATTGTGTGAGCTGCTGGCCATAACCCCAGCCCCTCTGTCACAGTGAATACATGCTGCACAGAGAGAGCAGAGAAGCAGCAGGTAGGGGGGACTCCCAATTTCCTGACCACCACAACCAACGTATCAGAGAAAATAAACAGCTTTTTTGTAATTGTGAACTTCACACTGTATCTGGAAATGTAATAGCATGTTATAGAGGCGATACAATTCAATCATCATATATTAGAGCACAGGTTCTCAAACCACACAGTGCACGTTTTACAGGTCTCAAGTGAAATAATTAGCTCCTCCTGTGGATCTTTTTAAATTTGTCAATGAGTAATGAATGCACCTGTGCACCTGCCGGGTGACTTGGAAGTCGTGAACTGTGTGGGGTCTTGAGGACTGAGTTTGAGATCCTCTGCATTAAAGCATTGTATAGTTGGACCTACTGGGCTGGATTTTGTATTTACAATGCTGTTTAATCTTTGATTTTCAGTGCCCCCGCCCACCCAAGTACCATGCGGAGGAGATTTCTATGATTTTCAACGGAACATTACGTCTCCAAGATACCCTGATGTGTACCCACCAAATGTGGATTGTACCTACAACATCACAGCTCCTGTTGGATATAAAGTAAGAAACTCCATGGTTAAAGGCCTGGTTACTATCCTGCCAAGTCAGGGCCGTCTTTTCACATGGGCTTAGTGGGCAGGGAATTAATAGTGGAAAAAGCACTCTCTCTTTTTTTGTTGGGGCACTCTTATTTAACTTTATCTCCTGTATTCACAATATAATATTATATGTTAAAATACAGGCAAACAAAACATGAGTGGTTAGAGCAGGGGTTCCCAATCTTTTTTGAATCACGGCACCCTAGAGTACCAGAATATTTTCACGGCACCCCTAGGCCATAAAAAATCTAATTAGATAGGGTTTATATGCAATTCTTAGGGTCAGTTATGTGGTAAAGGGCATGATTTGCTTCTGTTTGTACACATTTTATGACTGGCAGCCACCAGCATTGGTTTTGCGCATAAATAATTAACCATTAATAATTTGAGTTGGTCCTGGACCACCAACTCAGGGCACCCCTGCAAGTGTCCCAAGGCACCCCAGGGAGCCACGGCACACAGTTTGGGAACCACTGGGTTAGAGAATAACATTCAGAGGGACAGGGACACATTTGTATATCAGTGAGGTGATGTAATGTACACTGTATATCAGTGAGGTGATGTAATGTACACTGTATATCAGTGAGGTGATGTAATGTACACTGTATATCAGTGAGGTGATGTAATGTACACTGTATTTCAGTGAGGTGATGTAATGTACACTGTATATCAGTGAGGTGATGTAATGTACACTGTATATCAGTGAGGTGATGTAATGTACACTGTATATCAGTGAGGTGATGTAATGTACACTGTATATCAGTGAGTTGATGTAATGTACACTGTATATCAGTGAGGTGATGTAATGTACACTGTATATCAGTGAGGTGATGTATTGTACAGTACACTGTATATCAGTGAGGTGATGTATTGTACACTGTATATCAGTGAGGTGATGTAATGTACACTGTATATCAGTGAGGTGATGTAATGTACACTGTATATCAGTGAGGTGATGTAATGTACACTGTATATCAGTGAGGTGATGTAATGTACACTGTATATCAGTGAGGTGATGTAATGTACACTGTATATCAGTGAGGTGATGTAATGTACACTGTATTTCAGTGAGGTGATGTAATGTACACTGTATATCAGTGAGGTGATGTAATGTACACTGTATATCAGTGAGGTGATGTAATGTACACTGTATATCAGTGAGGTGATGTAATGTACACTGTATATCAGTGAGTTGATGTAATGTACACTGTATATCAGTGAGGTGATGTAATGTACACTGTATATCAGTGAGGTGATGTAATGTACACTGTATATCAGTGAGTTGATGTAATGTACACTGTATATCAGTGAGGTGATGTAATGTACACTGTATATCAGTGAGGTGATGTATTGTACAGTACACTGTATATCAGTGAGGTGATGTATTGTACACTGTATATCAGTAAGGTGATGTAATGTACACTGTATATCAGTGAGTTGATGTAATGTACACTGTATATCAGTGAGGTGATGTAATGTACACTGTATATCAGTGAGTTGATGTAATGTACACTGTATATCAGTGAGGTGATGTAATGTACACTGTATATCAGTGAGGTGATGTATTGTACAGTACACTGTATATCAGTGAGGTGATGTATTGTACAGTACACTGTATATCAGTGAGGTGATGTATTGTACACTGTATATCAGTGAGGTGATGTAATGTACACTGTATATCAGTGAGGTGATGTAATGTACACTGTATATCAGTGAGGTGATGTAATGTACACTGTATATTAGTGAGGTGATGTAATGTACACTGTATATCAGTGAGGTGATGTAATGTACACAGTATATCAGTGAGGTGATGTATTGTATACTGTATATCAGTGAGGTGATGTAATGTACACAGTATATCAGTGAGGTGATGTATTGTACACAGTATATCAGTGAGGTGATCTAATGTACACTGTATATCAGTGAGGTGATGTAATGTACACTGTATATCAGTGAGGTGATGTATTGTACAGTACACTGTATATCAGTGAGGTGATGCATTGTACACTGTATATTAGTGAGGTGATGTAATGTACACTGTATATCAGTGAGGTGATGTAATGTACACTGTATATCAGTGAGGTGATGTAATGTACACTGTATATCAGTGAGGTGATGTATTGTACAGTACACTGTATATCAGTGAGGTGATGTATTGTACACAGTATATCAGTGAGGTGATGTATTGTACTATGTATATCAGTGAGGTGATGTATTGTACACTGTTGCTTAATACAGTGTCATTAGTTACGTTAATATTATGGAGGTTATTTTGGTTGACTCGTAAGGCTGCAAACAGTGGCCACACCCCCTCCCAATAGCCATGCCCCTTTATTTTTCCGGAACCCGGCCGACCTGTCGGCAACCCTGGCTTCAGACTGTGAGTCACGTGTAGGGTTGCCACCTCTCCCGTTTTTCCGGGAATCTCCCGATTTCGGTGGCAACCCTCCAGGAGACTCCCGGAATCCGGTTGTCTGAAAAAGCCTCCCTGCCCTTTTTGCCGCTCTCCGCGTCCCCCATCGCGTTAACACAGGCAGTGTCTGCCAGGACTAGCTCCGCAGCCTGACAGACACCCTCGCGAGATGATGATGTCATCATCTCGCGAGTATTACCCTGCAAGTTTGCCGGCGCCGCCTCCGCTCTCTGCTGCTGGTCGACCGACTGGAGGGACACCGCGCTGCTGCTAGATGATGGTGGACAGTGGACCGTGGACATGTCGCCTGCTGTCATGTAAGACGACCACCTCCCCGGCCTGCCAGCGCTGCCCAACCCCCCGGCCTTCCAGCGATGCCCAACCCCCCGGCCTGCCAGCGCTGCCCACCCCCGGCCAGCCAGCTCCCCCTCCCCCCGGCCTGCAAGCTGCCCCCCCCCCCCCCGGCCTGCCACCTGCCCTCCCATCTGCCTGTCACCTGCCCTACCCCCCCTGCCTGCCACCTGCCCCCCCCCGCCTGCCAGCGCTGCCCCCCCTTCTCTGCCAGCGGTGCCCAACCCCCTGCCCTGCCGTCTGTGTTTTCTGGCACTGTGGGGGCATGTGTATTTTCTGGCACCGTGGGGGCAAATGTGTTATCTTATGGGGGCATATGTGTTATCTGGCATCGTGGGGGCAAATGTGTTATCTAATGGGGGCATATGTGTTATCTGGCATCGTGGGGGCAAATGTGTTATCTTATGTGGGCATATGTGTTTTCTGGCACTGTGGGGGCATGTGTGTTTTCTGGCACTGAGGGGGCAAATGTATTATCTTATGTGGGCATCTGTGTTATCTGGCACTGTGGGGGCATGTGTGTTATCTGACACTGTGGGGGCGGGATGCAGTTAAAATCCCGGCGGTCGGGATCCCGGCGTTCAGAATCCCGACGCCGGAATCCCGACCGCCGAAATGCCGACACATTCTCCCTCCTGGGGTGTCCACGACACCCCTGGAGGGAGAATAAATTAGTGTGCCGAGCGTAGCGAGGCACCGGGCCCGCTGCGTGGCGAGCGCAGCGAGCCCGCAAGGGGGGGCGATCCACATCCCCCCTTATCGGCATTTCGGCTGTCGGGATTCCGGCGTCGGGATTCTGAACGCCGGGATCCCGACCGCCGGGATTCAATACTGAATCCTGTGGGGGCATGTGTGTTATCTGACACTGTGGGGGCATATGTGTTATCTGGCACCGTGGGGGCAAATCTGTTATCTTATGGGGGCATATGTGTTATCTGGCATCGTGAGGGCAAATGTGTTATCTTATGGGGTCATGTGTGTTTTCTGGCACTGTGGGGGCATGTATATTATCTGGCACTGTTGGGGCATATTTGTTATATGGTACTGTGGGGGCATATGTGTTATCTGGCACTGTGGGGGCATATGTGTTATCTGGCACCCTGTGTCAGAATGTGAATTTTGTTTTACTCATTCCCTGTGTCAGAATGTGGATTTTGGCTTATTCTCTCTGTCACAATGTGAATTTGTACTCATTCCCTGTGCCACAATGTGAATGTTTGCTTTCATCTGTATTAAACACCACGCCCTCTTTCGAATAGGCCACACCCACTTTTAGAATAGGCCACTCCCCTTTTCCGGAGCGTGCGTGCGCATTAGTATTATGGGAGGCATCTCCAGGAATTGATGAAGAGTGAGGTGGCAACCCTAGTCACGTGGCTTACTTACTGTAGCTGTAGCAGAGTGTCCCATCAGCCAGCTGTCCCTGAGCCAAGTGTGGTGTTCAGTGCGCCCTCCTCTCCCATAAATCTCTGCATGTCCTACGCCAGCTATGGCTGGACGCATTTAGCAGTGCCTGTAAATATATATATATATATATATATATTTTATGCATTAAGTCTGTTTCGTAATGTCATTGTTTTATGTTCTATGCTAGATGCCAATAATTATTTTCTATTATCTGGGATGTTGATCAGAATTTCATTTACAGATATTATTGACTGTAAGTGATTTCCACCTGGAACAATCCGACTACTGCTACTTTGATTATTTGGTGGTGAAAGATGGCTTTGATGGATATGGTCCATTCTGCGGGGATTCCGTTATCCCTACCATAACCTCCACTATGAACAAACTAGTGATTACATTCCATAGCGATTACAGCATTGAGTTCAAAGGATTTATCGCTTCCTACACTTTCAGTAAGTAATTCCATCCCAGCTACTCATGTTTGTACAAACGACATCTTTACTGGTTTTCTTCTAGCTTTAACCCTTTGAGTGCCAATATCTTTGTGAGAGGTGTGCAAAATATCGGCTAAAAATCTCAGTGTTGCTCATATTTGTTATATTCATAAAAAAAAATGTTGTGTAAATAAAGATGGGTACTTATATGTTAGTTGGGCGCCCACTATAGTTACTAAGCTCATACCCCCACTATCCCTGTCGGCATGGAGTTGATATTATATAATGTGGCGAGCGAATCGAGCCACCACAAAGAGCTTAGTGGGCGCCCAACTAACATATGAGTACCAAAAGATGATATTTCCTATATAACGTAAACATTACAGGTAATTATGATGATTATAGAAAGAGGATAGATGAACTGAGGTCTCCCTGAGCACCCCCTATGCAGCCCTGGAATTATTCTGGGTGTTTTCCAGGACATCCAAGTGAAAGACTAGTAAGGGAAAAATAAATAAAACCTTGGGCGCAAAGGGTGAACTGACAAGGTGGGTATTTATTAGTAAAATAGAAAAAGCACTGGACCAACGCGTTTCGAGTCTCTAGGACTCTTTATCAAGATCAAAAACCTTGATAAAGAGTCCTAGAGACTCGAAACGCGTTGGCCCAGAATTGCTACCATACCTAAGGACCCAACCCAGTGTCAAGCCTGTGGAGCCTGCAGGGTGGATCCTTTTGGACACTCTGCCTATACCATCTGTGGCTCCATCACCTACACTGGGTGAGAGGGAAAAACTAAGTTTTTTTGTCTCTTTTTTTCTTCATTGATGTTTTTATTGTGATGCTTTTTCTCTTTTACTAATAAATACCCACCTTGTCAGTTCACCCTTTGCGCCCAAGGTTTTATTCATTTTTCCCTTACCATTATGATGATTATGTTTGAATGGCAATTTTCACACCAATTTTGACAAATTCACCCAAAGGGTTAACATGAATCGTTCTACAGATGTATTGTGAGAACATTTCACTTAGTGGTGTACTTTGTAGCTTTCTAGTAACCTGATGGGTTCCCTGCTTACATTCTGACCGCAGAAGACCATTGAGCTCATTTATCAATGAGTATTAAGTTACATATGAGTCCTGTGTCACCCATGTGTCACCCTTGTGACCTTTCCAGTCATGTGTGTAAAATTAGAAAGGGATGATTGATTTATTAAAGAAGAAAAGTTTGATGCATTCAATATTTTAAGGAGAATATTTATGCCAATTGAAACTTTTTTTTGTAACTGCCACATTGATATAGATGTGTTTTATGTACAGTATACAACCCCATGCCAGATTAAGGGCCAGATTCATTAAGCTCCAAAAGTGATAAAATGGAGAGTGATAAACAGCCAGCCAATCAGCTTCTACCTGCCACGTATCAGACTGTGTTTGAAGAATGTCAGGTAAGAGCTGATTGGTTGGTTGTTTATCACTCTCCATTTTATCACTTTTGAAGCTTAGTGGATCTGGCCCTAAATCATGTGGAGGTCACTAGGCAGTCTAATTCTCAGGGCCTCCTCACATATTATCAAATATTGGAACCCTCTCACAAATGATGTCCTAATATGTTTTACATTTTACCAACCAACAATCTATAATCTGCAAACTGTAATGTAAATCTGACACATATGGTACAGTACAACAGATACAGTACAATAGGTACAGTACAATAGGTACAGTACAATAGGTACAGTACAATAGGTACAGTGCAACAGGTACAGTATAATAGGTACAGTACAATAGGTACAGCACAACAGATACAGTACAATAGGTACAGTACAACAGGTACAGTACAATAGGTACAGTGCAACAGGTACAGTCCAATAGGTACAGTACAATAGGTACAGCACAACAGATACAGTACAATAGGTACAGTACAATAGGTACAGTACAACAATAATACATTATTTACTCTGTGGAGTCTTTAATGTAAAGTTTTACTTTCTTTGAGTTCATTTTTTTTCTGTCTTTTGGAAACAATTTAAGAAAACATCATTGTATTTTTCTTTTTCGAGACCAAATCTATATTTTATTATTTATAAGTTGCGGGGTCCTGAAATGCGTATTTGGTAATCGGGCACAGTTATACCCCTTTCACACTGCAAAAATAAGGCAGGTCATTCACGGTTTGTTGCTGAGTCGACGCAGGTCTTTGTGCGGTGTGAAATTTCCCAGGTCCAGCAGCCCGGCATTCCGACCTGGGTTACATTGTGTCAGTATGTAACATTTTACATGTCGCTGTAACATCCATCTGGACATTCTGAATGTTGATATTCAGACCATGTCAAGAGTCTCCTAAACACTAACTTTACTTAAGTGAATACAAGACTAAGAGTATGTACTGTACTGTAACTGTAAAGTAACTGAGCACACTAGAAGCATCAAATATAAACTCCAATGTAGGTCACCTATCCTACACAGTGGACATTCAGAAATAAAAACAGAAATACATAGTTACCAGCTGTGCTAATTAGAAATATAAAAATAAACAACAAAAGATAATCTGGTAGAAAGT
Source organism: Crinia signifera (assembly GCF_055691185.1). Classification (NCBI taxonomy): domain Eukaryota; kingdom Metazoa; phylum Chordata; class Amphibia; order Anura; family Myobatrachidae; genus Crinia; species Crinia signifera. The sequence continues at coordinate 77,625,359 of NC_139228.1, read as the reverse complement.
TAAAAGTCAGTGTTTCATATTCCTTTATGTCCAAATGTACATGTCTTTTTTCTTTGATATGAATTTCTTCTGTGACCCAACCCTCGCCCAATTGCAAAATACATTAGGGGGGAAAAGAAATGTAAAAACAAGATAGTGTAGTACGTCTTAGGATACATGTAATCCACCTGTGATTTATGCAGATATCCAGCTATCACATCATATCAAATATGTAGGTTGTCATAAAGGTTTCTTTAAAATGCTTCTTCCTGTTCTTATCCTCCATCCTTCTGCTGCTCCTGATACTGCTGTGAGGACACAGAGCTGCTCTCAGACATATGTCCAAAGTTGCAAGTAGGGTAAACCCATTAATTTAATCTGCACTTGGTGATATTTATTTACACATAAGGAGTAGTTTGATAACTCAGATTTTATATTAAAGAAACCTTCACAGGTGGTTTTCTATGAAATTGTGATGTTATAGACAATATTTTTGTCATTTTATTACTAATGTTTTTTTCTCTTTCAGTACAGTAAATTAAATGCATTTAGATGAACACTATGATCATTAGAGGACACTGAGAATTTACTGGAGCAGTGTGGAAATTCAGAAATTTTGTGGAATTTAGTGGACATTGCAACTGTAATAAAATTTGCTGCATAATTACCTTTCTCCTTGGGAAAAGCAAATCTGTCCCCTCTTCCTTTAATGCTATTGAATGAGATCTGTAAAAAAAAATTAAAAATTCTCTATAAATTAAAATAAGATATTGTTGTTCCTAATTAACAGTAAGCATAAAAACTGTGACTGTGATTAAAGTCCAATAAAGTTTTGTTCTACAGTATATTTGTGAGTTTGTGTGTGTGAAATGGATTATTAATATCATTTATTTATGGACAGTGTAATGGTTAGCATTACTGCCTCATGGCACTGAGGTCATGGGTTCTATTCCTACCATGTGTTATATATACAGGCAGTACGGATGGTGTAATGGTTAGCATTACTGCCTCACAGCGCTGAGGTCATGGGTTCTATCCCCACCATGTGTTATATATACAGGGCAGTACGGATGGTGTAATAGTTAGCATTACTGCCTCACAGCACTGAGGTCATGGGCTCTATCCCCACCCGCTGCCTGGGTGTCACTCTTGACTCCTCCCTCTCCTTTGCACCCCACATCCAAACGCTGGCCCATTCTTGCCGGTTCCAGTTACGCAACATTGCTCGCATCAGGCCCTTTCTCTCACAGAGTGCAACTAAGCTGATCATCCACTCATTGGTCATCTCACGGCTTGACTACTGTAATGCTCTTCTCACCGGCCTTGCTCAATCCCAACTAGCTCCTCTCCAATCTGTCCTCAATGCTGCAGCCAGGCTTATCTTCCTCTCCCGCCGCTCTAATTCTGCTACTCCCCTTCAACAAAATCTGCACTGGCTTCCATTCCCCTACAGAATCCTCTTCAAACACCTCACACTCACATACAGGGCCATCTCTAATTCCATTGCTCCATATATCTCTAACCTCATCTCCATTCATACACCCTCCTGCCCTCTACGGTCAGCTGACGACTGTCGTCTCTCCTCCACCCTGATCACTGCTTCCCATGCTAGAGTACAGGACTTTGCCCGTGCTGCACCCCTTCAGTGGAACGCACTCCCTCGCTCCATTAGACTCTCCCCGACCTTGCAAAGCTTCAAACGGGCACTGAAAACTCACCTATTCATCAAAGCGTACCCTTCCACTGCATAAACCAGCTGGTTCTCCGACCCCTTGCCTGTTTCCTGTTTACATCCTGCTATCTAACCACCACCCCCTCGCTTGCACCTCTTGTAATCTGTCTGTCTCCCCTTCCTACTAGATTGTAAGCTCCTCCGAGTAGGGCCCTCTTCCCTCCTGTTGTCAAAGCCCACTTCTCTTCACATTTCACTCACTGCTCTCCTTTACTCCAACACTCAGTGACCATCTTCGTCTGCATACTCCTCTCCATCATTGGCCTCAAGCCTCTAGTTGTATGTTGATTGAGTCCTCACTACTTATATCCAAGCTGTAATGTGTATTGATCTGTGGCGCTCTTTATTTGTACTGTATTTTTGTTATTTATTCAATGTTATGCCAAGTTTTGTTTCCCTGTATTGTTCCTTTGTACGGCGCTGCGAAACACTTGTGGCGCCTTATAAATAAAATTATAATAATAATAATAATAATAATAATAATAATATACAGGGCAGTACGGACGGTGTAATGGTTAGCATTACTGCCTCACAGCACTGAGGTCATGGGTTCTATCCCCACCATGTGTTATATATACGGGGCAGTAAGGACGGTGTAATGGTTACCATAACTGCCTCACAGCGCTGAGGTCATGGGTTCTATCCCCACCATGTGTTATATATATATTTATATATATATATATATATATATACGGGGCAGTACGGACGGTGGAATGGTTAGCATTACTGCCTCAGAGCGCTGAGGTCATGGGCTCTATCCCCACCATGTGTTATATATACGGGGCAGTACGGACGGTGTAATGGTTAGCATTACTGCCTCACAGTGCTGAGGTCATGGGCTCTATCCCCACCATGTGTTATATATACGGGGCAGTACGGACGGTGTAGTGGTTAGCATTACAGCCTCACAGCGCTGAGGTCATGGGTTCTATCCCCACCATGTGTTATATATATATATGTATATACGGGGCAGTACGGACGGTGTAGTGGTTAGCATTACTGCCTCACAGCGCTGAGGTCATGGGTTCTATCCCCACCATGTGTTATATATACGGGGCAGTACGGACGGTGTAATGGTTAGCATTACTGCCTCACAGCACTGAGGTCATGGGTTCTATCCCCACCATGTGTTATATATATGGAGCAGTACGGCGGGTGTAATGGTTAGCATTACTGCCTCACAGCGCTGAGGTCATGGGTTCTATCCCCACCATGTGTTATATATACGGGGCAGGTCATGGGTTCTATCCCCACCATGTGTTATATATACGGGGCAGTACGGACGGTGTAATGGTTAGCATTACTGAATCACAGCGCTGAGGTCATGGGTTCTATCCCCACCATGTGTTATATATACGGGGCAGTACGGACGGTGTAATGGTTATCATTACTGCCTCACAGCGCTGAGGTCATGGGTTCTATCCCCACCATGTGGTATATATACGGGGCAGTACGGACGGTGTAATGGTTAGCATTACTGCCTCACAGCACTGAGGTCATGGGTTCTATCCCCACCATGTGTTATATATACGGGGCAGTACGGACGGTGTAATGGTTAGCATTACTGCCTCACAGCGCTGAGGTCATGGGTTTTATCCCCACCATGTGTTATATATACGGGGCAGTATGGACGGTGTAATGGTTAGCATTACTGCCTCACAGCACTGCGGTCCTGGCTTCGATTCCCACCGCTAATTGTCCTATTCTTTCTATGGCGTATTTATTCGTATTCATAAATACGAACACGATTTGCTGTATTTTTGGCATTGTGAATGGCAAAAATATGAATATGCCTTTTTTTATATACAAATACATCTATTTTAGGCGTATTTAGCTTAGTAAATGTCCCCCTTTGTCTTATTTATTTAGCACCTTCTAGAAGATAATTGTATCTGATTAGTTGCCCATAGCAACATTCCCATTTAGTAAATTTCACCCTAAGTATCTTATGTTAGAGGTTCGGTTCCATACTCTTCAGCAGGGGTTAAAGTGTGTGTGTGTTTGTGTAGGGGTGTGGTGGTGGTGTTGGCGGTTAAAGTGTGTGTGTGTTTGTGTAGGGGTGGTGGGGGGGTGGTGGAGGTGGCGGTTAAAGTGTGTGTGTGTTACATAGAAACATAGAAACATAGAATGTGACGGCAGATAAGAACCACTTGGCCCATCTAGTCTAGCCCCTTTTTTTAAACATGTTACCTCAAACCATATTTGATCCTTATTTTTTGTAAGGATATCAATATGCTTATCCCAAGCATGTTTAAATTGTACTACTGTATTTGCCTCTACCACCTCTGTTGGGAGGCTATTCCACTTATCTACTATTCTTTCTGTGAAGTAATTCTTCCTCACATTTCCCCTGAATCTTCCTCCCCCCCAGTATCAGTGCATGTCCTCGTGTTCTGCTGCTCCTCTTCCTGTGAAGAATGTCTCCCACCTGTACCTTCCTCCCTCTAGTGTCAGTGCATGTCCTCGTGTTCTGCTGCTCCTCTTCCTGTGAAGAATGTCTCCCACCTGTACCTTCCTCCCTCTAGTTTCAGTGCATGTCCTCGTGTTCTGCTGCTCCTCTTCCTGTGAAGAATGTCTCCCACCTGTACCTTCCTCCCTCTAGTTTCAGTGCATGTCCTCGTGTTCTGCTGCTCCTCTTCCTGTGACTGATGTCTCCCACCTGTACCTTCCTCCCTCTAGTGTCAGTGCATGTCCTCGTGTTCTGTTGCTCCTCTTCCTGTGACGAATGTCTCCCACCTGTACCTTCCTCCCCTAGTGTCAGTGCATGTCCTCGTGTTCTGCTGCTCCTCTTCCTGTGAAGAATGTCTCCCACCTGTACCTTGTTAAAGCCCTTGATATATTTGAAAGTTTCTATCATGTCCCCCCTTTCCCTTCTCTGCTCTAAAGTATTTGTGTAGGGGGATGGTGGTGGTGGGGGTGGTGGCAGTTAAAGTGTGTGTGTTTGTGTAGGGGTGGTGGTGGTGGCGGTTAAAGTGTGTGTGTGTGTGCCCGCAAGAAGGGTAGGGGGTTTTGGAACTTGTTCAACCTCCACCTTGGCCCTCCACAGTAATTCTAGCATAAAAGCATTGTAGTTTGCAGGAGGGCGCCAAAAATCCTACCCCTGGCACTGGGTCTGCTTCATGGGGGAGGGGAATGGGGAGTTAGCTGGCAGAGGGAAATGAGTTCCACCTCCTCTCCAGGAACACTTTATGCCCATCTCCAGCCACTCCTTTCTCTGTTGATTTTACTGCAATGGCTGAATGTTACCTAAAGGGTATGAGAACTGGCTCCGCTTGGTGGGGTGGGCTCTTTCGCACTTGGTAAGCTGTGATCCTTGCAGGTTACCGAGACAACCAGAATAAACCCCTAAGTTTGCTGTGCCACTTTTTAGTTGTTTTATGATGTTTTTATTATGAAAAAAAACTAAGATCTTTCCTGTATATCATGACAGCATTTTGGAACTCATCTTCACCTTCTTCTTTTGGAATGTCTGTTTTTTACCCTCATGTATAAACATGTGTATTGACCTTAGACACACTGCACCAGGTAGAGCCCATTAGATGCACTGCACCAGGTAGAGACCCTTAGATATACTGCACTAGGTAGAGACCTTACACACTGCACCAGGTAGAGACCCTTATACACACTGCACCAGGTAGAGTCCCTTAGACACACTGCCAGGTAGAGCCCCTTAGAGTAGACACTGCACCAGTTAGAGACCATTAGACACATTGTGCCAGGTAGAGACCGTAGACACACCTCACCAAGTGGAGTCCCTTAGACACTGCACAAGATAGAGACCTTAGACACATTACACCAGGTAGACACCTTAGACACACTGCGCCAGGTGGAGCCCCTTAGACACTGCACTAGATAGAGACCTTAGACATAGTTACATAGTTACATAGTAGGTGAGGCTGAAAAAAGACTTGCGTCCATCTAGTTCAACCTGGTATAGATATCCATTGCTGATTTGGTAGGTTCTGATATTTTACAGACAGATTATATTTCTTATTTGTACCCATGGATGTTTTTATCCAGTAAATGTTTGTCCAACTTTGCCTTGAACGCATTTAATGAGCCAGCCGTTACCACCTCTCCGGGAGGAGAGTTCCAGAGTTTGACTGTTCTGAACGTAAAGAAATTCTTTCTACTAGCTGAATGAAATATTTTTTCTTCTAATCTATACTCATGCCCTTGTGTCCTAGATTCCTTTCTAGAAGAAAAGAGGGTGTGTGACAGTTCCTTATATTGGCCCTTGAAATACTTGTACATGTTGAGCATGTCCCCCCTTAAACGTCTCTTTTCCAATGTAAATAGTCCCAAATTGCTTAATCTCTCCTCGTAGCTTAAATTCTCCATTCCCCTAATAAGCTTTGTTGCTCGCCTTTGGTTTTTTTCTAATTCTATGATGTCCTTTTTATAGTGTGGGGCCCAGAGCTGCACTCCGTACTCGAGGTGAGGTCTCACCAATGCTTTATACAGTGGCATAATTACCCTTGAGTCCCTAGTTTCCATTCCCCTCTTAATACATGCCAGAATTTTGTTGGCCTTTTTTGTAGCTATATTACAATGAGCACTACATCCCAGTTTGCTGTCTATTTGGACTCCTAGATCCTTTTCAAGTATGGAATTACCCAGTTCCTCTCCGCTAAGGTTGTAACTTGCACACTGGTTGTGTCTCCCAGACTGCACCAGGTGGAGTCCCTTAGACACTGCACCAGGTAAAGACCTTAGACACACTTTGCCAAGTGGAGACCCTTAGACACTGCACCAGGTAGAGACCATTAGACACACTGTACCAGGTAGAGACCTCAGAAACCCTGCACCAGGTATAGACCATTAGACAAACTGCGCCAGGTAGAGACCTTAGACACACTGCGCCAGGGAGAGACCATTAGACACATTACACCAGGTAGAGACCATTAGATGCACTGCTCCAGGTAGAGACCATTAGACACATTACACCAGGTAAAGACCATTAGAAAAACTGCACCAGGTGGAGATCATTAGACACACTGCACCAGGTAGAGACCTTAGACACTCTACCTTAGACACACTGTGCTAGGTGGCTACCCTTAGACACTACACCAGGTAGAGACCATTAGACACATTACACCAGTTAAAGACCATTAGACAAACTGCACCAGGTGGAGATCATTAGATACACTGCACCAGGTAGAGACCTTAGACACTGCACCAGGTAGAGACCTTAGACACACTGTGCTAGGTGGATACCTTTAGACACTACACCAGGTGGAGACATGAGACACATTACACCAGGTAGAGACCTGAGACACTGCACCAGGTAGAGACCTTAGACACATTATACCAGGTAGAGACCATTAGACACACTGTGCCAGGTAGAGACCGTAGACACACTTCACCAAGTGGAGTCCCTTAGACACTGCACAAGATAGAGACCTTAGACACATTACACCAGGTAGACACCTTAGACACACTGCGCCAGGTGGAGCCCCTTAGACACTGCACCAGATAGAGACCTTAGACATAGTTACATAGTTACATAGTAGGTAAGGTTGAAAAAAGACTTGCGTCCATCTAGTTCAACCTGGTATAGATATCCATTGCTGATTTGGTATGTTCTGATATTTTACAGACAGATTATATTTCTTATTTGTACCCATGGATGTTTTTATCCAGTAAATGTTTGTCCAACTTTGCCTTGAACGCATTTAATGAGCCAGCCATTACCACCTCTCCGGGAAGAGAGTTCCAGAGTTTGACTGTTCTGACCGTAAAGAAATTCTTTCTACTAGCTGAATGAAATATTTTTTCTTCTAATCTATACTCATGCCCTCGTGTCCTAGATTCCTTTCTAGTAGAAAAGAGGGTGTGTGACAGTTCCTTATATTGGCCCTTGAAATACTTGTACATGTTGAGCATGCCCCCCTTAAACGTCTCTTTTCCAATGTAAATAGTCCCAAATTGCTTAATCTCTCCTCGTAGCTTAAATTCTCCATTCCCCTAATAAGCTTTGTTGCTCGCCTTTGGATTTTTTTTAATTCTATGATGTCCTTTTTATAGTGTGGGGCCCAGAACTGCACTCCGTACTCGAGGTGAGGTCTCACCAATGCTTTATACAGTGGCATAATTACCCTTGAGTCCCTAGTTTCCATTCCCCTCTTAATACATGCCAGAATTTTGTTGGCCTTTTTTTGTAGCTACATTACAATGGGCACTACATCCCAGTTTGCTGTCTATTTGGACTCCTAGATCCTTTTCAAGTATGGAATTACCCAGTTCCTCTCCGCTAAGGTTGTAACTTGCACATTGGTTGTGTCTCCCAGACTGCACCAGGTGGAGTCCCTTAGACACTGCACCAGGTAAAGACCTTAGACACACTTTGCCAAGTGGAGACCCTTAGACACTGCACCAGGTAGAGACCATTAGACACACTGTACCAGGTAGAGACCTTAGAAACCCTGCACCAGGTAGAGACCATTAGACACACTGCGCCAGGTAGAGACCTTAGACACACTGCGCCAGGGAGAGACCATTAGACACATTACACCAGGTAGAGACCATTAGATGCACTGCACCAGGTAGAGACCATTAGACACATTACACCAGGTAAAGACCATTAGAAAAACTGCACCAGGTGGAGATCATTAGACACACTGCACCAGGTAGAGACCTTAGACACTGCACCAGGTAGAGACCTTAGACACACTGTGCTAGGTGGATACCCTTAGACACTACACCAGGTAGAGACCATTAGACACATTATACCAGGTAAAGACCATTAGACAAACTGCACCAGGTGGAGATCATTAGACACACTGCACCAGGTAGAGACCTTAGACACTGCACCAGGTAGAGACCTTAGACACACTGTGCTAGGTGGATACCCTTAGACACTACACCAGGTAGAGACCTGAGACACATTACACCAGGTAGAGACCTGAGACACTGCACCAGGTAGAGACCTTAGACACATTATACCAGGTAGAGACCTTAGACACACTGCGCCAGGTAGAGACCTTAGACACATTACACCAGTTAGAGACCTTAGACACACTGCACCAGGTAGAGACCTTAGACACACTGCACCAGGTAGAGACCTTAGACACACTGCACCAGGTAGAGACCTTAGACAAATTACACCAGGCAGAGACCATTAGACGCACTACACCAGGTAGAGACCATTAGACACATTACACCAGGTAAAGACCATTAGACACACTGCACCAGGTAGAGACCATAAGACACACTGCACCTGGAAGAGACCTTAGACACTGCACCAGGTAGAGACTGTGACACACTGCGCCAGGTAGAGACCTTAAACACTGCGCCAGGTAGAGATCGTAGACACACTGCACCAGGTAAAGAACTTAGATACATTACATCAGGTAGAGACCTTAGACACACTGCGCCAGGTAGAGACCTTAGGCACACTGCGCCAGGTAGAGACCTTAGACACTGCACCAGGTAGAGACCTTAGACACATTACACCAGGTAGAGACCTTAGACACACTGCACCAGGTAGAGACCTTAGACACATTACACCAGGTAGAGACCTTAGACACACTGCACCAGGTAGAGATCTTAGACACACTGCAGCAGGTAGAGACCTTAGACTCTGCGCCAGGTAGAGACCATTAGACGCACTGCACCAGGTAGAGACTTTAGACACTGCAAAAGGTAGAGGACATAGACACTGCAGCAGGTGGAGACCCTTTTATCTGGTAGAAATAGCACATTTATAAAGAACCAAGGGACTGATTCAGGTTCACACGTAGTGAACCAAATTCAGCTCCTGCTCCAATGGTTGGGGTTAGCGCGCACACATTTCTGCGCATGTGTAAACCCTGACTGCAAATGGCTACGGTGAGTTTCTCGATGAGTTGCCGGGCAGTTTGCAGAGGGGTTGGGGGGCTGATGCCACATGATGTCAGTCGCCCACTTTGTCCTGGAGCCTGTAATATAAGTCAGTCTCAACTAACTATATTTGCAAACGTAGGGGAAATGATTCGATTGTCGCAGACCATCGAATTATTTCTCCTGCTGAGGACACATGCAAGGAGGGGGACCCCTTGCGATGGAACATGGTGGTGGGACGGGCGGGTATTAACTGGGTCTTCATCACAGGGAATCTGTAAGCTGCAAGCTTTGCAGCTTACTGAGTCAATCAGACCCCTGAAGTTCTAATTGATAATCATGGAACCCCTTCAATGCTCCAACTTTCATTAGGTTTACTTAGTCACGTAATATCGAGCATGATGTCATAAATCATATCACACACAGGTGTACCAATTGTCTGTTTTATTAATTGCACATTCTACTGTCCTAACTCTTACTGGTCCTCAGAAATACAGTGTAATCACAGTCATAAATATACAGGGATATAATAAATAACTGTCTTCATATTGCATACAATGGTTTTCATTTATGGTTCTCCGATGACATTTGTGAGAATGACGCAGATTTGCTGCACCACATATACAATGGTTATTATACTGTTCCTGTGATGTTCGTTGTACAGTGTGATATTGCTGCGGTGTGTTATATGCCTCACTTATACTGTAAGAAAACAGAAATAAACATACGTTAGTAAATGATTTGTTACACATATGTACATACTTTAATAATCTCCTTGATGTTGTGTCTGCTTTAATAGAGTGTTTGGTTAGTGTAATGGTGTGTACACACGGTTCAATTTGGGTGCTGAGCGATTTTGGCTGTATACCGCTCAGCACATGAAAAGCGATTTTTAGGCATAATCACAGGAGCTTTCTACTGCGACCAGCGACTATTAAGGGCTTCTTCCAATACTCACTTTTTCATTTACCTCCAGGTGTTGGCTTGGGAGAACCCTCTAGTGCACAGCAAATATCTAAGCTTAGATATAACGGAGATGATTGAATAGGTAACAAAACAAATCTAAGATCTTTATTGTTCAGGGAAAACTCGGTTTTATGTGCCCTGAAAGCAGAAATGACTAGTTGCACACTTGAAACAAAGCATCGCTCGGTTCTAGTCAATTCTAAGAACAGATGAAAGAGATTGGAGTATATCTCATGTAACATATACCAATTTGTTAATTGTACTTCCCCTCTTGTAGGGTATCCAACTTTGGGCTGATTCATAGATGGACGGAATAGCAGAGCTGCACACAAGTGACTTTGCAATTCCATCCACCAAAATGCAAATGCAGCAGGATTTCTCTATATGAAATAGACATTTCCTGCAATATCGCATTCATAATCCGAGTGCAGCATTCATAGTTGTAGCCTCAGATCACCATCGTGACTATCGGTTTGAGATGTCCGGGCTGTGTAAGGCTTACTCAGGCTGGCTGGTTCCTAGCAGCTTAAGAGGCCAGGAAATCATACGGGTGCCGGAAGACTCACCGACAGCCGGGATTCCGACAGTCATTACCCCAACGTCGGAATCCCGACTGCTCCCTCATGGGGGTCCATGACTCCCATAGAGGTAGAATAAAATAGATGGTGAGTGCAGCGAGCCCGCAAGTGGCTTCGTTGCACTTCCCCCGCTGTGCAGTTGGGATTCCAACGTCTGGCTGATGACTGTCGGAATCCCGACTGCCGGTGTGTTATACCACACCCAATCCTGCATGCCACCGCGCAAACCCTATCCTCATCTCTCCCAGAAAACAGGAACAGTACTCCCTATTTCTGGAAATCCTGTCCCAACATGTCCCCGATCCACCTCCCAACAATGCAGCATGTCAGTCGTGTGTCTGTGATCTGTGCTAACCATCGGGTTGGTGTAACTCTCTATAGCAAGTCACTAGTGTGATCCTCCGTAATAACTGCAGCCCATTGTTAAATCCCTAATACCTAGGGGATTAATTAGCTCCCTATTATAAAAGAACTAACCACTTAGGTGCACTTGGAATTAATCTTTAGATGCTAATCAAGACTTTTTCCACACACATACACTTTCCCTTATTTGTAGTAACCAGCGTTGTAGCAACATTGACATATATTACATTTTTACATATATTAATACAGTATGACTGTGAAAGAGGTTAAAATTTGTGCATATACAGAAGGAGCCATCCTCATCTAGCCCTGTATTGTTCTATGTATTGTATTGCATCTGAAAACAATAGGCCATGGATAGCCATGGCTCACCAGAGATGGCTAGATGAGGATGACACCATCTGTAAGTTGGTCCTGTGTAATGTAGTAAGTTCTAAAGTAGATGACATAGTAATCACTATTGTCTGTTATGTTCACTTCTACTTGAATACAAGGGTGTAACTACCATAGGTGCAAGGGGTGCAGCTGCTATGGGGCCCAGAGCTGAAGGGAGCCCACATTTACTGTCTAAGTAATATGTTTTACATACAATTGTCTCCATCAGTTGCTAAATAGGGGGCCCTTACAAACTTTTGCTATGGGGCCTACAAATATCTATACGCCCCTGCTTGAATAATGACTACAGAATCTTGGAGAGGATACACCATGCTAGAAACATGCCATAGGATTATTGGTTGTTACATTATCTCTTTATATTTTATACAACAAAAGAAAGTGACAGAATGATATATGGCGCAATGCTGCCCTGATGTTACAACTTACAAAAAGTGTCACCAACACTTAAACAATCATACCAACAAAAAAGGTGTAAGACTGATATACATTTAGGCGCAATAATACTTAGAATAACCCGTGGGGTGTAGTCCTCTTTTTGTTGAGGGTGTCTCTTTTCAGTTATGTTGGAATCCGAACCATTTATATCCGTTGTCGTATAGGTATTGTTTGTCTACGCTGGTGAACACTCATAAAGGTATCTTTTGGTGTTGTTTTTGAAGCAGAGGATTATTTGCTTGAAGCTGAAGGTATTTCCTCTTTCAAATGTGCTCAAAATAAAGAACAAAAGTGCAACATGTGTAGAATTGACATAAACCAGATGTGGAGTTTATTGCTTGAAATTATATGTGAGGAGCTAAATTTAGCATACCTCACTCACCAAAAAGTGAAGAATAATAAACATATAAAGGTTTCTTTGAAAAAGTGGGCGTACCCCAACTCACGGTATTCAGATGTTTTTCAAACTCATAAAGGTTTCTTTGTCCTTTCAGGCTTGTCAAAAAGGGGGGGGTCACCCGGTTTATCTCAGAGGGAAGTATGATAGACCAAGTATTAAAATTTACCACAGTAGAATAATATATAATAGTTATAAACCAATTAGAGGCAATTGTATGGGGTGGGCGTACCCTAACTCACACTTGTGTGCTGGGTAGTCCACTCATAGGGGTTTCTTTGTCCTTTTAGAACCTGGGATTTTCATACACTTTCCTATTCACCAGAACTCGTCCAGGGTATATATAAAGAAAGAATATATGCCCAAATGTGGATGTTGTTTCTTATTATACACCAGTTTAGAAGATAGGCCAAGAGTAATGGCGTACCTTACTCACCACTTAAAGTGGCTTCACCAAGCCTGTAACGGTTTCTTTAAGGTTTTCCAATGATGAATCCCAATAGACGTTTTTTTTTATAAAAGTACCAAAAAACTTTAATCCAATGAAGACCAAAAGAGACCCAGCAGGGGCTCAATACACAATTAAAACAAGTCCAAAAAAAAAAAAATTCAAACGCCACAAATGGCGTAAAAAATACAATTTAAAAACAAAGTGGAATCCAATACATACATCCAGGGGGTGATGGCTGTTCACTCCTCTCCAGTAGCATCAACGCGTTTCGGTCATGGACCTTTCTCAAGATGTGCTGGAGTGGAGTGAGAAGCCAGTATTTATCTGATGAACAGCCAATCAGTACTTTGCAGGAAGTGATGTCAGTAAATATATTGATACATTTTAAAATGGTCTTTTTACAACGAAATCATAAATATAACATCATATGAATGCATCAAATAGTCCTACATTGGGACCCAAATGAAAATTCCGTACACAACCATGTATATATATTAAAATAAACAAGAGTTGGAGTCCGTTGCCATGGGAACATGGTCAGCTTCCGTCAACAAATATATAATGTGGAGTCTAGAATACTTATATGGCCACGTTTGGAGGTTAAGGGAGATGGCGCAATGTCAGCGCTTTTTCCTGCAGTTAGGGAAACCTTGTATGTGTGGCAGATGAGGTTTGAAAGTCTTTCCCTCTACCCGGAAGCGTGCGCTGCGGTGGTGACACGCACGCTGCCGGAAGTTCTCCCGTCTGATAGGACACAGATGGAACGCATGACGCGTCTACCCGGAAGTGCGCGCTGTGGTGGTAACACGCACGCTGCCGGAAGTTCTCCCATCTGATAGAGTACAGCTGGAACGCATGACGCGTGTCAATGTCCTGTTTAGCCGGAATGGACCAGGAAGTGATGTTTTAATGGACGGGTACCGCTGTGAACCGCAAACAGCGGAAGTCCTATGCTTTGGAGAATATGAAGCTTGTGTTGTCTCCATGGCAACGGACGTCCTCATCCTGGAACAAAATCAAACAGCTGTACTCTATCAGATGGGAGAACTTCCGGCAGCGTGCGTGTTACCACCACAGCGCGCACTTCCGGGTAGACGCGTCATGCGTTCCATCTGTGTCCTATCAGACGGGAGAACTTCCGGCAGCGTGCGTGTCACCACCGCAGTGCACGCTTCCGGGTAGAGGGAAAGACTTTCAAACCTCATCTGCCACACATACAAGGTTTCCCTAACTGCAGGAAAAAGCGCTGACATTGCGCCATCTCCCTTAACCTCCAAACGTGGCCATATAAGTATTCTAGACTCCACATTATATATTTGTTGACGGAAGCTGACCATGTTCCCATGGCAACGGACTCCAACTCTTGTTTATTTTAATATATATACATGGTTGTGTACGGAATTTTCATTTGGGTCCCAATGTAGGACTATTTGATGCATTCATATGATGTTATATTTATGATTTCGTTGTAAAAAGACCATTTTAAAATGTATCAATATATTTACTGACATCACTTCCTGCAAAGTACTGATTGGCTGTTCATCAGATAAATACTGGCTTCTCACTCCACTCCAGCACATCTTGAGAAAGGTCCATGACCGAAACGCGTTGATGCTACTGGAGAGGAGTGAACAGCCATCACCCCCTGGATGTATGTATTGGATTCCACTTTGTTTTTAAATTGTATTTTTTACGCCATTTGTGGCGTTTGAATTTTTTTTTTTTTGGACTTGTTTTAATTGTGTATTGAGCCCCTGCTGGGTCTCTTTTGGTCTTCATTGGATTAAAGTTTTTTGGTACTTTTATAAAAAAAAACGTCTATTGGGATTCATCATTGGAAAACCTTAAAGAAACCGTTACAGGCTTGGTGAAGCCACTTTAAGTGGTGAGTAAGGTACGCCATTACTCTTGGCCTATCTTCTAAACTGGTGTATAATAAGAAACAACATCCACATTTGGGCATATATTCTTTCTTTATATATACCCTGGACGAGTTCTGGTGAATAGGAAAGTGTATGAAAATCCCAGGTTCTAAAAGGACAAAGAAACCCCTATGAGTGGACTACCCAGCACACAAGTGTGAGTTAGGGTACGCCCACCCCATACAATTGCCTCTAATTGGTTTATAACTATTATATATTATTCTACTGTGGTAAATTTTAATACTTGGTCTATCATACTTCCCTCTGAGATAAACCGGGTGACCCCCCCCTTTTTGACAAGCCTGAAAGGACAAAGAAACCTTTATGAGTTTGAAAAACATCTGAATACCGTGAGTTGGGGTACGCCCACTTTTTCAAAGAAACCTTTATATGTTTATTATTCTTCACTTTTTGGTGAGTGAGGTATGCTAAATTTAGCTCCTCACATATAATTTCAAGCAATAAACTCCACATCTGGTTTATGTCAATTCTACACATGTTGCACTTTTGTTCTTTATTTTGAGCACATTTGAAAGAGGAAATACCTTCAGCTTCAAGCAAATAATCCTCTGCTTCAAAAACAACACCAAAAGATACCTTTATGAGTGTTCACCAGCGTAGACAAACAATACCTATACGACAACGGATATAAATGGTTCGGATTCCAACATAACTGAAAAGAGACACCCTCAACAAAAAGAGGACTACACCCCACGGGTTATTCTAAGTATTATTGCGCCTAAATGTATATCAGTCTTACACCTTTTTTGTTGGTATGATTGTTTAAGTGTTGGTGACACTTTTTGTAAGTTGTAACATCAGGGCAGCATTGCGCCATATATCATTCTGTCACTTTCTTTTGTTGTGTTCAGTATTCCCTTCACCAAAGACAGAACGGTATAAGGCAGCACTCACAAATCATGTTCTCATTTAGAGAACAAAGAGTCTCTCATTTAGAGAAAGTTTTTTTGGATAATACCGAGGAAATTGAATTAATTGATGAAGATTTAGAGGGTATTATGGCTAAACTTGAAACCTTGCTCCTACGGGAAAGTAAGGTCTGGTGGGAGGTCGTAACACTTGAGAAGTATCTGAGTCATAAATTGATCCCCAAAGGCCTTAAAATCAACAAAATCTCTACTTTCTCGTCAGCAAGTAAAGAATTTGTAGAACAATGGGATTCCATTATTGAGAATTGTTCGATAAAACTTATGGAACTCATTATCAATGAAAGAAAACAGGATTTGAACATAATAGAGGGAGACATAAAAATGTATAAATCCTTAGCACAGCCATACTCAAAAAATGAAGGGTTCAAAGAACTTGAAAATTCGATAGAATATAATGTCAAAAAGACAGAAAGGGCCTTGATCCAAAGAAAAGTAAAAAAATTCAAACGAGACAAGGAAGGTGCTCTATCGCCCACAATTGAAAACCTACAACCGATAAGAAAAGAAAGGGCCCCGTACAATCTTAAACTTGATAGAAAGAAACCTTTTGGTCCCACTAACCAAGCTCCCACTAGAAATTATCATAAGGAAACTAACTATAATCAATATAATCGTAATAGAAATTATAGATCTCCATCACCCAAAAATTATGGCAGACGGAGAGATTATTCAGTGGAAAGAAATAGGAGGTACCACAGGACAAATAAGACTCCAGAATGGAGAATACCCCCTAAACCCTATAGGAGAAGGAATGAGAAAAAACATACCCCTCCAGAGAGATTCACGTTAGAGAACCGGTTTTCCCCTTTAGAAGACTATGACTTTGATACTCCGGAAAGATACGAAAAGTCACAGTCTCCTTTTTTAGAGAGAAGCCACCTATATTCCACAAACAGATGATTAAACCATATAGAGGTAAAAGAGGAGGAAAAAATAAACCCCAAAAACGATCTAAAAACATCAAAAAAAGGAGGATAATTGAAAAAGATACACCCTCTGTTCAAGTGGAGAATCCCAGTGAGAAACTTATGGTTACAAAAATATTTAATCTAAGTTCATATACTTTGTCTGTGGATGAAACAAGCCTACTTCAAAAAGGCTTGAAATATGCCCCTACCAATCACACCGATCCTTTTAATTTGTACATAGATGTCCAACGTTTTGTGCGCAAGCTCACGTTAAAGCGGTTTTTCTTTAAAGAAGAAGAAACCCAAAGAATAGAAGAAGGTAATACAAAATTTAAACCTAAATCAGTATTCTATCCGCAGCATTGCAAAGGACCCTTCCTTGAAACATTTGCCACCATGGTATTAGAGGAAGCAAAATCTATGGAGATTAACAAAAAATACTCCAATTTATCTAGAAAAGAAAAAGAGGCCATTAAATCTTTGAAAAATAATCCTGAGATTATTATAAAGCCTGCAGACAAAGGGGGGGGGGTTGTTGTTCTTGACACAGTGAAGTATGAAAAGGAAGTTATGCGGCAACTTAACGATACTGCAACCTACAAGAGGCTAAGAAATGACCCTACCCCCTCCATGTTACCAAAACTCAAAACCCTAATTCAAAAGGGAATTGAAAAAGAAGTACTAACCAAAAATGAAGCTCAATTTTTAATCAATGAGAAACCATTAACTCCTATTATATATATACTTCCTAAAGTGC
This sequence comes from Crinia signifera, assembly GCF_055691185.1. Classification (NCBI taxonomy): domain Eukaryota; kingdom Metazoa; phylum Chordata; class Amphibia; order Anura; family Myobatrachidae; genus Crinia; species Crinia signifera. Next base: position 77,607,704 of record NC_139228.1, on the reverse strand, counting down.
ATAAAACACTTACAGATCCCCCAGGTCGCCCCATAATATCAGGGGTAGACTCTCTTACAGCCAACCTATCGATGCTCATTGATCACCACTTACAACCTTTAGTACTATTAAATAAATCCCATCTTAAAGACACGGGTGATTTTTTAAAAATGGTATCCCCTCTGGAATGGAAGGATGACTATATCCTGGTCACGGCTGACGTGAATTCGCTATACACCATCATTGATCACAATGATGGTGTACAAAGTGTCAAAAGGTTCCTTGAAACATCTGACAAATCTAAGGATCTTCAAAACTTCATCCTAGATGGGATTCAATTTATTTTACAAAATAATTATTTTATTTTTAATAATGAATATTTTTTGCAGAAGACAGGCACTGCTATGGGCACCAGATTCGCTCCGAGTTATGCGAACTTATTCATGGGCGCATGGGAACTCGACAACATCTGGGCAAACAATCCCCTCGGAGCGAATCTGGTGTCCTATGCACGTTATATAGACGATATTTTCTTTGTATGGAGAGGAGACCAAGACACCCTCAAGATTTTCTGTAATACACTAAATGATAACAGTTTGAATATCAAACTCACATTTGATATTCAGACGACAGAAATCAATTTTCTAGATATCACCCTTTATGTTGAGAACAGCTGTCTTAAATTCAAAAACTATGTGAAACCTACAGACTCTGGGACCTATATCCCATACACAAGTTGCCACCACGATCATTGGCTCAATTCTGTGCCGACAGGGCAATTTAAAAGGCTACGAAGAAATTGTAAAGATGACCAAGTCTTTTTAGAACAGGCGGGTCAGATGAGGAATAAATTTATAGCCTGTGGATATAAGGAGGACGTAGTAGAAAAAGGAATACAGTCGGCTGTACACCAACAGGCCGCACAGAATCAAATACCATTACAAAATGATAAAAAAGGGGAAAAAACCGACAATGAATATGCATATGCTTTTATTACTACATATACCATGGAACACAAAAAGATTGAACACATTTTTAAAAAGCATTGGAACATAATCCTTAAAGACCCCATCCTAGGGAAAGTTGTTCCTAAATGCCCTAAGTATATCTATCGGAAAGCACCTAATCTACGCAACGATCTGGTGGGTGGTAATTTCTGTAATAAGACCCAGATAAAAGGGATTACATCCAAAGGTTTTTACAGATGTGGTAGCTGCCTCGCATGTAAAAATACTAAAAGTCTAGGCAGCAACAAAAGACAGGACTTTTTGATTAATGGGTACAACATTAAAGTGAAAGATTTTATATCCTGTAGTTCCAAAAATGTGATATATATGGTCAAATGCAGTTGCAATAAATATTACATTGGCAGGACATCCAGACCCCTTAAAATTCGCCTAGGGGAGCATCTTAGGAACATTAAAAAGGGGCTGGAAACCCATGCCTTGGCACTGCATTTCAAAAAGGTTCATCAAAGCTCCACCAATGAAATAATTGACTTTGGTGGTCTCAGATTGGTTAAAGGCAGTTTAAGACAACCAGACTGTGCAACATCCCTGGCCAAAGCAGAAATGAACCTAATCTACAACTGCAATACACTGATGCCAAATGGGCTCAATAGTGATTTCGAGCTCAAGTGGTTCCTATAACCACTGGGCTCGATACACCTTATTGTTTTTAAACATTATCTTTGCATATGAAATTTTGTAGTACCTCTTAACTAACTATAAAGTGCTACGCCCGCATATATAGAAAGTCATAATTCTGTTAATTCTGTTAACACATTTTTGTTTGATTTTGTTCCAGGATGAGGACGTCCGTTGCCATGGAGACAACACAAGCTTCATATTCTCCAAAGCATAGGACTTCCGCTGTTTGCGGTTCACAGCGGTACCCGTCCATTAAAACATCACTTCCTGGTCCATTCCGGCTAAACAGGACATTGACACGCGTCATGCGTTCCAGCTGTACTCTATCAGATGGGAGAACTTCCGGCAGCGTGCGTGTTACCACCACAGCGCGCACTTCCGGGTAGACGCGTCATGCGTTCCATCTGTGTCCTATCAGACGGGAGAACTTCCGGCAGCGTGCGTGTCACCACCGCAGCGCACGCTTCCGGGTAGAGGGAAAGACTTTCAAACCTCATCTGCCACACATACAAGGTTTCCCTAACTGCAGGAAAAAGCGCTGACATTGCGCCATCTCCCTTAACCTCCAAACGTGGCCATATAAGTATTCTAGACTCCACATTATATATTTGTTGACGGAAGCTGACCATGTTCCCATGGCAACGGACTCCAACTCTTGTTTATTTTAATATATATACATGGTTGTGTACGGAATTTTCATTTGGGTCCCAATGTAGGACTATTTGATGCATTCATATGATGTTATATTTATGATTTCGTTGTAAAAAGACCATTTTAAAATGTATCAATATATTTACTGACATCACTTCCTGCAAAGTACTGATTGGCTGTTCATCAGATAAATACTGGCTTCTCACTCCACTCCAGCACATCTTGAGAAAGGTCCATGACCGAAACGCGTTGATGCTACTGGAGAGGAGTGAACAGCCATCACCCCCTGGATGTATGTATTGGATTCCACTTTGTTTTTAAATTGTATTTTTTACGCCATTTGTGGCGTTTGAATTTTTTTTTTTTTTGGACTTGTTTTAATTGTGTATTGAGCCCCTGCTGGGTCTCTTTTGGTCTTCATTGGATTAAAGTTTTTTGGTACTTTTATAAAAAAAAACGTCTATTGGGATTCATCATTGGAAAACCTTAAAGAAACCGTTACAGGCTTGGTGAAGCCACTTTAAGTGGTGAGTAAGGTACGCCATTACTCTTGGCCTATCTTCTAAACTGGTGTATAATAAGAAACAACATCCACATTTGGGCATATATTCTTTCTTTATATATACCCTGGACGAGTTCTGGTGAATAGGAAAGTGTATGAAAATCCCAGGTTCTAAAAGGACAAAGAAACCCCTATGAGTGGACTACCCAGCACACAAGTGTGAGTTAGGGTACGCCCACCCCATACAATTGCCTCTAATTGGTTTATAACTATTATATATTATTCTACTGTGGTAAATTTTAATACTTGGTCTATCATACTTCCCTCTGAGATAAACCGGGTGACCCCCCCCTTTTTGACAAGCCTGAAAGGACAAAGAAACCTTTATGAGTTTGAAAAACATCTGAATACCGTGAGTTGGGGTACGCCCACTTTTTCAAAGAAACCTTTATATGTTTATTATTCTTCACTTTTTGGTGAGTGAGGTATGCTAAATTTAGCTCCTCACATATAATTTCAAGCAATAAACTCCACATCTGGTTTATGTCAATTCTACACATGTTGCACTTTTGTTCTTTATTTTGAGCACATTTGAAAGAGGAAATACCTTCAGCTTCAAGCAAATAATCCTCTGCTTCAAAAACAACACCAAAAGATACCTTTATGAGTGTTCACCAGCGTAGACAAACAATACCTATACGACAACGGATATAAATGGTTCGGATTCCAACATAACTGAAAAGAGACACCCTCAACAAAAAGAGGACTACACCCCACGGGTTATTCTAAGTATTATTGCGCCTAAATGTATATCAGTCTTACACCTTTTTTGTTGGTATCTTTATATTTTATGTCTTTCCAAGTTTTTTTGAGACATTTTGAGATAAGTAAAGAGATATACTCTGGTGTCATCAAGTTAATAGCTTTATATGACGTGAGTAGAAGTACTTTATGTTAAATACGATAAAATACAGGCAGCCGATGGAGGGACTGGCAGAGTGGATCAGCAGACGATTATCTCTTTCCAACATTTGATAAATCCCCCCTATACGATGTTGGAAAGGCAGAGATATTGGTCTGTGTGTTGAGCATTCATGTTCTTAGTCACCCAGACAAATCATGTCACCTCAGGTGTCATGTGGGACCACACTAGCCCATGATGTATCATAACCAATCAGTATTAGTATAGGGGAAAACCCCCAATTCTAGCTAATAAATGACACCAGTAAGACCAATAGTGTTTGTGTGGTGAATACATGGGGATATATTACTTACTGAAGGTGTAGGAAGCATGGAAACCCTTTTCCTGTGTGCTGCGATTACTGTGGAACTTCAATGTCAGAGTATTCCCAGAGGAGGTTATGGGAGGAATATCGTAATCAGCACAGAATGGACCATACACCGTATTGCGATCCCGGACCTGCATATAGTCTGAGATGCAGAATTGGGATTGCTCCAGTAGAAAATCTGTTACAGTCAGTGATATCTGTAAAATCCAGAAATATCATTTATGAGGAACAATTAGACATATAGAAAGCAGACAAGATGAATAAAACGTTGTTCTCAAAACTGTGCTGACGTCTCTTATAACACACAGTGGTCTGTATTTACATGTCCTGCCTAGGTGCGCCATGTTTATAAGTATATTCTCTAAGTTAGATTCTAAGATTCAGTTATACAAGCTGTGATCTTATCAATATTAGCATCCTCCTCCTCCTCCTCCTCCTCCACCTCCTCCTCATCATGTGTCATATCTGTGACCACCCCCAGATCATGCAGGCACTGTAGAATGTAAACTGTAGGTGTATGTTACACATTCCTGATAACACTAAAGCTCCAATACAATAACTGAAACCACTGCACAAATTATCGTAGGCCACAAAAGTTCCTTACCTGATATCCCACAGGGGCTGTGATGTTGAAGGTACAATCTAAGTTTGGACTGTACGCAACGGGGTATCCAGGAGATGTAAAGTTCTTCTCGGAGGCAAAGAAATTTCCTCCACATTGTACTATAGGGAGATATGGTATAAAACAGAGGAAAATAGCATTTAATATAAATCCAGTAACGTAGCAGGCTATGTAATAAGATCTGATAGCTAAATGATAATAATGAATAGACTGAGAGAGGAAGACAGATGGCGTTGGCAGGACAGGAGCTTATGGGATGCTTGGTAGAAGATGTCTCAGGTGAAGTGGAGGTATTTGAAGAGGTCAAATTTGAGGGACAGATTTGAGGTGAGACGGGGAAGAGCCTATATATATAACCTGGATTGTACATAGATGGAGAACAGTACACGAGGATTCTCTTTGTGGAAATAGTGGCCCTTATTCAGATCTGATCACAGTACAAATTGTTCTCAAAATGGGAAAAACCATGTGCATTGCAGGTGGGGCAGATGTAACATGAGATAGTTAAATTTGGGTGGGGTGTGTTGAAACTGAAATCTAAATTGCAGTGTAAAAATAATGCAGCCAGTATTTGCCCTGCACAGAAACAAAATAACTCACACAAATCTACCTCTCTCTGCACATGTTACATCTGCCCCACCTGCAGTGCACATGGTTTTGCCCATTTTGAGAACCAATTTGTACTCGATCAGATCTGAATAAGGGCCAGTATGTGAGCTGATTATCAAGGGGAGGAAATGCAAAGATCTGAGAAGGACTAAGAGTGTAAGTGGGGTATATTTGAGACATGCATGGTGCAGGTGGTGAGGGCTTTTGCAGAATTATTGTGGTAAGGGAAAGGGGAGAAGGGGAAACCAGTGCAAAGGTCAATATGGTACGTTAATGTCAATTGATATTTGTCATCCACAATTCCTAATGTTTATGATGAGATGTGTTCTTATCCGTAGTAATTGTCGTGTAGGTGCACCCTAGAGAGTAAAACAAGTTAAAAGGCAAAAGAAGAAGAAAGCACTCTCTCTCTCTCTCTCTCTCTCTCTCTTTATTTCTGGTGCACTCTTATGAAAGAAAGAGTATAAGAAAGAGTATAGCACACTACAAACTTTTGTGTCCAAAGTATGGCTGATCTGTGTTTTGTATGAGGGACAAAATTTATTTAATACATAACTTTAATAGTATTTTCATTAAAATATATATGAACAGTAAGAGGACACGCACAACAAACAACATAAAACACAAACGTAATACAAGTACTGTATTTGTATTGAAAATTGGAGGTTTTATCTCCAAGTTCTGTATTAAGGCAGTCTTGTGTAGCCAATTAATTTATATCTCGATTGCACTTCATTTGTAGTAACAGTGTTGTATAGCGGTGCTTAATCTGTGCGTAGTAATTTAGATCAATCTGTCTCCTCACAGTTTGACTACATCTGTATATATGCCACGGATCACCATTCAATGCAATCAGCTTGGTAACATCTGTATATATGCCACGGATCACCATTCAATGCAATAAGCTTGGCTACATCTATATGCCAGAGATCACCATTCAATGCAATAAGCTTAGCTGAATCTGTACATATGCCACGGATCACCATACAATGCAATAAGCTTGGCTACATCTGTATATGTGCCACGGATCACCATTCAATGCAATAAGCTTAGCTACATCTGTACATATGCCATGGATCACCATACAATGCAATAAGCTTGGCTACATCTGTATATGTGCCACGGATTACCATTCAATACGATAAGCTTGGATACATCTGTATATATGCCACGGATCACCATTCAATGTGATAAGCTTGGCTACATATGAATATGTGCCACAGATGACCATTCAATGCAATCAGCTTGGCTACATCTGTATATGTGCCACGGATCCCCATTCAATGCAATAAGCTTGGCTACATCTGTATATGTGCCACGGATCACCATTCAATGCAATAAGCTTGGCTACATCTGTATATGTGCCACGGATCCCCATTCAATGCAATAAGCTTGGCTACATCTGTATATGTGCCACGGATCACCATTCAATGCAATAAGCTTGGCTACTTCTGTATATATGCCACGGATCACCATTCAATGCAATAAGCTTGGCTATATCTGCATATGTGCCACGGATCACCATCCAATGCAATCAGCTTGGCTACATCTGTATATGTGCCACGGATCACCGTTCAATGCGATAAGCTTGGCTACATCTGTATAATGTTACATAGGGTCATAGAGTAGGAAAATATAACACTTACACATTTGATAACTTAGTATAGTACCTGAGGTGTAAGAAGCTTTGAATCCGACCCCGGTAACGCTGTTGTCACTGGCAAACTCCACCAGCATCTCACTGGTGGAAGCAATGATTAGTGGAATCAGACCAGTCCCGCAGGTTCTGTCCAGCAACAAAGGATGATTCTTACTGGGACCGTCATAAATCTTGATGTAGTCAGCGGCGCAATCAGTTGTGGATTGAACATCAAAAGCAAAGAAGTTTAGGGCAGCCTAAACAAGAAACAGTAATTGATCAAATGCTTGTATGTTGTCAATTAACTTTGACATTAAACTCACTCTGTATTTTCATGTATTTACTTTTTTACCAAACTGGAGGACGGGAACACCTAGAGAAAGGGATCTCAAACTATTTTGCTCTTGGACCCGGTCAGACAATAAAAGTTATTAAAGGTGCCCAGCAAGTTACCACAGAATGGTTGCCAGACGTGTCTGGTTAGCAGATTCCACAAGCATGGCAGCATTGTGAGGGTATAACACAGAAGTGATGTGCCCACTAATGCAATCCCTTCATTTCTCACATGATAGCGGGGAGAAGATCCCATTGGAGTCCCTGCCCTGTATGTGTTATTTCTGTAAATAATTATGCGATGGTTAAAGCATATTCCTGACTTTATGGATGACAGAGAGGCAGTTGGGGAAAACTGGAGGCAGTGGGGACAAAGATGGCAGAGAGACAGAGTGGCAGAGGGTGATTAGGGAGAGGCAAAGGGTGGCTAAGGAGAGTCAGAGGGAGACCAGATGAATGTGAGGAAAAGAGTGGCATGAGGAAGCAGTGGGAGGTGAGATTGACTGGTTGTGGCAGTAGGTGGAAGCAAGTACAAAGGTTATCTGTGAAAGAAGATAAAGCAGTGGCTGCATGGCGATGCAGAGGATGACAGGGAGAGGCAGAAGGTGACAAAAATGGGAGTGGGGAATTGTGAAAGGTAGAGGGTGATAGAGGGATGTATAAGTTGGAAGGGTGATTTTTCATATTCGTTGTCATCAGCCTCATGGTCAGCAAAAGCGAGTCATGACACCATGCTGAGTTGGTCTTGACCCACTTTAGTTCCAAGACCCACAGATTGAGATCCACTGTCCTAGAGGATGTGAAGAACTAGGGGACGTGGTAAACTCTTCCACATATTTGTGACACAACCTCAGCTTCCTTCCTAACTGACCACCCCCAACTTCCCCGTATTGCTCCATCCAGCTCTCCCCAGTGGCGCCAAGAGGGGGTGGATTGGGTACTATTTACCAGGTCTGTTGGAGGAATCTGAGTCCCGATTCCCCCACCACTGTTGAGAGAATGAGAGAACTAACCGTTGCAGCAGCAGCAGCCTCTCTCTCCATCCCCGCAGACGTTGCTCAGTGCTGTGTGCTATGTGAGGAGAGAAGCAGCGGCAGCCATTCCTCTCCTTCTCTTTACATGCTACACCAGAACCCCGCCACCAGAGCAGTTTTTTTAGTATCAAGGAGTATTGGATATGTCTCCCAAAAGTGACTGAACTGAAAAGTGTCATATTATTCCTGTGTCTTACACCTTACTTCTGTCTGTCACCCGATCCTCCCATTGATTACTGTACCTGTCCAGATGGGGTTCTGATCAACCAAACACAGCTGGCACTGTTGGGATAGGCCGAGGGATAGTTGGCGGAAGTCAGAGTTCCATTATTATCATTCAGCAAATTAGCACAAACACCTAAGGGGCAAAACGTGACATAAATAAATGACTGTACATGAGGTAATGCATAATAAGTTATATATTACTAGGAAGTATTGTGTATATATATATATATATATATATATATATATATATATATATATATATACAGTATATATAGTATCTGACATAGATGCTGCCGTTGTTACTCATCCTTCCAGAATAAAAAACATATAAGCCAGGAATTGTACAGTATTGTGTAGTATGATCACTAATCTGATAGCAGACACATTCCCCATTGTTGGGAACCTACCAGTATGTTCACCATTATATATACAGTATAGAGGTAAGCATCGCACGGTGGTGATATGCACTATTTATTCTCATAGTCTTCGGTCCTCTTATAATGAAGCAAGATAGTCCCCCATATGATCATTGCTCCAGAGAAGCTACAAAGATGAAGCTGATGAACTAGAATACTACCTACAATAAGGTGGTCTTACGTCAGTGATATTTCTAATACTAATTATAGTTCTAATCTTTTCCTATGTTGGTCGGAACATGCCCCATCTAATGACTGGCCAGCCATGTCTTGTGGTTAAGCATTCCTATCTGATGGTTGGTAACTACACCTCATTACGTGCCCCCATGTCACTTTGGGCACTCCATGCTCCAATCTGCCAGTTTATTTTCTAAGGAGATAATATGTCCTTTCCAAAATAAATAATAAAAACTATATATACACACATATACCAGATAGAAAGCACGGGCACTCAGGGACTCACGCAGTGAAAATAATGACCAAGTTTATTCCATAAATAGGTCTGTCACACATATATATAATTACTTACTGCACTGGTAAAGCCGGTTAATTTTAGAAATGTCCAAGATACTCAGTCCATTTTTTTGACCAAGGGGCACGGTTGGGTCAGGCTTGGGTACAATGGTGAGTTTATTTGTAGTGTTAGAGAATGCATAGCTGTCAGATAGATAAGAGACAAGATATAGGTGTAATCAGCACAATATAGTAATAGGGACCATTATAAGACCAATGTGCACTAATTACATACAAGCATCATCCTCTATCAGGTAATAACTGTGGGCACAACTTACTTGGCATAATGCATCACTGAGCCATAGTCATACTCCATACCCAGGTTATTAGTGTTTACCTTCTGAAAGTTTATCTGATCACCTGTAACAAGGAATCTGTCATTACTACAAAACACATTCGCATGGAAATAACGCAAAGCCCAACAGCTATGGAGTTGTTCTGTGTATAATACCTGGTGAGATGTACTGGTAATTGATGGTGACATAGTTATCACGGTCACTCCTCATATGCTCATGGTAAAATCCCAAGGCATGATCTAGCTCATGTTGTATGGCCCCTCTGGACATACAGCCATTAATAGCTATTCCAACCATCTGAGGTCCACCTAGTCGTCCAACAAATGAGGTACAGCTGGAAGCAATGAGGAAGGTATTAGATTGTGTTCTATGGTTACAGGCTCGGACACTGTATACAGATACGGAGACTCAGTCACACACATATATACAAGATGTATAGTCAGCACAGTCAGCAGAATCTCCCGGGACCAGGGGGACCTAGATTGGCTGTATGACACCACAGCAGCAATGATGTATGAGGACACATCTGTACTTCCACCATTATCTCTGCCAATTAACTGAATGTCCACAGACTTCATAAAGTTTAATAATTTCCTAATTAGGCTTATTTGTCTCACCTAGACTCTAAGTGGACATATTTCTGTAACATAGAATGGAAGAACCTACCCATATGATGTATTAATGAAGATGTAATCCTTCTCTGTTGTCCGAGGTACAAACCTCACACACGTCAGTGTCTCAATTTCCTCCATAGCATTTGTAAACACCTTGACTTGATCGGCATCTGTAGGGAAAGGAGGTTGGATATATATTAATATAATAGAACAGAAGTTGGCCATGACTACTTCAGGACACTGTTATGATGAGGATACTCACTATAAGCAGTGGATAAGGTGTACGGAACAGGCACAGTCCCATCTGCAGCTTTTTTCCACAGGCAATTTGTACAGCTGATTGCGCTGCGTCCAGTTTTCACAAGCATATCTCCTTCATGTACGGTGAGGTTGTGCTCTACAGTAACCAGACATGGACAGGAAGCATTCATATGTGGTGTACGATATGACATTCATTTCAGGGGATTCATTTCATCTTGTAATATTATAAGAGAGATAAAGTAACCAGCTGACTGCATGTTGTATGAGCTTTATAGCCTGTCATAGCTTTGGGCCTGGACATTGAGGGGTGCCCAGCGCCAGTGGCACAGAGTAGTTACAGCTGCACCTCCCTGCAGGATTACTGACAGGGGACCAGGAACAGCTGCTTGTGGGTGCAAATAAAGATGGCAGCAAAATACTAAAGCAATGAAAAAGATTGGAAGATATTATCTTGAGACCAGTGCTGTCACTGAGGGGTGCGGGGTGCACGTGGGGGGCACTAGCTGAGGGGTGACACAATATCTCATGCTTAGTGACAGCAGCCAGGAGCCGCACTATAACATTACTGTACACAGACTGATCCCAGAGGGCAGCCCGCATCTATAGGATTCCCAGAGGATGACAACAGGGGCCGGGGCCACAAGACTGTCCCCCTTACTCTTGAGACTTCACCCCTATACCAATAAGTGAATGCCCTTTTTTTGCCAGTGCACTCCAAGGGCATGCGAGCAGTGTTAACTTTACCTTTATACCTGGTCTAATAGTTAATTTCTATGTGTGACCACTAGTAGTGTACCAACCTCGGGCATTTATACAGCAGTGAGTCCCAACTGTCATATGGTAATGATCTCTCATGTGTAATTGGCTGAGCTGTGTAAGAGACTCTTCCTGATTGGCTGACTGTCTACTAGTTATCCATGTTCATAAGAGATTAAGGGGCAGATTTATTAAGCTTGGAGAAGAGATAAACTGGAGATAAAGCGGAGAAAAGGTAAAAGGAGATAAAGCACCAGCCAATCAACTCCCAACTGTCTTTTTCAAACACAGCTGATTGGCTGGTGCTTTATCTCCTTTTACCTTTTTTCTGCTTTATCTCCAGTTTATCTCTTCTCCAAGCTTAATAAATCTGCTCCTAAACCCTTTAGCAATTGATACTACTTAAGAACAGCCCATTGTCATCATAAACATATTTCATGCATAAAGCGTAATTCTTCTAATTGGGGACACGATGTATAAATGCGGTACACACCCGGGTTAATTTTAGGGTTTAATGCATTTCAGTGTTTGGTTACCCCATAGAAGCCCACATTTCACCCTTACATCTTTTAGTTACAGTAATGTTTCTGCAGTATTTTGGCATTATATATCTCTGCATTGTTTTACCTTTGTTGGTTGCAATAATCTTGCTGAAGATATTTTCTTGTTCGTCATCATCTGTATGTTCTGTGAATATAATTATAATAAATTAACCAGAAACATCGTATCTGGATATAATGTGACCTAAACATATGTTGCAGATGGTGAAGTGTAATACACAGCATCATTCTAGATTAAAGTTATATTGTTCGTTTTATTTGCCACACATACCCTTACGTAAGACAAGATATAAACAGCTATATCATATTAATGAGCTCTCATGACGCAGTAGCGACAGCTAATACATACAGTTGCAAATGGATTAAAGGCATTAATTGGAATTGGGTACTACAGGAGGCCTGGCTCTGGGGGAGCTCGCTCTGGGAACTGAGGATGAGAGAAGACGTGCCGCTGGCCCCCTCTCCTAAATCCTCCACTGCGCCAGGAGAGAAGGCTGGCAGGGGATGCAGAGTCTCCATTCATATGCAGATGGAGACCCTGCACCCCTCCAAAAAGGTATGCTCGAGATGCTCCTTCACCTCTAGCATCTGCCAGGGGAGTGTAGAGCGCTCAGCACTAGCAGTAAGTGTTGAATTTGGGAGTGTTGTGGCCCTGCAACCCCTGGCCATGAGCATGTAACCCCCTAGCAATGAGCAGGCAACCGCCTGGAAATGAGCATGTAAACCCCCCTGGCAACACAAGGAAAAGGAATCCAGTGTGGTTTGTGAAAGATCCAGCAAATATTGTGAAAGCAAAAAAGTTGCAGAATAATGAGGACAAAGAGGTGTATCTTGTTAGACAGAAGGAGGTTAAGAAGGTAATCAGACGTGCAAAAGCTCAGGCTGAGGAGAAAATGGCCCAGTCAGTGGATAAAGGGGAGGGGGGGGGGGGTAGGTATATAAGTGTAATGAGAACAACATAAAGAGGAGTAATAAGGCCAAAGACAGAGAGTGGAAGTCTTCTTGAGGGGGACAATGTAAAAACAGATCGTATTAATAATTATTTCTGCCCAGTACTCTGCCCCAAAACTGAAAGTGGACGAATCAGTAGGGCCAGATGGGATACATCCAAGGATACTAAAAGAGCCTAAAGGGGATCTGGTAAAACCATTATCAGAATTATTCAACCAGACACTAGCTACTGGAGTAATCCCAGAGGACTGGAAAACAGCGAATGTAGTCCCACTGCACAAAAGTGGAAGCAAGGAAGAGGTAAGCAACTATCGACCAGTGAGCCTTACATCAGTAGTAGGGAAATTGATGGAAACACTCTTAAAACAAAGAGTTGTAGAATATCTCAAAACCAGCAATTTACAGGATCCAAAACAGCATGGGTTTACTGGGGAAGATCATGTCAAACAAATCTTATTGATTACTACTAAGATAGTTGAATGGATAAGAGCGTGGTTGCAGGACAGAAAACAGAGAGTTGTAGTAAACGGAGTACAGTCAAAGGAGGGAAAGGTTACAAGTGGAGTACCCCAGGGATCTGTACTTGGACCGGTGCTTTTTAATATCTTTATTGGTGATATTGCAAATGGAATTGAGGGTAAAATGTGCCTTTTTGCAGATGACACAAAGGTATGCAACAGGGTAGACACACCAGGAGGGGTAAAACAAATGATTGAGGATCTAGGTAGATTAGAGGAATGGTCAAGAGCATGGCAACTACAGTTTAATGCCAAAAAATGCAAAATCATGCACTTGGGTCTCAGAAATCCAAAGACTAAATATAGTAAAAATGGCACTATAATGGCAACTACTGAGGAAGAGAGGGATCTACAGTAGGTGTCACTATTTCAGGGGACTTAAAAGCAGGTAGGCAATGTAACAAAGCAATGAAGAAGGCAAGTCAGATGCTTGGTTGCATAGGGAGAGGTATCAGCAGTAGAAAGAAAGAAGTAATAATGCCACTGTATAGGTCATTGGTACAACGTGATCTAGAGCAGTGGTTCCCAACCTCGGTCCTCAAAGACCCCCAACAGTGCACGTTTTCCAGGTCTCCACACAGAATCACAGGTGAACTAATTAGCTCCACCTGTGATCTTTTAAAATGTGTCAGTGAATAATGAGTGCAGGAGACCTGGAAAACATGCACTGTTAGGGGTACTTGGGGACCGAGGTTGAGAACCACTGATCTAGAGTACTGTGTTCAGTTCTGGCGGCCATATCTCCAGAAGGATATAAACACATTAGAGACAGTACTTGTTCTTGTTATTGTACTGTACATGTGTATTGTGTATTTAAAATAAGATAATGATTAATTCTTAAAATACATACCTGGGGGGGGACTTGATGTCTCATTTGCCATTTTCAGGGCTTTTGGATCTGTAATACACAAAGTCAAAAATATTTGTGATACATAAAAACAGCTACATAAGGTAAGAGATTGCCTTGGCAGTACACTAGCTGTATAGTGTGTAACTGGGGTCAGGTGTTGCTTTGTGGCAGTGAGTCCCCTGATATCTGTACCAGGTCACTGATATATTCCATCATACTGTATGTGTGTAAAATGCACACAAAACAACCGTATAGTAAATGACCATAACAATGGACACTACATTTACCTCGTACTGTAGTCTCCTGAGTGGGGTCGGATTATAATATGGCCCAACAGCAAGTTTGGGTAATTCAGATGCTAATTTACCTAATGTTTTAATTAACCAAACCTACATAAAATGTCTCAGTGATGACTGAGAAGCTGCGTACACACGGGGCGATTTCAGCATATATCGCTGGCAATATGGTCGCTGAGCGACCATATTGCCAGCGATTGGAGTGTGCACTGGCGATAAATCGCCGAGTGCGCGCTCCCGTTTTCAGCCCCTTATGGTTGCTGGTCGGAGGAGCGTGCTCCTCCAACCAGCGACTTCCCCGCCTCTTCTCCCCGCAGTGTCATTTTCATCAGTGACCATCTCTGGTTGCAGATGAAAACGGACCACTGAGCAATATGATTGCTGAGCAATATATTACTAGCAATACAGTATATTGCCAGCGATCATATTGCTCCATGTGTACGCACCATAAGGGTGTGATTAAACACTGCTGGTGATAGTGGCAGTGGGTATAATCTAGGATTGTAGTTCCCAAACTATCATCAATCACAGCGCACTAACGAGTTAGCATTGGTTTCACAGCGCACCTACATTGTCTATTGATAAATCTGATAAACATCACTGAATTGTCCAACACATTAACACAGAAACAATATGATTGTGCACATTATTTATTAACGAGAAACAAACATATCTACTGTACAGTATATACCATGTACTGTGTATATAACCATGGGAATATAGATTATGCCTATTCCTAAAATTCATACTATACCTGGGTGGGATTTTGCAATCACATTGATCATTGTCAGTGTATTTGGATCTGTTAAATATAAAGAGAGAGATATTGGTAAAGGAAACATTACATAGTAGGGGACTAAAAACAAAAAGTGAGGGGAGAGACAGACAGAGAGACAGAGAGAGAGAGAGAGAGAGAGACAGACAGACAGACAGAGAGAGAGAGAGAGAGAGAGAGAGAGAGAGAGAGAGAGAGAGAGATACAGTAGGTTATTGAACTACTGTACTGTGCTATAAGAACTGAGATCTGATAAGAATTCTCCCTAGTGATACATTTAATGAATTTGACTTCAATTGGTAAATTGTCATTTTGGGTCTATTACTCTGATTCTCGGCATCTCAGTGACTCCCGTTATCTCTCCGTGTACCTGCTTCTGTTTTCCTACTTACATGAAGGCCAATTTCTAAAAAATTTTTTTACTAAAATAATCCGAAAAGGGGGTTTTCACAGCTTGTTCACATTTCTTTAGTATAACCTGAATGCAATAAAGGGGTTTTGGAGCAGTTTTTGCAAAAAAACAAAACAAAACAACTGTATAAAACACTTTAATTCACATTTGTATAGTACCCAGATCACATTTCCCAAACTTAAAATTGGAAATGGAATCTGTCCAAATTTAGTAAAATAATAAATATAAAACCCCAGCTTCAGCTGGCGAATTCCCCGGACCCACATATAAACCTGCTACTCCTGCACAGCTTTGGTCTATTATTTCTCTGGCATCCCAGACATGATAGAATCTGATTGGTTGCTATGAGCAATGTCACCTCTTCATGTTTCAGAAGCTTTAGTAAATTTACCCCTATTTCCGACAGTCCAGACAAAAAGAGCTGCCGTCTATATAATGCTGCCATTTCAGACAGCAATGTAGGCGGATCCAGATAAAACAGATCCAACGTTTAATCCAGTCAGATCTATTTTATCAGAAACTGTTGTGGGTTGTCAAATTCACGCTCGGATCTCAACAATCCACGGCTGTTTTCCTTTTTGCCACTCAACAGGGGGAACATTGAATTCCACCTGTCGATAAACTGTCCAGCCGGGTGAAAACGGGCCAGGATTCCACCTGTCAGAACATTCAGAAATCAGAATTTAATACCGCCTGAGTGTCTCCAATATTATTTTGTACATTTTAATAAATTGTGATATTGACTCCCAAACTTTTATTTTGCATTGAACATTTTCTTTTAAATTGACCGTTTAGTGGATCCTGGTATTGTCTGTAGTGGTATAACCTGCCAGACACTGAGAGAAGTAGTAATAATACAGCAAAGGAGAGTATGAGAAGTGTATAATTACATGGAAATACAAATGTCAGACACAATAATCAGTAATGTAGCAGAAAGTGACAGCGGCAACATTACAGACAAAATAAAATGCTAGTTATTAAATGCAGCTTACCCAAACCATTCATTTCATGCTGGGAAAGCTGGAAGACAAATACATTGTGGTTTATGTGACATTGCCATTTGTGATACCCACTGGTCTCACCTGGAGATGGTACATTTTGTGAGGACATCACATGGTACATTTCCTGAGGCTGAAGAGATGAAGTTCCAGCTCATTGCTACTGGACTCGTTCTCACCCACTACCTCTATGTAGTCAGTCACTGACCTCCCCAACCAGTAGTTATATATGGAAGTGCAGTGAGACGTGTCACTGTGACCTTCCTCCTGCAGTCACTGGTCGCTGAGCATGGTGACTGACAGGTACTTGTACTCACTACTCTATAGTGCCACATATAATCCCACTACCCCTATGTAGTCAGTCACTGACCTCCCCAACCAGTAGTTATATATGGAAGTGCAGTGAGACGTGTCACTGTGTGCTTCCTCCTGCAGACACTGGTCACTGAGCATGGTGACTGACAGGTACTTGTACTCACTCCTCTATAGAGTGCCACATATAATCCCACTACCCCTATGTAGTCAGTCACTGACCTCCCCAACCAGTAGTTATATATGGAAGTGCAGTGAGACATGTCACTGTGAGCTTCCTCCTGCAGACACTGGTCACTGAGCATGGTGACTGACAGGTACTTGTACTCACTCCTCTATAGAGTGCCACATATAATCCCAATATCCCTATGTAGTCAGTCACTGACCTCCCCAACCAGTAGTTATATATGGAAGTGCAGTGAGACGTGTCACTGTGATCTTCCTCCGGCAGACACTGGTCACTGAGCATGGTGACTGACAGGTACTTGTACTCACTCCTCTATAGTGCCACATATAATCCCACTACCCCTATGTAGTCAGTCACTGACCTCCCCAACCAGTAGTTATATATGGAAGTGCAGTGAGACGTGTCACTGTGAGCTTCCTCCTGCAGTCACTGGTCGCTGAGCATGGTGACTGACAGGTACTTGTACTCACTCCTCTATAGTGACACATATAATCCCACTACCGCTATGTAGTCAGTCACTGACCTCCCCAACCAGTAGTTATATATGGAAGTGCAGTGAGACGTGTCACTGTGAGCTTCCTCCTGCAGTCACTGGTTGCTGAGCATGGTGACTGACAGGTACTTGTACTCACTCCTCTATAGAGTACCACATATAATCCTAATACCCTTATGTAGTCAGTCACTGACCTCCCCAACCAGTAGTTATATATGGAAGTGCAGTGAGACGTGTCACTGTGAGCTTCCTCCTGCAGTCACTGGTCGCTGAGCATGGTGACTGACAGGTACTTGTACTCACTCCTCTATAGTGACACATATAATCCCACTACCGCTATGTAGTCAGTCACTGACCTCCCCAACCAGTAGTTATATATGGATGTGCAGTGAGACGTGTCACTGTGAGCTTCCTCCTGCAGTCACTGGTCACTGAGAATGGTGACTGACAGGTACTTGTACTCACTCCTCTCTTGAGTGTCACATATAATCCCACTACCACTATGTAGTCAGTCATTGACCTCCCCAACCAGTAGTTATATATGGAAGGGCAGTGAGACGTGTCACTGTGAGCTTTCTCTGCAGACACTGGTCACTGAGCATGGTGACTGACAGGTACTTGTACTCACTCCTCTATACAGTGCCACATATAATCCCACTACCCCTATGTAGTCAGTCACTGACCTCCCCAACCAGTAGTTATATATGGATGTGCAGTGAGACGTGTCACTGTGAGCTTCCTCCTGCAGTCACTGGTCACTGAGAATGGTTACTGACAGGTACTTGTACTCACTCCTCTATACAGTGCCACATATAATCCCACTACCCCTATGTAGTCAGTCACTGACCTCCCCAACCAGTAGTTATATATGGAAGTGCAGTGAGACGTGTCACTGTGAGCTTCCTCCTGCAGACACTGGTCGCTGAGCATGGTGACTGACAGGTACTTGTACTCACTCCTCTATACAGTGCCACATATAATCCCACTACCACTATGTAGTCAGTCACTGACCTCCCCAACCAGTAGTTATATATGGAAGTGCAGTGAGACGTGTCACTGTGAGCTTCCTCCTGCAGACACTGGTCACTGAGCATGGTGACTAACAGGTACTTGTACTCACTCCTCTATACAGTGCCACATATAATCCCACTACCCCTATGTAGTCAGTCACTGACCTCCCTAACCAGTAGTTATAATTGGAAGTGCAGTGAGACGTGTCACTGTGAGCTTCCTCCTGCAGTCACTGGTCACTGAGCATGGTGACTGACAGGTACTTGTACTCACTCCTCTATACAGTGCCACATATAATCCCACTACCCCTATGTAGTCAGTCACTGACCTCCCCAACCAGTAGTTATAATTGGAAGTGCAGTGAGACGTGTCACTGTGAGCTTCCTCCTGCAGTCACTGGTCACTGAGCATGGTGACTGACAGGTACTTGTACTCACTCCTCTATAGAGTGCCACATATAATCGTACTACCACTATGTAGTCAGTCACTGACCTCCCCAACCTGTAGTTATATATGGAAGTGCAGTGAGACACGTGTCACTGTGATCTGAATATTAGATCCCTATACAGTAAGATACAGCAAGGAGACATTGTACTATTCATAGTAACTCACCTGTAGTGATGGAGCCACAGGTAGACTGGTCACTGAGTCCATAACACAGAGAAGAAGACACAAGGAGACATTGTACTATTCATAGTAACTCACCTGCAGTGATGGAGCCACAGGTAGACTGGTCACTGTGTCCATAACACAGAGAAGAAGACACAAGGAGAACATTGCATCCATCTTGTTCATCTATTGCTCTCTATGTTGTTCTGTCTGTCTGTGTATTGCAGAATCCCCCTAGCTGTATGGTAACCTCAGTCTCTGGTGCAGCTTATATACTGGTCCAGGAGAACATGTAACCAATCACAAGGCAGAATGATGGATGTCAGGATGACCAGAAGCGATGCCTGGGGTCAGTGCATGGCTGTTATATATGTGTAATTAGCTTTATGTGTATAAAGGGATTATAGTATAATACATATTAATATAATATACATAGGGATTATAGTAATGAGGACCTACAGATAATTAGTGTCACAGAGTGACTATTAGATTGTCCAACTGATAATCCTTATACAATATTGGGCCTGATTCAGATAAAGTGCTGTCCTGTGCTGCATTGTAGGGGTGATGAGTACTCTGTGCATGCGTGGGACCAATACTGCATGTGACCAAACAGGTCTGATGAACAGGACATAGCAGTGGCGTAAGTTCATCCCAATTGCCCGGAGGCAAGATAAATGTTGGTGCCCCCCCCCCCCTAATACAGACACATACACACCTCTGTCACGCAATAAAAACAGACACTTCTGTAAAGGGGTGGATTCAGAACAAAACGGGGGGGGGGGGGGGGGGGGGCATGACAGGGGAGGGGTTATTTGTGTGTGCTCCCTAAACAATGGGTGTGGCCTCACAACTATTTCTTGGCCTCTGAAGGCATGATGAGGATAAGCAGTGGTGAAAAGTGAAAAGGTGATGGGGTGGAGAAGGTAGGCAGTGATAGAGTCCGGAGTGAGAGGTACAGTAAAAGGGGGAGTGAGTGAGAGGGTGGAGAGAGAAGGGCGGAAGGGGTGTAGTTTTGGACAGAGAGAGTGGGGGAGTGAGAGAGAGGAGGAAGGGTGGAGTTTTGGACAGAGAGAGTGGGGGAGTGTGTGAGAGGGGATAAAAGGTGAAAGTGTAAGAAGTGGGGGGGTGAGAGATAGAGAGGGTTCTAGGTGGAGAGGGAGAGGGCTGAGTGTAGAAAGGGGGGTGAGAGGGGGTGAGTGTGAGAGAGCATGAAGAGACAGAGTTGAGAGAAAGGGGGGAGAGAGTGTGAGTGGGAATCAAGACAGAGGGGGTTAAAGAGAGAGGAGATGGGAGAGAGGGTGAAGAGGAGAGAGAGAGAGGAGTGAGAGAGGGGGATAAGAGCAGAAGAGTGAGTGTGTGAGAGGTGGAGAAGAAAGGGGGATGAGAGATATTGAGAGAAGTGTGGGGGGGGTGAATAAGGTAGATAAGAGAGATAGGGGTGAGAAAAGGAGTGAGTGGGAGAGAAGGGTGAGAGTAAGGGAGGGGGGGAGTAAGTGTGAGAGAGGGGAAGAATAGAGGGGAGGTTGAGGGGAGAATATGTGTGAGAAAGACAGAGAAAAGAGAGAGGGGGTGGGATTGAGTGTGGAAAAAATAGGGAGAAAGTTAGAGATGGGGGGGAGGAAGTGTGCGAAAAAGGGAAAGAAGACAGAGCATTGATAGAAGTGTGCAGGGAGCAGCATACAGATCAACATTACCTTCTCTGTGTCACTGGATCCCCGTAAGAATGGGAGTGCTCATGGGGGGGTGCCCAATGTCCCACGGAGGTGTTGCAGCTCCCAGTATGTGTCCTGGCTCCCTCCAAGAGTGGTATACGGGTCGGCCTGCTTCTGTGTGAGGTGATATGCGGGTCGTCCGGCTTCTGTGATATGCGGGTTGGCTGTTTAATATGTAAAAAAAAAAATCACATAAACGACACGGGTTGTTCGTTCATGTATCTTTGTGGCCTTCCGAAATCCGCCACTTTCTCTGTCACTCAACACAAACACACACCTGTTTCACTCAAACATGCGCAGTCACTCTACACTTAACAGACACACACATCTCTGTCACTTAACATCCACAAACCTGTTTCACTAAAAACACACATGCAGCACTGCACACCTCATAACACACGTCTGTAACTAAATAAATACACACATACTGTACACTTATAAACATCCATGCACACAGACTGCTTACTTATTAAACACGCCTCCTGGCACATCTCACATTATTTGCATAAATTTACCCATTTATTTGGGCTGCGGATAAAGAAAAAATAACCCATACTCACACATATACCTACATAAAGGGGGTCATTCTAATTTGTTCGTATCCACAGTGCGTTCGCACGAGGAACCGATGTGCGTATGTGCTGGTGCATGTGTATCGCCACACTATTCGCCAAGCGCAGGCACCCAAAACTGCGGGCAGGGGTGGCTGCGTATATTCGCACCCAGCATTTTATGGTTGTTCCCATGCTAATCGGCCCAAGACGTGGGTGCCAGGGGTGGACAGCTGGCATCACCGGATGTCAGCTGCCTGCCAAGTTCCTCTCGAGTGTGTACGCATATCTAAGTGACTTGAGAGTCACTTAGATCTGCGTGCACGTTCCACATCATTGGATGGTCGGCGACCATCGAATCATGTGGGTGTTTCCATGTACCCTGCGAATGGATGTTTATGTTAAACATCCATCTGCAGCTCATGAGAAGGGACATGGCATGCAAGGGGGGGGGGGCGATCGGACCGACATTTGGCGGGCGACGTATCACACACCTATACACATGCATATATAGTCATACTGTCACACACTTATACATACCTACACTTATGCATACATATATTCACACACCTATTCACCCATGCACACATTCCAAAAGTATAATAATTACACACAGATAAATACATACAGTATATTATAGTTACACACACACACACAAATACATACTGTACATAATAGTTACACACACACACACACACACACAGATAAATACATACAGTATATTATAGTTACACACACACACACACAAATACATACTGTACATAATAGTTACACACACACCCACACACACAGATAAATACATACAGTATATTATAGTTACACACACACAAATACATACTGTACATAATAGTTACACACACACCCACACACACAGATAAATACATACAGTATATTATAGTTACACACACACACACACACACACACACACAAATACATACTGTACATAATAGTTACACACACACCCACACCCACAGATAAATACATACAGTATATTATAGTTACACACACACACACACACACACACACACACACACAATACATACTGTACATAATAGTTACACTGTCACATACACACCCACACACACAGATAATTACATACTGGATATAATAGTTAAACACACACACAGTCACTGTCCCACTCACCATGCTGCTGCTGCTGCAGGGCCTGGCTGGCAATGACTGTATGTGTACAGTCCAGTGTCGTGTAGCCACGCCCCCTTTTCGGACTGCTCATCCGGAGCCACTCGCTCCCTCTTATCTGGCTACAAGGAGGGTACTACTGCTGCACAGTGCACTAACTGCAGCTGGATTGCAGAAACTGAAAGTAAAATTAAGCTCCCAGCAGCCCTGAGCTTCCTGCAGTAAGGTCTGCTAGGAGCTGTAGTTTTTTTTTTCATTTTCTTTTATGCGAGTGCACCATGCTCCTCTCTCTGTGCCCCCCCTAGTGGCTAACGCCCGGCGGCAAGTGTCTCCATTGCCTCCGGGAGTTACGCCACTGGGACATAGTACAACTGCAATGTCAGTGATTGACAGTCTGCCACGGGGGACTGGGCAGTGATGGCATCCGTTTCTCAAAACGAGGACTGTCACCACAATTGCGGGGGAGGTATGATTCCAGGCCACCGATAACATCAGCGTTGTGTATGTACAGTATAAGAATTAGGCCCTCAGTCACGTACAGGATACTTGGCTGTAATATATACATATCTCCAGGTTGTGCAGGATACAGCGGCGGATTGGCATGCAGGGACACCGGGTCAGATTCCGGTGGGCAGGCCCTAATTCCGCCAGAACCTGCCGCTCACCCTACTTGCAGGTCCGCGGAGTGGCGATGGGGATTTCCAGTAATATGCGGCGCTACAGTGGCCAGGGTCGGTGCTAGCAGCACAGCAAGGTATGCAGTACAGGTGCAGGGAGGCGCTGGCATGGATAGGCGCTCTCTCAAAGGCTGCTGTGCACTACTAGCTGCCAGTCTGCGCTGCTTCGCTGCCTGTCACACAGATCATGCTGCTGACATATACGCAAGGCCACCACCCGGCTCTCTCCTCTCTCCTCCCCTCTCTTGACTCACGTGCACACTGGAGACTGGATTGAGTGAAGTCACCTGAGGAGCCCAGCGGATGAGATAAGTGCTGGCTGAAGCCAGCATTTCAGCCAGCTTTTTTTGCTGGCTGAAATGGTACCCAGGCTGGCTCAGAGGGGACCAGCTAATGCTCAGTGTCAGACCCCCTACCCTTCCAGAGTCCTGCAGCTTTCCTCACTGCCTGCAGTGCGGGAGCTCCTGCCAGGGCCACCGACAGGGGGGTCTGGGGGTACTTGAGTCCCTGGCCCCGCCGGCTCTGGGGGCCCGGGCAACTCTCTGGTTTCCAAGTGAGCAGCACCAGCCGCCTCTGGAAGAGCCCAGCCTGCCCAGGAAGGGCAGCACAGAGCCTTCATAGTCCAGCAGCCTGGGCTGGAAACATTGGCGCTGCGGAGAGCCCCTTCCGTGCGGGGATGGCTGAGCTGGAGGCCGGCAGCACGGAGCCATTCTCCTCAGACTCGGGCTGCCTCATCCAGCCGGACTCGCGATTGCAGTCTACAGACATAATGCCGTCTCCTCCCCGGGGCAGCAGTGAGCTAACAGCGGCAGCCCTGGCTCCTGCTAGCAGTCTAGGTGCGGGCTCTGTGCCTGATCCCCTCTATACCTCCAATAGGTAACTGCCCAGCTCATCTCCGGGATGTGTCAGCTGCTTTCACACCGCAAACCTGCTTTTTACCAGGTATTTACATGCGATGCAAAAGGGGTTTAACTTGCTCTGACCCGTTTAAAAAAAAAAAAAAAACGTTTTAAATACCTGGTCTAAGCAGGTTTTGTGGTGTGAAAGCAGCATAAGAATATAATTTTCTGTACTTTAATTAATATTAAAGTTATTAAAAGTGTGTATTTTGCTCTGTACCTGTGTTTATGTGCATATGAGTACAACATGTATTTACAGTAATTGCATACAAACACTTGTACAGCGCAAATCAAACTAATAACCTGCAAATAATTAATGACTGTTTCCAATGAGCAGTACCCAGGAAATAGCAGCCCCCCTTAAGCAGGGCTATTTTTTAGTAGGCTCCAGCAGGAACTGAGGCCCTTATTCTAGTTCACTCTTTCTGACAAAGTGCACATGGTTTTGTCCATCTAAGAAATATTTTGTCAGAAAGAGTGAACTAAAATATGGGCCTCAGTTCCTGCTGGAACCTACTGAAAAATAGCCCTGCCCTTAATTCTAAAGGCAGGAGCCGCCACTGGGTATAACTGTGTGCTTTGGGAGGGGATGGTGTATAATTATGTGTGCTGGCAAGGGGGTGTATATTGTGTGCTGGGAGTGGGGTTAATGGTGTATAATTATGTGCGATGGGAGTGGGTGGATCATGGATGGTGTATTATGTGGGTGGCGGAAAGACATAATTGTGAGGTGATATAAACCAAGCACTGCTACGTAAAGAAAGCTGGTGGATATTTCACCTGGGAACTCTGGCTCCCAATGGCCTCAATGAAGGAATAAACGTCAGTGCCTTTCTCTAAAACAAACCTAACACTGTATACTCCTCTATTGCTGTGCACACACGGGAGAGTGATAGGGGCTGAAATCGCTGGGAATATGGTTGCTGAGCGACCATATTGCCAGTGATTGGAGTGTGCACCAGCGATAAATCGCCGGGTGCGTGCTCCCGTTTTCAGCCCCTGAATGGTCGCTGGTCGGAGGAGCATGCTCCTCCGACCAGCGACATCCCCTGCCTCTTCACCCAGCAGTGTTTAAATTTTCATCTGCGACCATCTCTGGTCGCAGATGAAAACGGGACATGGGGCAATATGATTGCTGAGCAATATATTGCTAGCAATGTATTGCCAGCGATCATATTGCCCCGTGTGTACGCACCTTATCTGTTTGACACTAGTCAGGTGTGAATACAACCTGACAGCATCAAAGTCCTTTAAAAGAGAGACTCTTACCTAATACTAATAGGCGAAAAGTTACATTATTTCTTTCATTTTCTTTCATTTTCTTTTTCTTTTTAATTTTTATTTTATTTTCCTAGCACTTATCTCCGTGTAGTTAAACTTACGTACTGCCTTTGCTTTATATACTCTTAATTATGGAATCATAACTATACAAATCACAATAGATATGCAGGACATTGTTATTCTACACCATCAAATCCCCTGAACAAATGAGATCTACATTCATTTCCACACCCAGTATGACAACCTGTTCCATGCCAGTTCCATCTTAGATTATTTCACTTCATAAAGTTTATCCATTGTAAACTGCCTCATAAATCAAGAATAGGCTGTTACTATAACTCTGGCGCAAACCTTGCCTCAGCATGGCTCCATTATATAACATGCATTAGCATTATTGTCACTTAGCATACTCTAACGAACTGAATCCAGTACCGGAGCCTCCCACCAGATGGATCTTTTTCTCCATTCATGTTACCTTTCTTTCCTCTTTAAACCATAGTTTTATCCCATTTGCTGTGTTATGTGACTTGTTCATAAAATATATATCCCTATATTAGGACTATTAGTTCACGCCAATCTAACTTCTATTAACATGCTTCACATTAAACTTTAAATAACCCGCCCCTCCATTGGGCAATCCAGGGCTGGGATAGGCATTCGCTTACATCATGGAAAAAAGGGGTGTCGGTCAACAGGCTAGGCGCTCGATATTTCCAAAGTGGATATGATAATGATCTGGACCCACAGTTGGGAATTTTTACCAGAACAAAAATTTATTATACATAAAATTTACAATTAAAAGTGCAAATGCAAAAGACAGGTGATTTAAAGTGCAAGTGCAACAGCAGTACATTTGATGATTTCCAAAGTGACAATGCATAAATATTTCAAAGTGCATTAACAATGGATACGACGGGGAAATCTGATGTCTTATCTCACCATTCCAGGGAAGTGCGGTGGGCTAGGTGCTATAGATGGTGGGTCCCAGGTAGCAGGAAAGAAAGCACCACCGCACAGGCTTTGGATGGGGATACACAGGTATAACAGCAGAGTCCTCCCGTCAGAGCGTTGGCATCCTCATAACATGTTTCGGAATCAGGTTCCTTCTTCAGATGTGGATGCCAACACACTGAAGGACAGGGTTTTTATACCCTAGGTAATTGGCTAATCCAAATCACCTGTACAACACACCTCCGTTTTTCAGGAAGTGACTTTTTTTTTTTTTTTTTTTTTTTTTTAAAGAAGTGCACTACAGAATCTTTTCCCTGTTTGTGCATGGAATACAAGTCCTCCGCATTTTAGTTCCGCTTAGATGTGAACATAAATGGACAGAACATCAGAGGATGTTTGCGCAGCTTATTTCGCTCACGGATGACAATACATAATTTCCACAATGAAATTGGCGATTCTTGTTTATATTGACACCGGTGACATTGCATCCTTCAATGTGATTTATTCATATGAGGAATCTTTCAGCTTTAATTGGATGTTTCTTGTGAATCTCAAGTCTCCATTTTGAAAGCTGGCAGGTCAATAGATTTGAGCAAAACGTCCTCTATGGCCACATCTATAATCTAAGCCCTACTTCATTCAGGCTGAGTCCATCCCTGATGTGGCCATAATTAATGTGCAGATCCGACAAGTTCCATATAAAGTGAATAAATAGATAAAACAAAGAATTAAAATACTGATAATACATGTAATAATACAAGCTAAAATCTAATTAATCTAAAAACCACTTAAGCTCGAAATCAATATTGAGACCATGTGGTGTGAGGGTATTTAAATTAAAAATCCAGCGCATTTCATTCTGGGCGAGAAGTTTCTCCACATTTTTCTCTTTCCAGGAGTTTTTTGCGACTTGGATTCCTAAAAACCTTTTAATATGTTTTTCATTACTGCCGTGTTTTATTTTAAAGTGCTCTGACACTGAATGGCTCATCAGGCCTTTACGAATATTGTATATGTGTTCGGCAAGCCTCACTTTTAGGTTTCTGGAGGTCTTGCCAACATATACAAGGCCACAGGAGCACTCTAAAAAATAAATCACGTTTCGGGTATGACAGGTGATGAAATCTTTTATTTTGTAAGTTTTTTCATTAATCCTGAATTCAGTATATTTCCTATCAATGTTGGTTCTTGTGGTAGTTTTGCACATTGTGCACTCCCCACATCTATGAAAACCTACATTTCTAGTACTCGGGGGTTTTTCTATAAGCGCACTCCGTACTAGTTGATTTTTTAAAGATTTGGCCCTCCTATAGATAAAAGATGGTCTTTTCGGTATTTTTTCACCAATCACAGGGTCATCCTGAAGGATTCTCCAGTTTCTCTTTATAATATTTTCTAATTTTTTATGATGACTCCCATATTGACTAATGAACGACCATTCTGTTTTATTGTCTTGGGCTACTTTATTTTTTTCTATTAACAAAGTACTACGATCAACTTTTTCTAATTCAACCAAGGCTCTGTTTAGATTTTGCTCTTGGTAACCTTTCTGTTTAAAACGATCTTTCATATCCCCAATTTCTTTTTGGAGAATAATTGGGTCTGCACAATTCCTTTTTAGCCTCTTAAATTGACCCAAAGGTATGTTCTCTAACCACCTTTTATGGTGCTCACTTTGTATGTCAATATAAGAGTTGGAGTCAGTGGCTTTTTTAAAAATTTTTGTGCATATATGATTATCTTTAATATAAATCGTGAGATCTAAAAAACAGATTTCTTCCTGACTTGTTGTGAAGGTCAGGTTAATATTAAAATCATTAGAATTAAGGCTTACACAAAATTCTTTAAGATTCGCTTACATCAAACAGTTACAAGCCTTTACATTGAATTCCCAGCCTTTTTAAGACAGGCCCCTCAATCTCTCCAGTACAAATCACTGTGATCAAGCCAATCGAGAAACACGTGTCAAGAAGACGCCTCTGACATTCCCCCTGTCCACGGCTTGGATGTGGCAATGATCCCATACTCACGTCCCTGGCTGTTCAAACATCTGGCATCCAGGTCCTCGGGCGCCGTGCAGAGTGTGACCCATCCCGGCTCCCTGCAGACTAGGTGAGCCTGCACAGCTGCCGTGACCCGCTGGTCACAGGCGACGTGTACTCCCTAGGACGGGTGCCTTGCATGGTGGGATCATCTCCGGCTTCCCGTTCCCTCAGCTATTATAGCACAGCGGCTTTAAGCCATTACAAATAGCATTTTTTCAGCTAACTTGATGTGGCACAGGATAACTGTGCCTTTTTGTGCTGCGAGTACTTTCCTTAATTGCCAATTTACTCAGTGGAGCTCTAAAATAACACTGATTAACTGTGCTGCTTGTCTGCAATTACCAATGTACCTTGCTAATTTCAAGATGCTTCCGTCTGATATTTTTCTTTACTACTGTGTGTTGTTGAATGTCTAGATTATTCAGTAATCCAAAAACCTATTTAATGACACTGCCTACACTGCCAAGTTAGCTTCCAGTTAATAGACCCAGGTTAACAACTTAATGACCTATTAACCAATCCAACACCTGCCTCCTCAGGCTGATCACCCGGTATTACTCAGCTACATAAGCATGTGTATTTAAAGTGTTTTTATGGCAAATTTGTGCTGTTTGGCGAATTTCTGACTAAAACGGTGAATCATCCTATTCAATGACCACATGGCGAATACATTTCAAGGTTTTTTTCACCATGATTCACCGAGTAGCAATCGCTATCTTTTTATGGTGAAGCGGAATGTGAACTTTTAAAATAAAGTGTTTTGTTTTTTACATTTGGTGTCAAAAAATCAGGAATTTTATTCTGAGGAGGGGCATGCTATTTTTATTCATGTGCTGTAAGCACATGAATATATATTTAATTTATATTTAATTAAATTTTTTTTACACAGCAGCCAGCAGGGGGCGCTGGAGCCGAGCCGCTCATTACATATTCATATATTCACTGCACCCGATCGTTACGATCGAGTATAGTGAATATATGGTCCCCTGCTGGCACCCCTGGGGGGCAGCCTGTGCTGCCTGGCACCTGGGGAGCCCACCTCCCCCCCACAAAGTTCTGGGGCAGGCAGAGAGACTTCCATCTCTCTGCGTGCCACCGTCCTCAGGCTCCCTGCGGCAATCGCCGCAGGAGCTCATATTCGCCAGTCAGGGGCAGCGAGCCCCTGACACGTTGAATACCGGAGCCCGCCGGCTCCGGAACGTGGCGAATGTGCAGCGAATCCTAAAAAGGATTCGCTGCACCTCGCAGGTATTCTCATTGAATACCGCCCCATGGACAATATGCATTATATTTGATAATATTTCCCCGTGGGTGTAACCAGGTATTCAGTGACATCAATACTGACACCAGGTGCACCACTCCTCATTGGAGACTTGGGTACACTCTTACCAACTTTCTTCTTTTTCAGGTGGGATTCTTGTTGACCTCTATTACTCTCATTTACCATTTGATACCATAGGTAGATGGTGAACAGTAGAAGGGGGGTACAGCGATGCCCACCTCTTTCCTAAAACATTCTAATATTTGTTGCTCTATCCCCAATTCCTCTGCAATGCCATTTGGCAACAGAGGGGTGGAGGCTATATGTGATAAAAAGCAGAAGCACATCTGAGCAACTGTTCAAAAGACCCAGGTGCACTCTCATCTAACCGCTAGAATTACTGCCATACATCACTGGCACGCCTGAATTCCATTCCGAACTGAGAAGCTAAGCAGTAATAGGCCGGGTCAGTACCTGTGTGGGAGACCAACAGGAAATACCCGGTGCTGTAAGATACCAGACAGTAGAAACAACTCAGTCTGGTCAACGGAGCACCCTATACTGTCCCTCACAGTCTCTTATTGGCGATTGTACATATACATTATATATACAGTATATATATATTTCTTTGGACTACACCGCATTATAATCCAGACAGGGGTTGCAGTGTCAGGTGTTTTTTTCCTGACAATACACATATTGTGAGTCTATTCTTGTTATTTCGCACTTGAATTTAATATAGTGACCAGTACGTTATTACGTCATTGTATATTTTTTCTCTTGTACGTACTGATATTTTAGCTAAGATATCCAATAAAAGTTAAATTTTAATAATAACCCACTTTTCATTTGATAAGCGTGCCCCAAAAACCCTTTTTGGTTCTTCTTTGTCGTCACTCTTGTGACCCAACCCCTTTCATATTGCATGCTGAACTTTATATGGGAGCACCACCAACCAGACACTGTGAACCATTCTGAATATACAGTAAATACATTGGTATAACAATTTTAGAGTACTTATTGAATTATTACCTAATTTTCTTCGGCCAGTGCCAACCCCCACCCATATTGTATAGATATAATTGTGTTCGTTTGGGGGGGTGTATAATTATGTGCGCTGGGGGGTGGCATATAATTATGTGCACTGGGGGGGGTGTATAATTGTGTGCTGGGAGGGGGCAATGGGGCAGATGTATTAAGCCTGGAGAAGAGATACTGTAAACTGGAGATAAACTGGAGATAAAGTGAAAAGAGATAAAGCACCAGCCAATGAACTGTGTTTGAAACTGAAAGTTGGGAATTGATTGGCTGGTGCGTTATCTTCTTTTACTTTATCTCCACTTTATCTCCAGTTTATCTCTTCTCCAGGCTTAATACATCTGCCCCATTGTGTATAATTATGTGCACTGGTGGGAGGGTGTACTGTATGTATAATTTTATGTGTTGGGGGATGGCGTATAATTATGTGCACTAGGAGGGGAGATGGGGTATAATGATATGCACTGGGACGTGAGGTTAAGGTGTATAATTATGTGCCCTGGGAGGGCAGGTGGTGGATATGGCATAATAATGTGTGCTGGCAAGGATATTTATGTGCGCTGGAATGGGGGTGGCATATTAATGTGCGCTGGGTGGGGGAGTGGCATATTAATGTGTGCTGGGGAGTGGTGCAGGGAGGCAATGGTCGTGTGTGCAGAATGCAGGATAGCGGCTATAGTGTAGTAGAGGGGGTTCATTATAGCTGCAATAGAGGGTTGTGTGTGTGGAGATAAGGGTGCAGGATAGCAGCCCCTCGCGGGTAGGATGAGAGTGACCATATCTGTATTTGTAGGAGTACACAAAATTTATAGTCTGCAGGAGGGCGCCAGACACCCTACAACCACCCTGGTGGTGGCATCACTCACAGTAAGTGTCGCAGCCTGTCCCCCTGACATTGATGAATAGTATTAATATACATACTGTATATTATACAGCAGCAAGACTGTGTACTGTATACAGCATATTGATACTATTTTTGTAATATATTGATACTATTTTTGTAATATATGTATATATATTGGTAGATGTTGTAATTAATATGTTTTTGATAGAAGAATATAAATAGATAGATAGATAGATAGACAGATAGATAGATAGATCTATATATCTTTCTAGATATAATACACATATTTATAGTGTGCCTTCTAGGAACTAGGGCGGGCAGATCGTGCTGCATGGAAGCAGCATAAGGGGGGTGGACCGGGCCCGACGACATCACTGTTTTGGGTGGTCCCGGGCTGCCAAAGTCACAAAAGGGGCATGCCTGGGCCGCGTCATGATGAAAAGGGGTGGGCGTGGCAGCCGCCGTCAAGAAAATGGGCAGACCCGGCCGCCAGCAACACTAAAGGGGGTGGGCCCGGCCACCCCGAAGGCTCTACACTGCCGGGGAAGCACCGGGCATCGCTATCTACAATGGCACCTGGCTTCTCCGGTTACACCAGAGGGGTCGGAGGCGGGCTGTTTTAGTGGGGCGCTGCCAGAGGGGAAGGGCACACTTTGCCCTAAAACAACCTAGCGGGAACACTATATTTATATTCTATGTGTGTATATAGAGATAGATATGTGGGGTGCCCGGTTCTCATCTCTGCCACCGCTGGACCCCTGGTAGGTTTTCACAGCAAATAGTGCTTCACTGTCCCTGCGTCCCCGTTGCACTGTCCCATCCCCACCATCACTGTCCCTGCGTGCTCACTGTCACTGTCCCGTCCCCACCATCACTGTCCCTCTTGCTTTTGATTAGAAAATATCCTGCTCCATCACTAGACCGCGCCTCTCAACAGACCCCGCCCCTCATCAGACCCCGCCCCCATTAGGGCTGCTTCCAGATTTTTCCCGGGCTGGTTTTCCAACCCAATCCGACCCCTGGCAGGACATTCTGAACATACACAACAGGAAAGATTGCTACAAGATTGTTTATTACAGCGCCAACAATTTCCAGTTCCTAATGTGTTTTTGCCCATCTATTCTGTACCAAGGATCTATGTTTCGTTTGCTCCAAGCTTAGCCATAGATTGGGGCATAGGGTTATATCTGACAGCTCACTGATAAGCAGACAGCAATAAGGTCTTAACTGTCATTTCTCAAACACAGAGCAAGATGTTTTAAAGAAAAAATACATTTTCCATATGTACTAAGCCCTGAAGGCCCCCGTCCGCCACTGTCCGCCCCCAGCCCTCCCTCCCAGCTCCGAACATTGTAAATCACCAGGCCCCTTGCATTTGGGATGTGCACGTGCTTAGACCCTGATCACTAGGACAGGGGCCACATTTGTTTCTCTACATGTGATCCAGAAACAGCCCCTGAGTGTGTCCAATTGGACATAAGTTATTATACTTTGTGTATGTTTCAGTACTGACAGTTCTGCTGTGTGCATTATACTCAGTGTGACTGTGACCCAGTAATTATACATCCTCACACCTGACACCCTTAGTTATTAGGGAGTGTCTGTAATTTAGAAGAATTATATATATCCTGACTAGAGGCTAAGAGATGCTACATAAGCGGAGTTGCACTTTCCTATTGTTTGTTATACTTTGTACAGCAGCCTGGTGAGGGAATCTCCTAGCACCAAACAATGGAGGAAATTTACTAAGAAATATGAATACGGCCGATGCCGGGTACAGATTCATACGTCCGGCATCGGCCGTATTTTACCATTCATACATTTACTAATCTGCCCTATTATGGATTCATATTTCCACCATGGCTTTGGCGGCCGTATTTTTGTCCGTTCGTTTTCGTATACAAATATAAATGCTGCTATCCTCGTTCACAAGGAGACCGCGCAGCCCCAACAATGACATTTAACCCCTTAGAGAGCTGCAATAAAGTTTCCCTTTACTGGATTTCAAGAATAAAGTTACCCTTTATCTTTGCCTCTCAAGAAGTTCTCACCCCATTGCTCGCACGGCTGTGAATGGCAGCTGGATTTCTGGAGGTCCAAACATCTCGGATGTAGCCGTGCTCAAATCCTATTGTCTCTTGTAATCCCAGACAGACTCTATGATAATTAGATAAAGGATCTGAAATGGTCCTACAGTATAATCACTCCAGGACTCCAGGATTTTCTTTAGGGTAAAGATAGTTCTTAATTCATTTATTTACAGTGTCTTATATAGCGCAGGGGATTCCATTACAGTCACTTATATAGCGCAGGGGATTCCATTACAGTCACTTATATAGCGCAGCAGATTCCGTTAAAGCGTCTTATATAGCGCAGCAGATTCCGTTACAGTGTCTTATATAGCGCAGCAGATTCCATTACAGTCACTTATATAGCGCAGCAGATTCCGTTACAGTGTCTTATATAGCGCAGCAGATTCCGTTACAGCGTCTTATATAGCGCAGCAGATTCCGTTACAGTGTCTTATATAGCGCAGCAGATTCCGTTACAGTGTCTTATATAGCGCAGCAGATTCCATTACAGTCACTGATATAGCGCAGCAGATTCAGTTACAGTGTCTTATATAGCGCAGCAGATTCCGTTACAGTGTCTTATATTGTGCAGCAGATCCCGTTACAGTGTCTTATATAGCGCAGCAGATTCCATTACAGTCACTAATATAGCGCAGCAGATCCCGTTACAGCGTCTTATATAGCGCAGCAGATTCCGTTACAGTGTCTTATATAGCGCAGCAGATCCCGTTACAGCGTCTTATATAGCGCAGCTGATTCCGTTACAGCGTCTTATATAGCGCAGCAGATTCCATTACAGCGTCTTATATAGCGCAGCAGATTCCGTTACAGCGTCTTATATAGCGCAACAGATTCAGTTACAGTGTCCTATATAGCGCAGCAGATTCAGTTACAGTGTCCTATATAGCGCAGCAGATTCAGTTACAGTGTCTTATATAGCGCAGCAGATTCCGTTACAGTGTCTTATATAGCGCAGAAGATTCCGTTACAGTGTCTTATATAGTGCAGCAGATCCCGTTACAGTGTCTTATATAGCGCAGCAGATTCCATTACAGTGTCTTATATAGCGCAGCAGATTCCATTACAGTGTCCTATATAGCGCAGCAGATTCAGTTACAGTGTCTTATATAGCGCAGCAGATTCCGTTACAGTGTCTTATATAGCGCAGAAGATTCCGTTACAGCGTCTTAAATAGCGCAGCAGATTCCGTTACAGTGTCTTATATAGCGCAGCAGATTCCGTTACAGCGTCTTATATAGTGCAGCAGATTCCGCTACAGTGTCTTATATGGTGCAGCAGATTCCGTTACAGTGTCTTATATAGCGCAGCAGATTCCGTTACAGCATCTTATATAGTGCAGCAGATTCTGTTACAGTGTCTTATGTAGCGCAGCATATTCTATTACAGTGTCTTATATAGAGCAGCAGATTCCGTTACAGTGTCTTATATAGCGCAGCAGATTCCTTTATAGGTTCTTATATAGCTCAGCAGATTCCGTTACAGTGTCTTATATAGCGCAGCAGATTCCTTTATAGGTTCTTATATAGCGCAGCAGATTCCTTTATAGGTTCTTATATAGCGCAGCAGATTCCGCTACAGTGTCTTATATAGCGCAGCAGATTCCGTTACAGTGTCTTATATAGCGCAGCAGATTCCGTTACAGTGTCTTATATAGCGCAGAAGATTCCGTTACAGCGTCTTAAATAGCGCAGCAGATTCCGTTACAGTGTCTTATATAGCGCAGCAGATTCCGTTACAGCGTCTTATATAGTGCAGCAGATTCCGCTACAGTGTCTTATATGGTGCAGCAGATTCTGTTACAGTGTCTTATATAGCGCAGCAGATTCCGTTACAGCATCTTATATAGTGCAGCAGATTCTGTTACAGTGTCTTATGTAGCGCAGCATATTCTATTACAGTGTCTTATATAGAGCAGCAGATTCCGTTACAGTGTCTTATATAGCGCAGCAGATTCCTTTATAGGTTCTTATATAGCGCAGCAGATTCCGTTACAGTGTCTTATATAGTGCAGCAGATTCCGTTACAGCGTCTTATATAGTGCAGCAGATTCCGTTACAGCGTCTTATATAGCGCAGCAGATTCCGTTACAGTTTCTTATATAGCGCAGCAGATTCCATTACAGCGTCTTATATAGTGCAGCAGATTCTGTTACAGTTTCTTATATAGCGCAGCAGATTCCTTTATAGGTTCTTATATAGCGCAGCAGATTCCTATGCACTTTACAATTGTAGACAGTGATAAAACAAACTGGGTAACAACAGACAGACATAGAGATTGGAATCCCTTCTGCAGGCTTACAATCTATAAGGATAAAGGAGGGAAACACAAGGACAGGCACCAGTAATAACATAGCAATCAATGCAACCCGATGAGAGTCCTGTAATAGTGAATGGGAGCTGGTGATCCCTGCAGAAGAGACATACAGATCTTGCGCAGAGTGGAGTGGTCGATTTGGGAGATTTTTTTAGAAACAAAGCAGAAGTATTTTATATTGAATACAGTAAAATACAGGCAACCAATGGAGGGACTGGCAGAGCGGATCAGCATACGATAAGCATCTTGCTAGGAAGATCAGCCTAATAGCAGCATTTAAAATAGATTGCAGTGGCGCGAGTCTGTTCTTGGGAAGACCAGTTAGAGGACTATTGCAATCGTCAATGTGGAATATAATGAGTGCATAGATTTAGTAGTGGCTTATGTAAGATATGGTCCTATTTTTGATATTTATTTATGTTACTTGTTTCCTAGCACGGCGCCCATCGGGTCCCATCGCATACCTTAACTTAAGGTATGCGATGGGACCCGACGGAACCGATTTCGGGCTTTTTTTTAAGTTTATTGACAAATGTAAAATCGGGTCCATTGCATGCCATTATAATGGCATGCGATGCGACCGACGCGACCAACCCGATTTTACATTGTAAGCATTGTATGTAATGTTAAATTCCTATATAAAATCGGGGCCATTGTATTATAATGTCAGACAATGCAATGGACCCGATTTTACTTAGGAACCAATGTTAAATGGCCCCCCATACCCAATTTTTGATTGTTTACCCACCCTGATGGGTAATTTCTATGTCAAATGCCCCGAGCGCAGCGAGCCCGCGAGAGGCGGCGATACGCGTCCTCCGACCTTTTCATACCCCCACTATCAACGTCGTCATGGAGTTGACTCCCGAAGTGCGGCGAGCGCAGCGAGCCCTGCGAGGGGACGCGTAATACGTCTGAAGTAATGCCCTCTCCACGCTTCGGGCTCGCCACGCTATATAAAATCAACTCCACGCTGATGTGGGTAGTGGGGGTATGAAAAGGTTGGAGAACGCGTACCGCCGCCCCTCTCGGGCTCGCTGCGCTCGCCACGCTTCGGGTTCACGTTGATCGTGGCGTGGCGTTAACAATGGGGGGGCATACAATGAAAAATGGGGTCTGGGGGGCATTTAACATTGGGGCCAATGTAAAATCGGGTCTCAGGGACCATTTAACATTGGTTCCAATGTAAAAAATCGGGTTGGTCGGGTCAATCGCATTGCATGGAGTAGTCTGGGGTTGCTCCAAGGTAGGTAGCTCTTAGTTCAGATATATCATTATCATGTGGCTCCTTGCTGGTTAATTGTAGACCCAATTTAGGGTAATGGTGGTGTGGGTTGCGGTGCCCCTGGTCTGGTTGGGCTGCGTGGCTTTAGTGCGGCATCCCCTTACATTCTATTAACACTTTTCCCTTACTAACACTATCTTTCTCTTATTTTAATTGCATTCCATTTTTTATTTTATCTATCTCTCTTTATATATAGCTTCGGCTTCCTATCACTAATTATTAACACTATAGTATCTCACTGGCATGCCGCACTGGGCTTCCTAGCTTATGATAGTTTTTGGGGTGCCACACCCTGCACCTAGATATAGGGCTAGGGACCCCCAATAGACAGAGAAGCCTTGACGCGGCTTGGGGGCATGTCATACACCTGCGCAGGTATATGTAACCAATATCTCTGAATTCTATTATCATGTAGTGTTCAAGATTGGTTACTAATACTATTCAGTGTGCTAGGGGAACCAATGTCTTGTTACTAATTTACCCCTCCCTTGCATGCACCTGAATAGTATTACTGAACTAATTTGAGCATCTTCCACTATCTATCAGTAATAGCATAGCAGTCCCACCAAGTTACAAGTCCAGAAGGGGCACTATATAATACATAAGTGCCTCAGAGGGTTATGTGTGTGGTATATAAATATGATAGGCTTGCCTGAAGAGGTGAGTTTTCAGGGAACGCTTGAAAGTTTGGAGGCTAGTGGAGAGTCTTATTGTGTGTGGAAGGGCATTTCATAGGATGGGAGCAGCCCGATGAAAGTCCTGTAATAGTGAATGGGAGCTAGTGATCTGTGCGGAAGAGAGACGCAAATCTTGTGCAGAGCGGAGTGGTCCAGATGGGAGATATTTTGTGATAAGTAAAGAGATATAAGCTGGTGCAGTATGGTTAATAGCTTTATATGCAAGTAGAAGTGTTTTATATTGAATACGGTAAGATACAGTCAACCAATGAAGGGACTGGCAGAGCGGATCAGCAGACAATGAGTGTCTTGCAAGGAAGATCAGCCTAACAGCAGCATTTAAAATGGATTGCAGTGGTGAGAGTCTGTTCTTGGGAAGACCAGTTAGGAGACTATTGCAATATTCAATGCGGAATATAATGAGTGCATGGATAAGAGATTTGGTTGTGTCTTGTGTGAGATAGGGTTGTATTTTGGATGTTTTTTAGATGCATTTAACACGATTTGGAGACAGATTGAATGTGGGGAAGAAAGCACAGTTCAGAGTCGAGAATGACCCCTAAGCAACGAGCTTGTGGGGTAAGGTGGATTGTCAACAGCGATGGAGATGTCAGGATGGTAACTGTTCTTAGTTGGCGGGAATATAAGTAATTCCTTTTTGGAAATATTACGTTTGAGTTGGCGAGAAGACATCCAAGATGAGATGGCAGAGAGACATTAAGAGACTCGACCCAAAACCACTGGTGACAACTCTGGGGTTGATAGATTTGAGTATCATCTGCATATAAGTGATACTGAAATCCGAAAGAGCTGATTTGTTTGCCAAGAGAGGAAGTATAGATTGAGAAAAGCAGAGAACCTAAGACTGAGCCTTGCAGAACTCCGACTGACAGAGGTAGTGAAGAGGAAGTAGAGTCAGAGAAGCAAACACTGAAAGAGCGTTCAGATAGGTAAGATGTGAACCAGGAAAGGGCTGTATCCTTAAGACCTAGGGAGGAAAGTGTTAGTAAGAGAAGAGTGTGATCCACAGTGTCAAAGCAGAAAGATCTAGAAGAATAAGTAGTGAATAATGGCCTTTAGACTCAGCAGTTACCAGATCATTCACCACTTTAGTCAGTGCTGTCTCAGTGAAGTGTTGAGAGCGAAAGCCTGACTGAAGCGGGTCTAATAGGGTGTGAAAGTTAAGAAAGTTTGTGAGGCGAGAGTAGACAAGTCTCTCCAGTATCTTGGAGAGGGATGGAAGCTGAGAGATAGGACGATAGTTAGAGAGAGAGTTAAGGTCAGAATTGTGTTTTTTTTCAGAATGGGAGTAATCACTGCATGTTTGAGCAGAGAAGGAAAAGTACCAATACCAAGAGAGAGATTGCAGATTTTAGTTAAGGTTGGGATAAACACAGGAGATAGAGTTTTAATGACTTGTGCAGGTATAGGATCAAGAGGAGAGGTAGTGGAGTATTACTCTAATAAGTATTCTAGCTTGGAGACAATCTGGTGGTCAGTTTGAAGAAGCGCATATAGCGAAACACGTGTCATTATAGCGCTAGATAGCAGACTGTTAGAATGTAGATGCAGGAAATGTATTGTCCGGATGTCTAATATTTAAATCACATTTTTCACCTATCATATTCACTTACAGTATGCACAATATATATTAAATATACACATTCAAAGATATACCATCCATCCTCGTGTATACCAGTAAACATCCATATACACAGATAAGAAAGGTAATTATACAGAACACGGGGCCCCACACTCAACATGTATAAAGGTATAATATAGGGCAGTAAAACACAAGAGGATACATATCTGCGTAACCACTTAAAGGAAACCGATATTATGCTCATAGACTGTACATATATAAAAGTACACCTGCAGTCAGAGAAAACACAAAAGTTTATTTACATGATGATATTATTTAGCATATTCGGCAATACACATTCCAGGGCTATTCAACAAGCAGACATACTTCTGGGTCCAGACTACAAAGACCCAGGATTGGCCGCAGCCGCACATGTGACCCAACACGTGATCCGATGCTTGGACCACATGATCGACAGGGTGACATCACAGTTGGTGTGCAGCCGCAAGACACATAATACAGAGTGGCAATGTACACCGTACCAATACCCATATGATTGGAACAATTACCCCATGTGATCGGAGCAGATCCAGCCATTGGCTGGACACTCAAATAAGTATTATAGCTTAGAGACAATCTAGTGGTCAGCTTGAAGAAGCGCATATAGCGAAACACGTGTCCTGTCATTGTAGCGTTAGATAGCAGACTGTTAGAATGTAGGTGCAGGAAATGTATTGTCCATATGTCTATTATTTAAACCAGGATACTTATCTTCGCTTAGCAGGCTCATACATCAAATTAATTCACCTCCTGACAGAGGGCAATATCAGTAAGAACCATCTGAATACGGTTACTAATTACCTGTAAAATCCAGGTTCAAATCAGTTTTGACACTGCTATAAAAAATATAACCAGCAGGTTTCACCGGTAATCCAGGGTTCATTCACCGCATATACTCTAATAGTTACTTTCTCTTTCAGTCGATCTGGGCATACAGCCAAATTGAGAAATACTGTAGTTACTATTGAGTCAAATTTATTGTTTCCAATTTAGCCACAAGAGTTCTATGTGGAGATTATTTTCCTTGTTACACAATAAACAGCCAATTCAGGCAACAAATAAAATTGTAACTTGGAAATTCTTAATCAATCACAAATAAAATTGAGTTTATTCAATATTGGTCTTAGTACCCTGGTGGGAATTTTCTTTCCCAGTACAACAAGCACCACTTCTTTCAGCTACTTCTACCTACATTTTAAATCTAAATCACACAATTTCTTCCCTTTTGTTCACTACGTGTGTGTATGTCAATGTAATTCTAACCCCTCATTTCCCTACTTTTTTGTGGGTGTCTCCATATCCAAGTCATGTTTAATAAAGATAGAAGGAGCTCCCACAACTTTTAAAAAATAATCAAACTCGCTAAGGTTTGGTGGCATGAGAAGAGATGAGAGATTGAAAGTATGGTTGTTTGGCAGTGTCCAAAGCATTGCAGTAAGAGGTAGTCTTATACAGTATATGAGGAAATCACTCAGATTACGAGATTTACACCATTGGAGTTCTACTTTACGTGACTGATTTATAGTTGTCTTGTTATTTTTGAGTGCCACGGCTGGCATCTAAGCCTGCGTGGGGTGTAGTTGGTGGCTCACACTTGAAGAAGTAATAAGTAAACATTATAAAACATAAATTGAATATGTTCTATTAAAATATGCATAACTGTGAAACATTATAAAAAAATACACATGAAAGTGTGGGAAAATTTACAAATGTGATATTTAGGACTTTTGGTTGGTCACCTGCGCACTGAATCTCAATTTGTTTGGTTAGCAGCCGCACTTACAGATGACTGTCTCTGGTTCATACAATTTTTGGGTGGTTTGTGCTGCGGTCTACCTTTAATTGATTTGCATAATGATGTGGAAGCTACACAGTACAAATCTCATGCACTTTCTAATTTATTTAAAAATCCTTAATAGTAATTAACATTAATTGCGTGTATATACAGAACAAAACATTTAAAATGAAAACTAAATTATAAATGACAAAACCTGAAGATAGGAATAAAAATGTGTAGCAATAATGTCCTGTTGATATTGGTACTGATATACCAGTGCCGGTTTAACGGCTGAGTGAAAGTTCCTTAGTTCTCAGTCAATAGCTGAAGCGGCGTCCCGATTTTATAGTGACCAAACACCAAATTTGAGACAGAAACTGGATCAACATCTGAGACATGGCAGCAAAAAGGGCATTATCAACCAACAGGAACTAAAGTTCATTCAGTGATACCCGTGTTCTACTATCTACCCAAAATACACAAAAACCCAATAAACGCACCAGGACGACCCATCATATCGGTGATAAATTCACTGTCTTCAAATCTCTCTCAATACCTGGACACTCTCTTACAACCTTATGTACAAAATCAGAAATCTTACACACGAGACACATCCTTGGACATCTACAAGACATTGATTGGGAAGAAGACCTATGGTTAGTAACATCAGATGTAACCTCATTGGAGAGAACACCCCTGTAACACAGGTTCATTGACCAGACGTACTTTGGAAACAGCTACAGTGAACTGCATGGCAGCGGCAAGCAGTGTGTGCACACACTGTACAATGACCAGAGGGAGATCGCCAAGCAGGAAGTCCTGACAAGAGGTGAGTACAGAGAAGGGGAAGTGGTAAAGTGAACTACAGGACCTGTAAGGTGGTGAACAGTCACCGTGACGGGTAATTACAAAGCAGTGATCTCAGTAACCGCCGATAGACAAGGAGCAGCGTCTGGCTAGTCTCTGCCTGCACGGTTGGCTGTGTGATACACGCAGCTCTCCGTAGCAGACAGACGGTGCACGCAGCCCCAAGAGTCCAGGACCCAAAAGTGCACTAAGTAACTACAAGTACCTAATCGGGAAAACTGAAAAGTAAAGAGGTACCTGAAGTTTTGTTCCCAAAGTAAGACACTATAAAATGTGATATTTAAATCCAAAAAATTGTGGGAAGTCTAGTGCTGCAATCCCAATATCCAAAGAATATATTATAGAACAGTGGTATTAATAACCCAAATCCCATGATAACTGAGTAGTCAGTCATTCACTTTGCATTTACACTATGGCCCTTATTCTGATCGGTGTGGCCGGATCCGAATATGCGGCCAGGACCGTGCGTTCGAAACCCCGCCTTCCATACGGATCGCCAACTCCCGAAGCTGGCCGAACGGACCGCACGTGTATTTTTCATGGAATACGCCTCCTCCATCTCAGGGAACCTCCCACATAATTCGAGACCACACGAACATTTTCCCGTGCAAAAGCAGGGATCTGGGCGGGCAGCTGACATCCGGCAATGTCATATGTCCGCCCCCTACACGTGCGTCACGGCCGCATTACCATACGTACGCGCATTACCATGGGAACGCGCATGAAACGCGGGGCGTATGCATATGGTAATGAGCCCAAATAGCCCTTCACGCCCCTCTCCACCCCCTGTTCGGAGTGTTCACATTTCATGCAGGATTTGGCCGTACGCCCCGCTCGCACATGCGCAGAGACGCCTCTGCACATGCGCAGACACAAAAGATCGGCGGTACGAATGCACGCGGATATTACCGCACCAACCAGAATAAGAGCCTATGTGCTTCCATTGGAACTCGCTTTCTTATGTTACCACAAAAGTTGCTTACTGGCCCAGATCTCTCCTCCACCAGTTACCCCAGAAGGCTGAACCCCAGACAGCTCACTGAGACTCCTCCTTCAGTGAGCGTGGCTCTGCCTCCACACAACCCCCCTACAGCTTACCCAACGGCCTGTAACATTTCCCCTTTACATACCTCCCAACAGTCCTGAAAACCGCGGGAATGTCCCGGTTTTCGGGGACATTCCCGCGTCCCTCCTGCGGCCGGCAGTGTCCCACAGCGAGGGGGGGCTGTTGGGTGTTCCCCCTTTTGGCTGCTGAGCAGCAGGGAATAAACACTGTGCGCACAGCTTCTATTCCCGCAGCCAGGGGGCTGGGGGCATGGCTAGAGGCTCACAGAGCCTCTGAGTCATGCCCACATAGCGTAACAATGGGGGCGTGGCCTCATGGGAGAGCCACACATATAGACCACACCCCTAAATTAGGCCACATCCCCAAAATTTTAGGCGCGCCTGCGGCATGCAACACTCTGTCCCTCCTCCGTCCCCAAGAAAGTTGGAAGGTATGCCTTTATGTGGGGTGTTTATTTACTACAGTTCTCCTCCGTGAGGGGTACATAAATCTTATATATTATCAATATTAGCATAAACCTATTTATCTACAGTGTGTCCCTATAACCTATAATGTAATGTCCCAGACAGTATACAATATCCTTCAGCACCACCCCGGAAGGGGCACAAGTAGGCTTAATGGGGTGTCACATACTTAATACGTATTATGAGACAT
Source organism: Crinia signifera (assembly GCF_055691185.1). NCBI lineage: Eukaryota > Metazoa > Chordata > Amphibia > Anura > Myobatrachidae > Crinia > Crinia signifera. Next base: position 77,563,568 of record NC_139228.1, on the reverse strand, counting down.
ACTGTGGCTGCGTGCTGGTCTACAGTCAGGCATGGCTTGGGTCTGGTCTCATATATCCTGGTACAAATATCATAGAGTAAAGCAATAAGCTCTCTTTAATAATCATTGACCCCTTCAATGCTCCAACTTTCATTAGGTTTCCTTAGAGTCACGTAATATCGAGCATGATGTCATAAATCATATCACACACAGGTGTACCATTTGTCTGCTTTATTAATTGCACATTCTACTGTCCTAACTCTTACTGGTCCTCAGAAATACAGTGTAATCACAGTCATAAATATACAGGGATATAATAAATAACTGTCTTCATATTGCATACAATGGTTTTCATTTATGGTTCTCCGATGACATTTGTGAGAATGACGGAGATTTGCTGCACCACATATACAATGGTTATTATACTGTTCCTGTGATGTTCGTTGTACAGTGTGATATTGCTGCGGTGTGTGATATGCCTCACTTATACTGTAAGGAAACAGAAATAAACAGACGTTAGTAAATGATTTGTTACACATATGTACATACTTTAATAGGGTCCTTGATTATATAAAGTGTTGGGTTATGGGGCCTACACACATAGTGACGTGTGCCAGCGATCTGAGTGATGCTAGATGGCTCAGCACACAGCGATGCACCAGCAATGCGATAGCAATGCGTTTTTTCCATATATGAGGTCAGCAGCAGGGTCCCTGCGGAAGATGGGAACTAGCAGCAGTATTATGACCGCTACTAGTTACCATCCGCCGCAGGGACCCTGCTGCTGACAGCATATCCGCTGCTGGGACTCCACTGCCGTGGCCCGTGGGTGCTCCTCACTTTCCGTCAGTGCTCGGGCCCCGGAGCACCCACGGTTTCGGCGCCTATGCATACATCGGCTAGTAACAATAAAAAATATCACTATGTAATTCGTTTCACGTATCAGTGTGGACTTATCTCTTTCCAACTTTTGATAAATCACCCCTATATGATGTTATCAATGCAGAGACATTGGTCTGTGTGTTGAGCATTTATGTTCTTAGTCACCAAGACAAATAATTTCACCCCAGGTGTCATGTGGGACCATGATGTATCATTACCAATCAGTATTAGTCAGGGATGCTTACCTGACCCTCTCTATGAGGATGAAAATGCTCTGTTCCTGGGCTTCCCTGGCAATGTGTCACCCGTGGGGAGCTAGGTCATTGATAAGAAAGGTGTCACCATAGGTGCTGACAATCATACATTACCAGGGAAGCCCAGGAGCAGAGCATTGTGTACGCCTTGAGAGGGGAATGTTGGGAGGTATGGATAATGTATGATTACCAGCACCTGTGGGGAGCCAGGTAACTGATAAGAAAGGTGTCACCATAGGTGCTGGCAATCATACATTACCAGGGAAGCCCAGGAACAGAGCATTGTGTCCTCCTGGAGAGGGGCATGCTGGGAGGTATGGATAATGTAGGATTGCCAGCACCTGTGGGGAGCTAGGTAACTGATAAGAAAGGTGTCACCATAGGTGCTGGCAACCATACATTACCAGGGAAGCCCAGGAGCAGAGCATGTTCTCCCTGAAGGAGAGGGTCAGGTAGGCAACCCTGGTATTAGTATAGGAGAAAACCCCCAATTCTAGCTAATAAATGACACCAGTAAGACCAATAGTGTTTGTGTGGTGAATACATGGGGATATATTACTTACTGAAGGTGTAGGAAGCATGGAAACCCTTTCCCTGTGTGCTGCGATTACTGTGGAACTTCAATGTCAGAGTATTCCCAGAGGAGGTTATGGGAGGAATATCGTAATCAGCACAGAATGGACCATACACCGTATTGCGATCCCGGACCTGCATATAGTCTGAGATGCAGAATTGGGATTTCTCCAGTAGAAAATCTGTTACAGTCAGTGATATCTGTAAAATTCAGAAATATCATTTATGAGGAACAAATAGACATATAGAAAGCAGACAAGATGAATAAAACGTTGTTCTCAAAACTGTGCTGACGTCTCTTATAACACACAGTGGTCTGTATTTACATGTCCTACCCAGGTGCGCCATGTTTATAAGTATATTCTCTAAGTTAGATTCCAAGATTCAGTTATACAAGCTGTGATCTTATCAATATTAGCATCCTCCTCCTCCCCCTCCTCCTCCTCATCATGTGTCATATCTGTGACCACCCCCAGATCATGCAGGCACTGTAGAATGTAAACTGTAGGTATATGTTACACATTCCTGATAACACTAAAGCTCCAATACAATAACTGAAACCACTGCACAAATTATCTTAGGCCACAAAAGTTCCTTACCTTATATCCCACAGGGGCTGTGATGTTGAAGGTACAATCTAAGTTTGGACTGTACGCAACGGGGTATCCAGGAGATGTAAAGTTCTTCTCGGAGGCAAAGAAATTTCCTCCACATTGTACTATAGGGAGATATGGTATAAAACAGAGGAAAATAGCATTTAATATAAACCCAGTAACGTAGCAGGCTATGTAATAAGATCTGATAGATAAATGATAATAATGAATAGACTGAGAGAGGAAGACAGATGGCGTTGGCAGGACAGGAGCTTATGGGATGATTGGTAGAAGATGTCTCAGGTGAAGTGGAGGTATTTGAAGAGGTCAAATTTGACGGCCAGATTTGAGGTGAGGCGGTGAAGAGCCTATATATATATAACCTGGATTGTACATAGATGGAGAACAGTACAAGAGGATTCGCTTTGTGGAAATAGTGGCCCTTATTCAGATCTGATCACAGTACAAATTGTTCTCAAAATGGGAAAAACCATGTGCACTGCAGGTGGGGCAGATGTAACATCATGGGGTGGCATTACAGGGACTCATTACGCCATGAGCTTCGCAGCTTACGGACTCAATTACAATGATCCCCATAGTGTATTCCATTTTAGTTTTATTGTCAGTAATTAGTAAATCTTCTAAATAATTAATTAAAATCCAGATATAGTCACGCTCATTGTGGCTGCAACTATGCGCGGTTGTGACTAGTTTTCTGCACTGTGCACACGCCGCTGACAAGCCAATCTCACCATTCACACCCGTGGCCACTAAGATTTAATTAGACAAAAAAATGTAAAGGGACTATGAGTGCCGGTGCCGCTGCATCAGAGTACAATGACCTTGGCTACATCTGAATATATGCCACGGATCACCATTCAATGCAATAAGCTTGGCTACATCTGTATATATGCCACGGATCACCATTCAATGCAATAAGCTTGGCTACATCTGTATATGTGCCACGGATCACCATTCAATGCAATAAGCTTGGCTACATCTGTATATGTGCCACGGATCACCATTCAATGCAATAAGCTTGGCTACATCTGTATATGTGCCACGGATCACCATTCAATGCAATAAGCTTGGCTACATCTGTATATGTGCCACGGATCACCATTCAATGCAATAAGCTTGGCCACATCTGTATATATGCCACGGATCACCATTCAATGCAATAAGCTTGGCTACATCTGTATATATGCCACGGATCACCATTCAATGCAATAAGCTTGGCTACATCTGTATATGTGCCACGGATCACCATTCAATGCAATAAGCTTGGCTACATCTGTATATGTGCCACGGATCACCATTCAATGCAATAAGCTTGGCTACATCTGTATATATGCCACGGATCACCATTCAATGCAATAAGCTTGGCTACATCTGTATATATGCCACGGATCACCATTCAATGCAATAAGCTTGGCTACATCTGTATATGTGCCACGGATCACCATTCAATGCAATAAGCTTGGCTACATCTGTATATGTGCCACGAATCACCATTCAATGCAATAAGCTTGGCTACATCTGTATATGTGCCACGGATCACCATTCAATGCAATAAGCTTGGCCACATCTGTATATATGCCACGGATCACCATTCAATGCAATAAGCTTGGCCACATCTGTATATGTGCCACGGATCACCATTCAATGCAATGTGCTTGGCTACATCTGAATATATGCCACGGATCACCATTCAATGCAATAAGCTTGACTACATCTGTATATTTGCCACGGATCACCATTCAATGCAATAAGCTTGGCTACATCTGTATATGTGCCACGGATCACCATTCAATGCAATAAGCTTGGCTACATCTGTATATGTGCCACGGATCACCATTCAATGCAATAAGCTTGGCTACATCTGTATATGTGCCACGGATCACCATTCAATGCAATAAGCTTGGCTACATCTGTATATGTGCCACGGATCACCATTCAATGCAATAAGCTTGGCCACATCTGTATATGTGCCACGGATCCCCATTTAATGCAATGAGCTTGGATACATCTCTATATGTGCCACGGATCACCATTCAATGCAATAAGCTTGGCTACATCTGTATATATGCCACGGATCACCATTCAATGCAATAAGCTTGGCTACATCTGTATATGTGCCACGGATCACCATTCAATGCAATAAGCTTGGCTACATCTGAATATATGCCACGGATCACCATTCAATGCAATAAGCTTGGCTACATCTGTATATATGCCACGGATCACCATTCAATGCAATAAGCTTGGCTACATCTGTATATGTGCCACGGATCACCATTCAATGCAATAAGCTTGGCTACATCTGTATATGTGCCACGGATCACCATTCAATGCAATAAGCTTGGCTGCATCTGTATATGTGCCACGGATCACCATTCAATGCAATAAGCTTGGCTACATCTGTATATGTGCCACGGATCACCATTCAATGCAATAAGCTTGGCCACATCTGTATATATGCCACGGATCACCATTCAATGCAATAAGCTTGGCCACATCTGAATATGTGCCACGGATCACCATTCAATGCAATAAGCTTGGCTACATATGTATATATGCCACGGATCACCATTCAATGCAATCAGCTATGCTACATCTGTATATGTGCCACGGATCACCATTCAATGCAATTAGCTAGGCTACATCTGTATATGTGCCACGGATCACCATTCAATGCAATCAGCTAGGCTACATCTGTATATGTGCCACGGATCCCCATTCAATGCAATGAGCTTGGATACATCTCTATATGTGCTACGGATCACCATTCAATGCAATAAGCTTGGCTACATCTGTATATGTGCCACGGATCCCCATTCAATGCAATGAGCTTGGATACATCTCTATATGTGCTACGGATCACCATTCAATGCAATAAGCTTGGCTACATCTGTATATGTGCCACGGATCACCATTCAATGCAATAAGCTTGGCTACATCTGTATAACGTTACATAGGGTCATAGAGTAGGATAATATAACACTTACACATTTGATAACTTAGTATAGTACCTGAGGTGTAAGAAGCTTTGAATCCGACCCCTGTAACGCTGCTGTCACTGGCAAACTCCACCAGCATCTCACTAGTGGAAGCAATGATTAGTGGGATCAGACCAGTCCCACAGGTTCTGTCCAGCAACAAAGGATGATTCTTGCTGGGACCGTCATAAATCTTGATGTAGTCAGAGGAGCAATCAGTTGTGGATTGAACATCAAAAGCAAAGAAGTTTAGGGCAGCCTAAACAAGAAACCGTAATTGATCAAATGCTTGTATGTTGTCAATTAACTTTGACATTAAACTCACTCTGTATTTTCATGTATTTACTTTTTTATACCAAACTGGAGGACGGGAACACCTAGAGCAGAGGATCTCAAACTATTTTGCTCTTGGACCCGGTCAGACAATAAAAGTTATTAAAGGTCCCCAGCAAGTTACCACAGAATGGTTGCCAGACGTGTCTGGTTAGCAGATCCCACAAGCATGGCAGCATTGTGAGGGTATAACACAGAAGTGATGTGCCCGCTAATGCAATCCCTTCATTTCTCACATGATAGCGGGGAGGAGATCCCATTGGAGTCCCTGCCCTATATGTGTTATTTTTTGTAAATAATTATGCGATGGTAAAAGCGTATTCCTGACTTTATGGATGACAGAGGGGCAGTTGGGGAAAACTGGAGGCAGTGGGGACAAAGATGGCAGATAGACAGAGTGGCAGAGGGTGATTAGGGAGAGGCAAAGGGTGGCTAAGGAGAGTCAGAGGGAGACCAGATGAATGTGAGGAAGAGAGTGGCATGAGGAAGCAGTCGGAGGTGAGATTGACTGGTTGTGGCAGTAGGTGGAAGCAAGTACAAAGGTTATCTGTGAAAGAAGATAAAGCAGTGGCTGCATGGCGATGCAGAGGATGACAGGGAGAGGCAGAAGGTGACAAAAATGGGAGTGGGGAATTGTGAAAGGTAGATGGTGATAGAGGGATGTATAAGTTGGAAGGGTGATTTTTCATATTCGTTGTCATCAGCCTCATAGTCAGCAAAATCGAGTCATGACCCTATGCTGAGTTGGTCTTGACCCACTTTAGTTCCAAGACCCACAGATTGAGATCCACTGTCCTAGAGGATGTGAAGAACTAGGGGACGTGGTAAACTCTCCCACATATTTGTGACACAACCTCAGCTTCCTTCCTAACTGACCACCCCCAACTTCCCCGTATTGCTCCATCCAGCTCTCCCCAGTGGCGCCAAGAGGGGGTGGATTAGGTACTATTTACCAAGTCTGTTGGAGGAGTCTGAGTCCCGATTCCCCCACCACTGATGAGAGAATGAGAGAGCTAACCGTTGCAGCAGCAGCCTCTCTCTCTCCATCCCCGCAGACGTTGCTCAGTGCTGTGTGCTATGTGAGGAGAGAGGCAGCAGCAGAGGCAGTTTTTTTATTATCAAGGAGTATTGGATATGTCTCCCAAAAGTGACTGAACTGAAAAGCGTCAAATTATTCCTGTGTCTTACACCTTCCTTCTGTCTGTCACCCGATCCTCCCATTGATTACTGTACCTGTCCAGATGGGGTTCTGATCAACCAAACACAGCTGGCACTGTTGGGATAGGCGGAGGGATAGTTGGCGGAAGTCAGAGTTCCATTATTATCATTCAGCAAATTAGCACAAACACCTAAGGGGCAAAACGTGACATCAATAAATGACTGTACATGAGGTAATGCATAACACGTTACATATTACTAGGAATTATTGTGTGGTATCTGACATAGAGGCAGCCGTTGTTACTCATCCTTCCAGAATATAAAACATATAAGCCAGGAATTGTACAGTATTGTGTAGTATGATCACTAATCTGATAGCAGACACATTCCCTATTGTTGGGAACCTACCAGTATGTTCACCATTATATATACAGTATAGAGGTAAGCATCGCACGGTGGTGATATGCACTATTTATTCTCATAGTCTTCGGTCCTCTTATAATGAAGCAAGATAGTCCCCCAGATGATCATTGCTCCAGAGAAACTACAAAGATGAAGCTGATGAACTAGAATACTACCTACAATAAGGTGGTCTTACGTCAGTGATATTTCTAATACTAACTATAGTCCTATGTTGTTTGGAACATGCCCCATCTAATGACTGGCCAGCCATGTCTTGTGGTTAAGCATTCCTATCTGATGGTTGGTAACTACACCTCATTACGTGCCCCCATGTCACTTTGGGCACTCCATGCTCCAATCTGCCAGTTGATTTTCTAAGGAGATAATATGTCCTTTCCAAAATAAATAATAAAAACTATATATACACACATATACCAGATAGAAAGCACGGGCACTCAGGGACTCACGCAGTGAAAATAATGACCAAGTTTATTCCATAAATAGGTCTGTCACACATATATATATATAATTACTTACTGCACTGGTAAAGCCGGTTAATTTTAGAAATGTCCAAGATACTCAGTCCATTTTTTTGACCAAGGGGCACGGTTGGGTCAGGCTTGGGTACAATGGTGAGTTTATTTGTAGTGTTAGAGAATGCATAGCTGTCAGATAGATAAGAGACAAGATATAGGTGTAATCAGCACAATATAGTAATAGGGACCATTATAAGACCAATGTGCACTAATTACATACAAGCATCATCCTCTATCAGGTAATAACTGTGGGCACAACTTACTTGGCATAATGCATCACTGAGCCATAGTCATACTCCATACCCAGGTTATTAGTGTTTACCTTCTGAAAGTTTATCTGATCACCTGTAACAAGGAATCTGTCATTACTACAAAACACATTCGCATGGAAATAACGCAAAGCACAACAGCTATGGAGTTGTTCTGTGTATAATACCTGGTGAGATGTACTGGTAATTGATGGTGACATAGTTATCACGGTCACTCCGCATATGCTCATGGTAAAATCCCAAGGCATGATCTAGCTCATGTTGTATGGCCCCTCTGGACATACAGCCATTAATAGCTATTCCAACCATCTGAGGTCCACCTAGTCGTCCAACAAATGAGGTACAGCTGGAAGCAGGGAGGAAGGTATTAGATTGTGTTCTATGGTTACAGGCTCGGACACTGTATACAGATACGGAGACTCAGTCACACACAGATATACAAGATGTATAGTCAGCACAGTCAGCAGAATCTCCCGGGACCAGGGGGACCTAGATTGGCTGTTTGACACCACAGCAGCAATGATGTATGAGGACACATCTGTACTTCCACCATTATCACTGCCAATTGGCTGAATGTCCACAGACTTCATAAAGTTTAATAATTTCCTAATTAGGCTTATTTGTCTCACCTAGACTCTAAGTGGACATATTTCTGTAACATAGAATGGAAGAACCTACCCATATGATGTATTAATGAAGATGTAATCCTTCTCTGTTGTCCGAGGTACAAACCTCACACACGTCAGTGTCTCAATTTCCTCCATAGCATTTGTAAACACCTTGACTTGATCGGCATCTGTAGGGAAAGGAGGTTGGATATATATTAATATAATAGAACAGAAGTTGGCCATGACTACTTCAGGACACTGCTATGATGAGGATACTCACTATAAGCAGTGGATAAGGTGTACGGAACAGGCACAGTCCCATCTGCAGCTTTTTTCCACAGGCAACTTGTACAGCTGATTGCGCTGCGTCCAGTTTTCACAAGCATATCTCCTTCATGTACGGTGAGGTTGTGCTCTACAGTAACCAGACATGGACAGGAAGCATTCATATGTGGTGTACGATATGACATTCATTTCAGGGGATTCATTTCATCTTGTAATATTATAAGAGAGATAAAGTAACCAGCTGACTGCATGTTGTATGAGCTTTATAGCCTGTCATAGCTTTGGGCCTGGTCATTGAGGGGTGCCCAGCGCCAGTGGCACAGAGTAGTTACAGCTGCACCTCCCTGCAGGATTACTGACAGGGGACCAGGAACAGCTGCTTGTGGGTGCAAATAAAGATGGCAGCAAAATACTAAAGCAATGAAAAAGATTGGGAGATATTATCTTGAGACCAGTGCTGTCACTGAGGGGTGCGGGCTGCACGTGGGACGCACTAGCTAAGCTGAGGGGTGACACAATATCTCATGCTTAGTGACAGCAGCCAGGAGCCGCACTATAACATTACTGTACACAGACTGATCCCAGAGGGCAGCCCGCATCTATAGGATTCCCAGACGATGACAACCGGGGTTGGGCCCACAAGACTGTCCCCCTTAATCTTGAGACTTCACCCCTATACCAGTAAGTGAATGCCCATTTTTTTCCAAGGCACTCCAAGGGCATGCGAGCAGTGTTAACTTTACTTTTATACCTGGTCTAATAGTTAATTTCTATGTGTGACCACTAGTAGTGTACCAACCTCGGGCATTTACACAGCAGTGAGTCCCAACCGTCATTTGGTAACAATCTCTCATGTGTAATTGGCTGAGCTGTGTAAGAGACTCTTCCTGATTGGCTGACTGTCTACTAGTTATCCATGTTCATAAGAGATTAAACCCTTTAGCAATTGATACTACTTAAGAACAGCCCATTGTCATCATAAACATATTTCATGTATAAAGCGTAATTCTTCTAATTGGGGATGCGATGTATAAATGCGGTACACACCCGGGTTATTTTTAGGGTTTATTGCATTTCAGTGTTTGGTTACCCTACAGAAGCCCACATTTCACCCTTACATCTTTTAGTTACAGTAATGTTTCTGCAGTATTTTGGCATTATATATCTCTGCATTGTTTTACCTTTGTTGGTTGCAATAATCTTGCTGAAGATATTTTCTTGTTCTCCATCATCTGAATGTTCTGTAAATATAATTATAATAAATTAACCACAAATAACGTATCTGAATATAATGTGACCTAAACATATGTTGCAGATGGTGAAGTGTAAAACACAGCATCATTCTAGATTAATAATATATTGTTTCATTTGTGTTTTATTTGCCACACATACCCTTACGTAAGACAAGATATAAACAGTTATATAATATTAATGAGCTCTCATGACGCAGTGGCGACAGCTAATACATACAGTTGCAAATGGATTAAAGGCATTCATTGGAATTGGGTACTACTGGAGGCTTGGCTCTGGGGGAGATCAAGCTCTGGGAACTGAGGATATGAGATGACGTGCCGCTGGCCCCCTCTCCTACATTCTCTGCTGCGCCAGGAGAGCAGGCTGGCAGGTGATGCAGAGTCTCCATTCATATTCAGATGGAGACCCTGCACCCCTCCTTCACCTCTAGCATCTGCCAAGGGAGTGTAGAGCACACAGCACTAGCCGTAAGTGTGAAATTTGGGAGTTTGGTGGCCCTACAACCCCTGGTCATGAGCATGTAACCCCCCTAGCAATGAGCAGGCAATCACCTGGAAATGAGCATGTAAACCCTTCTGGCAACACAAGGAAAAGGAAGCCATTGTGGTTTGCGAAAAAGAAGTAGCAAATATTGTAAAAGCAAAAAAGTTGGCCTTTATGAAATTTAACAGACGCAGAATAATGAGGGCAAAGAGGTTTATCTTGTTAGACAGAAGTAGGCTAAGAAGGTAATCAGATGTGCAAAAGCACAGGCTGAAGAGAAAATGGCCCAGTCAGTGGGTAAATGGGGGGAAACTTTTTTTAGGTACAGTATACTGTATAAGTGAAAGGAGAAAAACAAAAAGTGGAATAATAACACTAAAGACAGAGAGTGGAAGTCTTCTTCAAGGGGACAATGTAATAGCAGATAATATTAATAATTATTTCTGCTCAGTATTCACTGCTGAAAGAGAGGGGAAGGGGCCACAGTTAAGTTGCAAGTATAGCCAGAAAACTGAGGGAGAGACAAGTACATTTACAGAGGAGAAAGTCCTCACAGAACTCTAAAAACTGAAAGTGGATAAATCAATGGGGCCAGATGGGATACATCCAAGGATACTAATAGAGCTTAAAGGGGATCTGATAAAACCATTAACAGAATTATTCAACCAGTCACTAGCTACTGGAGTAATCCCAGAGGACTGGAAAACAGTGAATGTAGTCCCACTGCACAAAAGTGGAAGAAAGGAAGAGGTAAGCAACTATCGACCAGTGAGCCTTACATCACTAGTAGGGAAATTGATGGAAACACTCTAAAAAAAAAGAGTTGTAGAATATTTCAAAACCAGCAATTTACAGGATCCAAAACTGCATGGGTTTACTGGGGAAGATCATGTCAAACAAATCTTATTGACTTTTTTGACTGGGTGACTAAAGTAATAGATCAAGGTGGGGCTGATCCGTCACGTGGTCCAAACTACATTTACAGGATCAGCAATGGTTGCTACCGATCTCACTGCTGCCAAAGGCTAATCTGACCCGGGTTATAAAAATGTCAGTCTGTATAATGGGTGACCTGAGTTTAATGTGAAAGTGCCAGACCTCAGTCAGTCCCGGCAATGTTAAAGAGACATTACTGTCACAATCATCTGCCTGATTGCTGGCGATGACTGTACACTGTAATAAAATCCCTATATTATTTAATTTCCAGTCAGTGCTAATTGCACCCTTCCGACAATGCACCCCCTAATAAAATGTGCTACGCACGCCTATGATTGCATTGTACTGTACATGTCTATTGTGTATATAAAATAAGATAATGATTAATTCTCAAAATACATACCTGGGGGGGAATGTGATGTCTCATTTGCCATTTTCAGGGCTTTTGGATCTGTAATACACAAAGTCAAAAATATTTGTGATACATAAAAACAGCTACATAAGGTAAGAGATTGCCTTGGCCGTACACTAGCTGTATAGTGTGTAACTGGGGTCAGGTGTTGCTTTGTGGTAGTGAGTCCCCTGATATCTGTACCGGGTCACTGATATATTCCATCATATGTGTGTAAAATGCACACAAAACAACCCTAGTAAATGACCATAACAATGGACACTACATTTACCTCATACTGTAGTCTCCTGAGTGGGGTCAGATTATAATATGGACCAACAGCAAGTTTGGGTAATTCAGATGCTAATTTACCTAATGTTTTAATTAACCAAACCTACATAAAATGTCTCAGTGATGACTGAGAAGCTGCGTACACACGGTGCGATTTCAGCATATATCGCTGGCAATATGGTCGCTGAGTGCGCGCTCCCGTTTTCAGCCCTTAATGGTCGCTGGTCGGAGAAACGTGCTCCTCCAACCAGCGACTTCCCCGCCTCTTCTCCCCGCAGTGCCATTTTCATCAGTGACCATCTCTGGTCGCAGATGAAAACGGACCACTGAGCAATATGATTGCTGAGCAATGTATTACTAGCAATACAGTATATTGCCAGCGATCATATTGCTCCATGTGTACGCACCATAAGGGTGTAATTAAACACTGCTGGTGATAGTGGCAGTGGGTATAATCTAGGATTGTAGTTCCCAAACTATCATCAATCACAGCGCACTAACGAGTTAGCATTGGTTTCACAGCGCACCTACATTGTCTATTGATAAATCTGATAAACCATCACTGAATTGTCCAACACATTAACACAGAAACAATATGATTGTGCACACTATTCATTAAAGAGAAACAAACATATCTACTGTACAGTGCGATTTCAGCATATATTGCTGGCAATATGGTCGCTGAGCGCGCGCTCCCGTTTTCAGCCCCTTATAGTTGCTGGTCGGGGGAGCGTGCTCCTCCAACCAGCGACTTCCCCGCCTCTTCTCCAGGCAGTGTCATTTTCATCAGTGACCATCTCTGGTTGCAGATGAAAACGGACCATTGAGCAGTATGATTGCTGAGCAATATATTACTAGCAATACAGTATATTGCCAGCGATCATATTGCTCCATGTGTACGCACCATAAGGGTGTAATTAAATACTGCTGGTGATAGTGGCAGTGGGTATAATCTAGGATTGTAGTTTCTATTGATAAATCTGATAAACCATCACTGAATTGTCCAACACATAAACACAGAAACAATATGATTGTGCACATTATTCATTAAATAGAAACAAACATATCTACTGTACAGTATATACCATATATACTCGAGTATAAGCCTACTTTTTCAGAACATTTTTTATGCTGAAAAAGCCCCCTTCGGCTTATACTCGAGTGAGGGTCCCACTTGAGTCAATAAGTTTTCCCAGTTTTTTTGTTGTAAAATTACGTGCCTCGGCTTATATTCGGGTCGACTTATACTCGAGTGTATACGGTACCATGTACTGTGTATATAACCATGGGAATATATATTTTGCCTATTTTTAAAATTCATACCTGAATGGGATTTTGCAATCACATTGATCATTGTCAGTGTATTTGGATCTGTTAAATATACAGAGAGAGATATTGGTAAAGGAAACATTACATAGTAGGGGATTAAAAACAAAAAGTGAGGAGAGAGACAGAGAGAGAGAGAGAGATACAGTAGGTTATTGAACTACTGTACTGTGCTATAAGAACTGAGATCTGATAAGAATTCTCCCTAGTGATACATTTAATGAATTTGACTTCAATTGGTAAATTGTCATTTTGGGTCTATTTACTCTGATTCTCGGCATCTCAGTGACTCCCGTTATCTCTCTGTGTACCTGCTTCTGTTTTCCTACTTACATGAAGGCCAATTTCTAAAAAAAAATATTACTAAAATAATCTGAAAAGGGGTTTTCACAGCTTGTTCACATTTCTTTAGTATAAAAAAAATTAAATAAATAAAACACTTTAATTCACATTTGTAAAGTACCCAGATCACATTTCCCATACTTAAAATTGGAAATGGGATCTGTCCAAATTTAGTAAAATAATAAATGTAAAACCCCAGCTTCAGCTGGCGAATTCCCCGGACCCACATATAAACCCGCTACGCCTGCACAGCTTTGTCTATTATTTCTCTGGCATCCCAGACATGATAGAATCTGATTGGTTGCTATGAGCAATGTCACCTCTTCATGTTTCAGAAGCTTTAGTAAATTTACCCCTATTTCCAACAGTCCAGACAAAAAGAGCCGCCGTCTATTTAATGCTGCCATTTCAGACAGCATTGTAGGCGGATCCCGACAAAACAGATCCAACATTTAATCCAGTCAGATCTATTTTATCAGAAACTGTCGTGGGTTGTCAAATTCACGCTCGGATCTCAACAATCCACGGCTGTTTTCCTTTTTGCCACTCGACAGGCGGAACATTGAATTCCACCTGTCGATAAACTGTCCAGCCGGGTGAAAATGGGCCAGGATTCCACCTGTCAGAACATTCAGAAATCAGAATTAAATACCGCCTGAGTGTCTCCAATATTATTTTGTACATTTTAATAAATTGTGATATTGACTCCCAAACTTTTATTTTGCATTGAAAATTTCCTTTTAAATTGACCATTTAGTGGATCGTGGTATTGTCTGTAGTGGTATAACCTGCCAGACACTGAGAGAAGTAGTAATAATACAGCAAAGGAGAGTATGAGAAGTGTATAATTACATGAAAATACAAATGTCAGACACAATAATCAGTAATGTAGCAGAAAGTGACAGCGGCAACATTACAGACAAAATAAAATGCTAGTTATGAAATGCAGCTTACCCAAACCATTCATTTCATGCTGGGAAAGCTGGAAGACAAATACATTGTGGTTTATGTGACATTGCCATTTGTGATACCCACTGGTCTCACCTGGAGATGGTACATTTTGTGAGGACATCACATGGTACATTTCCTGAGGCTGAAGAGATGAAGTTCCAGCTCATTGCTACTGGACTCGTTCTCACCCAATACCGCTATGTAGTCAGTCACTGACCTCCCCAACCAGTAGTTATATATGGAAGTGCAGCGAGACGTGTCACTGTGAGCTTCCTCCTGCAGTCACTGGTCGCTGAGTATGATGACTGACAGGTACTTGTACTCACTCCTCTATAGAGTGCCACATATAATCCCAATACCGCTATGTAGTCAGTCACTGACCTCCCCAACCAGTCAGGGCCGGATTAACAATGGGGCTGATGGAGCTACAGCTCCAGGCCCATTCTCCAAATAGGCCCATTCTGTAGCTGAGGGCCAGAGCTTTCCAACGAGCCCAGCCCCGTGTCGGTAGCCCCCCGGGAACCAGAGATACCGACAGGCAAACCTGGAACGTTTTCCCCATAGGATAACATGGGACCCGCTAATTCTGACCTCCACCCGGTTCCAACGGCTGCCAGTTCCCCCTACGGCATCACAGAAGCTTGAGGTTGATTTCAGTCGAACTCAAATCGCTGGGCCTTCAATCTGATACCTGGTCCATATGGGTTCATTGGTTCTACAGATATTGCGGGTAAACCAATTTTTTTTCATTTCTGAAATGTAATTTCATGGCTGTTCATGTTGTTTGACAGATTTCTCTGGAACCAAATGGCCCAGTTTCACGGGACCAAAATCATTTGAAGCCTACATGTAAATCAGTCATTTGGTTCCGAAGATGGTTGTTTAAAGGGGGACGGGGGTTGTTTTCTCTCCCCCTCACACAAAAAAATGCAGGGACTAGGCTGGTGTAAAACGGTCCAGTCCGGGAATGTCCCTGCATGATCTTGGGGCCATATTCCCAGGTAAATCCCTGCATTTTCTGGTGTGAAAGGGGTATTATTACAAATAGCCGGGACATTCAGTGCTCTGAATACAGCCAGGCAGCCCCTGCTCTCTGCCCAGCTGTCAATGGCTGTCATTTCTGCCCGGCGGCGGCTATCCCCCAGTTACCGCAAGCATGTATTCCCCCTTGGCAATGAGCATGTAATCCCACATGGCAATGAGCATGGAACCCCTGGCAATAAGCATGGAACCCCTGACAATGAACATGTTGGTAAGCAACACTTAAGTAGCATCATTTTTCATAGGCATTATGGTGTTTGGCATAATACGTAATGGAGAATATGGTGTTTGGCTTAATGGGCATTATGGTGTAAATTTTTAATGTGCGCCTTCAGTGCGCAATGCCCCTATTTATAAAGCATATTGTGCATTATTGCTCAATCTGTTTGGTATAATAATGTGTATTTTGGCTCAATCCATGTGGCAAAATGTGTATTTTGCCTTAATCTGTGTGGCATAACGTGAATTTTGACTCAATCTGTGTGCCATAGTGTGAATTTTGGCTCAGTCAGTGTGAATTTTGGCTCATTCCATGTGGCACAATGTGTAAGAGGCAAGTACAGTATAAGGGGGTTACTATTTTGTTGCATGATTTGTATAAGTGGTATATGGTGTGGTAAATTTAGGTAGCCACATAAAAGGTGCTGAAATGTTGTCTACCAAGTTTCGGCTTTCAGTATTTTTTTTATGACTGGAGTGCTGCCTCACTCCGCAAGTATCTTAGAATATCGGTATCCTGCATGTGCACCTTTGGAGGGCGCCCGCCAATATATCTCCCTGCATTTTTCGTATGCCAGCCCCCTGCCTTTTCCAGGCATATATATTTAGTTGAAAGTACTTACACAAATACAGACACACCCATGAGCAGACCACCCAAACAGAACACTGGTCACGCCCCCCACATTATTAGGTGCTGGCCAAAACCCCTTTTATTGTGCATAAAAGGCCATTGATAATTTTCAGCTCCAGGCCCATTTAGACCTTAATCTGGCTCTGCAACCAGTAGTTATATATAGAAGTGCAGTGAGATGTGTCACTGTGAGCTTCCTCTGCAGTCACTGGTCACTGAGCATGGTGACTGACCGGTACTTGTACTCACTCCTCTATAGAGTGCCACATATAATCCCACTACCCCTATGTAGTCAGTCACTGACCTCCCCAACCAGTAGTTATATATGGAACTGCAGTGAGACGTGTCACTGTGATCTGAATATTAAATCCCTAAACAATAAGATACAGCAAGGAGACATTGTACTATTCATAGTAACTCACCTGTAGTGATGGAGCCACAGGTAGACTGGTCACTGAGTCCATAACACAGAGAAGAAGACACAAGGAGAACATTGTACTATTCATAGTAACTCACCTGTAGTGATGGAGCCACAGGTAGACTGGTCACTGAGTCCATAACACAGAGAAGAAGACACAAGGAGAACATTGCATCCATCTTGTTCATCTATTGCTCTCTATGTTGTCCTGTCTGTCTGTGTATTGTAGAATCCCCCTAGCTGTATGGTAACCTCAGTCTCTGGTGCAGCTTATATACTGGTCCAGGAGAACATGTAACCAATCACAAGGCAGAATGATGGATGTCAGGAATGACCAGAAGCGATGCCTGGGGTCAGTGCATGGCTGTTATATATGTGTAATTAGCTGTATGTGTATAAAGGGATTATAGTATAATACATATTAATATAATATACATAGGGATTATAGTAATGAGGACCTACAGATAATTAGTGTCACAGAGTCACTATTAGATTGTCCAACTGATAATCCTTATACAATATTGGGCCTGATTCAGATAAAGGCCCTTATTCAAGTTCGTGCGGTACGGCCCGCGTGCGGCCGTACCGCCGATGTTTTAACACTGCACATGCGCAGAGGTGAATCTGCGCATGTGCAGCCCCCTTCGCCGCAGACGGATTTCGTCCGCCGCAAAGGGGGCGGATAGGGGCGTGAGAGGCATCATGCCCTCATTTCCCTATGTGTACGCCCCGCGTTTCATGGGCGTTCCCATGCAAACGCGGGGCGTATGCATGGTAATGAGGGCATGACGCCACTCATGGGGGCGGAAAGCTGACGTCGCCGGATGTCAGCTTTCAGCCCCCATACAAGCTACCACACGGACGATTGTCCGTGTGGTCTTAGCTTGCGGGAGCTGCCGCGGCGTGCGGACCTGCCTTCGATGGTCGACGACCATCGAATGCAGGGGGCAGCTCCCACCATGGTGGAGGCGTAGCCTCCACCATTTTAATGCGGATCGCCAGCCGTCCGTGTACGGACGGCCGTGGCGATCCGTCTGGTGGGCGGCCCTTGGTTTGTGCGGTCGGAGCCCCGTGTGCGGCTCTGACCGCACCAACCAGAATAAGGGCCAAAGTGCTGTCCTGTGCTGCATTGTAGGGGTGATGAGTGCTCTGTGCATGCGTGGGACCAATACTGCATGTGACCAAACAGGTCTGATGAACAGACATAGTACAACTGCAATGTCAGTGATTGACAGTCTGCCACGGGGGACTGGGCAGTGATGGCATCCGTTTCTCAAAACGAGGACTGTCACCACAATTGCGGGGGAGGTATGATTCCAGGCCGCCGATAACATCAGCGTTGTGTATGTACAGTATAAGAATTAGGCCCTCAGTCACGTACAGGATACTTGGCTGTAATATATACATATCTCCAGGTTGTGCAGGACACAGCGGCGGATTGGCATGCAGGGACACCGGGTCAGATTCCGGTGGGCAGGCCCTAATTCCGCCAGAACCTGCCGCTCACCCTACTTGCAGTGGCGATGGGGATTTCCAGTAATATGCGGCCCTACAGTGGCCAGGGTCGGTGCTACCAGCACAGCAAGGTATGCAGTACGGGTGCAGGGAGGCGCTGGCATGGATAGGCGCTCTCTCAAAGGCTGCTGTGCACTACTAGCTGCCAGTCTGCGCTGCTTCGCTGCCTGTCACACAGATCATGCTGCTGACATATACGCAAGGCCACCACCCGGCTCTCTCCTCCCCTCTCTTGACTCACGTGCACACTGGAGACTGGACTGAGTGAAGTCACCTGAGGAGCCCAGCGGATGAGATAAGTGCTGGCTGAAGCCAGCATTTCAGCCAGCTTTTTTTGCTGGCTAAAATGGTACCCAGGCTGGCTCAGAGGGGACCAGCTAATGCTCAGTGTCAGACCCCCTACCCTTACCCTTCCAGCGTCCTGCAGCTTTCCTCACTGCCTGCAGTGCGGGAGCTCCTGCCAGGGCCGCCAACAGGGGGGTCTGGGGGTACTTGAGTCCCGGGCCCCGCCGGCTCTGGGGGCCCGGGCAACTCTCTGGTTTCCAGGTGAGCAGCACCAGCCGCCTCTGGTAGGAGCCCAGCCTGCCCAGGAAGGGCAGCACAGAGCCTTCATAGTCCAGCAGCCTGGGCTGGAGACATCTGCGCTGCGGAGAGCCCCTTCCGTGCGGGGATGGCTGAGCTGGAGGCCGGCAGCACGGAGCCATTCTCCTCGGACTCGGGCTGCCTCATCCAGCCGGACTCGCGATTGCGGTCTACAGACATAATGCCGTCTCCTCCCCGGGGCAGCAGTGAGCTAACAGCGGCAGCATGCAGCGGCCAGGAGGGCTCGGTCCTGCTGCTGCTATCTCCGGGCTGCAGCCTGATTCACATCGGCGCCTCTGCCGCCCTGATCCTCTCTCCAAGCCCGGGCTGGGAGACTCGCTGGGGCTGTTGTGGGCTGCGGACCCCCCGGGTGGAGGCTGAGTGTCGGGGTGTCCGTGCTCCTAGTGACGGAGAACAGTGGTCAGTGCGCTGCCGATCTAGGACAGAGCACAGGGATGCGGGCACTGGCACATGCTGATGCACAGGTGATCACTATGGTAAGCAGCACACCCCTGCTGCCAGGCTCCCCACCCAATGCGGGGGGGGGGGGGATGCCCAATGCTCACCAATGTGTTTTTTTTTTTTTGTTTGGGAGTGGGGGGGGGGGGGGTGGCGATCTTTCTGGGCTGTCCTGGGCCCCACAATATGTAGTGGCAGCCCTGGCTCCTGCTGGCAGTCTAGGTGCGGGCTCTGGTGCCTGATCCCCTCTATACCTCCAAGAGGTCACTGCCCAGCTCATCTCCGGGTTGTGTCAGCTGCTTTCACACCGCAAACCTGCTTTAGACCAGGTATTTACATGCGATGCGAAAGGGGTTAAACTTGCTCTGACCCGTTTAAAAAAAACAACGTTTTAAATACCTGGTCTAAGCAGGTTTTGTGGTGTGAAAGCAGCATAAAATTATCATTTTGTGTACTTTAATTAATATTAAAGTTATTAAAAGTGTGTATTTTGCTCTGTACCTGTGTTTATGTGCATATGAGTACAACATGTATTTACAGTAATTGCATACAAACACTTGTACAGCGCAAATCAAACTAATAACTTGCAAATAATTAATGACTGTTTCCAATGAGCAGTACCCAGGAGATTGCAGCCCCCCTTAAACAGGGCTATTTTTCAGCAGGCTCCAGCAGGAACTGAGGCCCTTATTCTAGTTCACATTTTCTGACAAAATATTTCTTAGATGGACAAAACCATGTGCACTGCAGGTGAGGCAGGTGCTACTTGTGCAGAGATGATTAGATTTGGGTGGGGTTTTACACCTGCCTCACCTGCAGCCCTTAAGTCTAAAGGCAGGAGCCGCCACTGGGTATAACTGTGTGCTTTGGGAGGGGATGCAGGGCTGGTGTAAGGCTTCTCAGCACCCTAGGCAAAACTTCAACCAACTCCCCCCCCCCCCAACTGCTACCAATACCCACTTTCCGGAATGGCAGGTCCTCCCAGCCCACCGGGAAGGTGGGAAAGTCCCATGTTTTCCATGGAGGCTTCCCTTTGCCATCCACAATACAATAAGATGCTGGCAGATATGTAGGGAAGTAAGCCTCAAGGGAAAGTATGGGGGTGAGGTCTTAGAAGTTCCACAGCAGCCACCTGCATTAGGTACAACAAAGATCCTCATGGACGTCCTTGATTTTTTTGATAGGTAGACTTGATGGCGCCCCCACAGATCTTGGCGCCCTAGGCAGCTGCCTAAAGCTGCCTAATGGTAGAGCCGGCCCTGAGGGGATGGTGTATAATTATGTGTGCTGGCAAGGGGGTGTATATTGTGTGCTGGGAGTGGGGTTAATGGTGTATAATTATGTGCGATGGGAGTGGGTGGATCATGGATGGTGTATTACTGTATGTGGGCGGCGGAATGACATAATTGTGAGGTGATATAAACCAAGCACTGCTACGTAAAGAAAGCTTGTGGATATTTCACCTGGGAACTCTGGCACCCAATGGCCTCAATGAAGGAATAAATGCCAGTGCCTTTCTCTAAAAACAAACCTTACACCGTATACTCCTCTATTGCTGTGCACACACGGGGGCGATAGGGGCTGAAATTGCTGGGAATATGGTCGCTGAGCGATCATATTGCCAGTGATTGGAGTGTGCACCAGCGATAAATCGCCGGGTGCGCTCTCCCGTTTTCAGCCCCTGAATGGTCGCTGGTTGGAGGAGCATGCTCCTCCGACCAGCGACATCCCCTGCCTCTTCACCCAGCAGTGTTTAAATTTTCATCTGCGACCATCTCTGGTCGCAGATGAAAACGGGACACGGGGCAATATGATTGCTGAGCAATATATTGCTAGCAATGTATTGCCAGCGATCATATTGCCCCGTGTGTACGCACCTTATCTGTTTGACACTAGTCAGGTGTGAATACAACCTGACAGCATCAAAGTCCTCTAAAAGAGAGACTCTTACCTAATACTAATAGGCGAAAAGTTACATTATTTCGGTACTTGTTTCCTATCTGGGCGCCCGCTAAGTTAATTGCGCACCATGCTATTCTCCGTAGAGAAATCTGATCGCATCGCATCGTTTACATACACGATATTGAACGATGCGATGCGATGCGATGCGATCCGATTCGATTTCCCGTAGAAAACAATGTTAAATGGATCAATTTACCCAAATCAGCATAGGGAAGAATGGTAAATGGGCCAGAAACCCCAAAAAAACCCACAGAGCAGTGGAATGTCCCCCCAAAAGTAGTTGACGCCACCCCGCCATCAACGTGAACCCGAAGCGTGGCGAGCGCAGCGAGCCCGCGAGGGGCGGCGGTACGCGTCCTCCGACCTTTTCATGCCCTACTATCCACTAGGGCGTGGAGTGAGAATAGAATAGTGTGGCGAGCGCAGCGAGCCACCGAGCCCGAAGCGTGGCGAGCGCAGCGAGCCCCGCGAGGGGACGCGGATATCTTCACAGGTAAACGCGTCCCTTCGCGGGCTTCCCAGATGTCCGCGTCGCCATGGACACCTGGGAAGCCCGCGAGGGGACGCGTATAACTGTGAAGGTATCCGCGTCCCCTCGCGGGGCTCGCTGCGCTCGCCACGCTTCGGGCTCGGTGGCTCGCTGCGCTCGCCACACTATTCTATTCTCACTCCACGCCCTAGTGGATAGTAGGGCATGAAAAGGTCGGAGGACGCGTACCGCCGCCCCTCGCGGGCTCGCTGCGCTCGCCACGCTTCGGGTTCACGTTGATGGCGGGGTGGCGTCAACTACTTTTGGGGGGACATTTCAATGTTCAGGGGTGTTTTTGGCCCATTTACTATTGTTCCTATGATAATTTGGCTAAATTGAGCCATTTCACATTGTTTCCTATGGGAAATCAAATCGGATCGCATCGCATCGCATCGCATCGTTCAATATCGTGTATGTGTACGATGCGATGCGATCCGATTTCATTACGGTGCCGTACGTAGAAAACCTGGGCGCCCAGATAGGAAACAAGTACCATTATTTCTTTCATTTTCTTTCATTTTATTTTTATTTTTAATTTTTATTTTCCTAGCACTTATCTCCGTGTAGTTAAACTCACCTACTGCCTTTGCCTTATATACTCTTAATTATCAAATCACAATAGATATGCAGGACATTGTTATTCTACACCATCAAATCCCATGAACAAATGAGATCTACATTCGTTTCCACACCCAGTATAACAACCTGTTCCATGCCAGTTCCATCTTAGATTATTTCACTTCATAAAATTTATCCCATTGTAAACTGCCTCATAAATCAAGAATAGGCTGTTACTATAACTCTGGCGCAAACCTTGCCCCAGCATGGCTCCATTATATAACATGCATTAGCATTATTGTCACTTAGCATACTCTATCGAACTGAATCCAGTACCAGAGCCTCCCACCAGATGGCTCTTTTTCTCCATTCATGTTACCTTTCTTTCCTCTTTAAACCATAATTTTGTCCCATTTGCTGTGTTATGTGATTTGTTCATAAAATATATATATCCCTATATTAGGACTACTAGTTCACGCCAATCTAACTTCTATAAACATGCTTCACATTAAACTTTAAATAACCCGCCCCTCCATAGGGCAATCCAGGGCTGGGATCGGTATTCTCTTACATCAAACAGTTACAAGCCTGCAGATTGAATTCCCAGCCTTTTTAAGACAGGCCCCTCAATCTCTCCAGTACGCATCACTGTGATCAAGCCAATCGCGAAACACGTGTCAAGAAGACGCCTCTGACATTCCCCCGTCCACGGCTTGGATGCGGCAACGATCTCATACTCATGTCCCTGGCTGTTCAAACATCTGGCATCCAGGTCCTCGGGCGCCGTGCAGAGTGTGTCCCATCCCGGCTCCCTGCAGACTAGGTGTGTTGCACGCCGCCGCCCGGTATTCACTGCACCCGGGTGGGCGGCGGATGTGACGCAGGGTGACGCGGCTGGGGATGTTGCCGGGCAGCGTCCCAAGCCTCACTCTGAGACTGGGCGTCGGGGCGTTGGCAGGCAATGTCCCCGAACTTCCGCCCGGCGGCCGGGAACGCGCGCACCTGACGTCACTCAGGCGGCGCGGTTTTCAAATAAATAGCCGGCGTCTGCTGGGCACAGACGCCGGTTATAGCTCTTTGCTCACCAAGCATCCAGCCTGTAAATCCGGTTCCCATGGTCTTGGTCCTCGGTCCTTGTCTGTGGAGATCTGCTTCCAGCTTCTTCCTGTCTCCCAGCCTTCCGTGGGTGTCCTGTCCCTCGGTCCTTTTCTGTGGAGATCTGCTTCCAGCTTCTTCCTGTCTCCCAGCCTTCTGTGGGTGTCCTGTGCCTGGGTTGAGCCTGCGTCTGACCCACAGTCTCCATCCTGCCGTGGGTCACGTAAGTGCTCCAGTGGAGCCCCGGTCTTCTCTTTCTCTTCCCAGCAGCCCTCCGTGGCTTCGCCCCTCCGTGGGCCTGTTGTTATATTTATCCTGTTCAGGTACTTCTTTGAATCCCTCCTGGATCCTTTCCCTGCCTGTATTCATTAGATTCTGTTAGACAGGAATTGTCCCCTTCCTTCTGATCCCTGCTTTGAGGAGTCACTGTCCCAGGGGTGTGTTGTGTGGGACTCCTCGCTGTCAGTTGTGCCTGCGACTAGGTCGCAATCCCGTCTTGGCCTGGTGCCGGCAGTCAGGGGTCATTTCCCAGCTAGGCCCAGTAGTCAGATTGTCCTCTCGGGCTACCCCTTGGCGATCGCTTTCCCCTTGTCAACACCTAAGACCTAGCTGCATCGGGGTCGCAGCGGGCTTAACTCGCTCCTTCGGACGCGGCGGCCACAGACGAAGCCTAGCTCTGCAGGGGTTTGCCATCTGCCTCGGGGACTCAACAGAGTGAGTGTAGGATCCGCTGTGGCCGTCCTAACCGGCGGTCCCAGCTACGGGCTCACGCCTGATCTCCTGTCTCCTGTAGTCAGCAGTTGCCACCTGCGCCCCGGTGGGCATCGTAACAAGGTGAGCCTGCACAGCTGCCGTGACCTGCTTGTCACAGGCGACGTGTGTACTCCCTAGGACGGGTGCCTTGCATGGTGGGATCCTCTCCGGCTTCCCGTTCCCTCAGCTATTATAGCACAGCGGCTTTAAGCCATTACAAATAGCATTTTTTCAGCTAACTTGATGTGGCACAGGATAACTGTGCCTTTTTGTGCTGCGAGTACTTTCCTTAATTGCCAATTTACTCAGTGGAGCTCTATACTCTTTAAAATAACACTGATTAACTGTGCTGCTTGTCTGCAATTACCAATGTACCTTGCAAATTTCAAGATGCTTCCGTCTGATATTTTTCTTTACTACTGTGTGTTGTTGAATGTCTAGATTATTCAGTAATCCAAAAACCTATTTAATGACACTGCCTACACTGCCAAGTAAGCTACCAGTTAATAGACCCAGGTTAACAAAGTAATGACCTATTAACCAATCCTACACCTGCCTCCTCAGGCTGATCACCTGGTATTACTCAGCTACATAAGCGGGTGTATTTAAAGTATACTAAAACGTTGTTCAACTTTATTATTCAGCCTTGTGACATTGTAGCTCTCCAATCTTTAAAAAAAAAAGTGCATATCTCACATGGACAATATGCACTATATTTGATAATATCTCCCTGTGGGTGTAACCAGGTATTCAGTGACATCAATACTGACACCAGGTGCACAACTCCTCATTGGAGACTTGGGTACACTCTTACCAACTTTCTTCTTTTTCAGGTGGGATTCTCGTTGACCTCTATTACTCTCATTTACCATTTGATACCATAAGTAGATGGTGAACAGTAGAAGGGGGGTACAGCGATGCCCACCTCTTTACTAAAACATTCTAATATTTGTTGCTCTATCCCCAATCTCTCTGCAATGCAATTTGGCAACAGAGGGGTGGAGGCTATATGTGATAAAAAGCAGAAGCACATCTGAGCTACTGTTCAAAAGACCCAGGTGCACTCTCATCTAACCGCTAGAATTACTGCCATACATCACTGGCACGCCTGAATTCCATTCCGAACTCAGAAGCTAAGCAGTGATAGGCCGGGTCAGTACATGTGTGGGAGACCAACAGGAAATACCCGGTGCTGTAAGATACCAGACAGTAGAAACAACTCAGTCTGGTCAACGGAGCACCCTATACTGTCCCTCACAGTCTCTTATTGGCGATTGTACATATACATGTCTATATATACAGTATATATATTTCTTTGGACTACACCGCATTATAATCCAGACAGGGGTTGCAGTGTCAGGTGTTTTTTTCCTGACAATACACATATTGTGAGTCTATTCTTGTTATTTCGCACTTGAATTTAATATAGTGACCAGGACGTTATTATTACGTCATTGTATATTTTTTCTCTTGTACTTACTGATATTTTAGATATCCAATAAAAGTTAAGTTTTAATAATAACCAACTTTTCATTTGATAAGCATGCCCCAAAAACTCTTTTTGGTTCTTCCTTGTTGTCACTCTTGTGACACAACCCCTTTCATATTGCATGCTGAACTTTATATGGAAGCACCACCCACCAGACACGGTGAACCATTCTGAATATATGGTAAATACATTGGTATAACAATTTTAGAGTACTTATTGAATTATTACCTAATTTTCTTCGGCCAGTGCCAACCCCCACCTATATTGTATAGATATAATTGTGTTCGTTTGGGGGGGTGTATAATTATGTGTGCTGGGGGTGGCATATAATTATGTGCACTGGGGGGGGGGGGTGTATAATTGTGTGCTGGGAGGGGGCAATGGGGCAGATGTATTAAACCTGGAGAAGAGATACTGTAAACTGGAGATAAACTGGAGATAAAGTGAAAAGAGATAAAGCACCAGCCAATGAACTGTGTTTGAAACTGAAAGTTGGGAATTGATTGGCTGGTGCGTTATCTTCTTTTAATTTATCACCACTTTATCTCCAGTTTATCTATTCTCCAGGCTTAATACATCTGCCCCATTGTGTATAATTATGTGCACTGGTGGGAGGGTGTACTGCATGTATAATTTTATGTGTTGGGGGATGGCGTATAATTATGTGCACTAGGAGGGGAGATGGCGTATAATGATATGCACTGGGAAGTGAGGTTATGGTGTATAATTATGTGCCCTGGGAGGGCAGGTGGGGGGGTATGGCATAATAATGTGTGCTGGCAAGGATATTTATGTGCGCTGGAATGGGGGTGGCATATTAATGTGCGCTGGGTGGGGGAATGGCATATTAATGTGTGCTGGGGAGTGGTGCAGGGAGGCAATGGTCGTGTGTGCAGAATGCAGGATAGTAGCTATAATGTAGTAGAGGGGGTACATTATAGCTGCAATAGTGGGTTGTATGTGGAGATAAGGGTGCAGGATAGCAGCCCCTCGTGGGTAGGATGAGAGTGACCATATCTGTATTTGTAGGAGGGCACAAAATTTATAGTCTGCAGGAGGGCGCCAGACACCCTAAAACCACCCTGGCGGTGGCATCACTCACAGTAAGTGTCGCAGCCTGTCCCCCTGACATTGATAAATAGTATTAATATACATACTGTGTATTATACAGCAGCAAGACTGTGTACTGTATACAGCATATTGATACTATTGTTGTAATATATTGATACTATTGTTGTAATATATGTATATATTTTGGTAATTAATATGTTTTTGATAGAAGAATATAGATAGATAGATAGATATATCTTCTAGATATAATACATATATTTATAGTGTGCCTTCTAGGAACTAGGGCTGGCAGGGCGCGCTACATGGGAGCAGCGTAAGGGGGGTGGACCGGGCCTGCCGACATCACTGTTTTGGGTGGTCCCAGGCTGCCAAAGTCACAAAAGGGGCATGCCTGGGCCACGTCATGGTGAAAAGGGGTGGGCCCGCCGGCATCACTGAACGGGGCGGGCCCGGCCACCCCAAAGGCTCTACACTGCCGGGGAAGCACTGGGCATCGCTATCTACAAAGGCACCGGGCATCCCCACTCACACCAGAAGGGTCGGAGGCGGGCTGTTTTAGTGGGGCGCTGCCAGAGGAGAAGGGCGCATTTTGTCCTAAAACAGCCTAGCGGGAACACTATATTTATATTCTATGTGTGGGTATATAGAGATAGATATGTGGGGTGCCCGGTTCTCAACTCTGCCACCACTGGACACCTGGTAGGTTTTCACAGCAAATCGTGCTTCACTGTCCCTGCGTCCCCGCTGCACTGTCCCGTCCCCACCATCACTGTCCCTGCGTGCTCATTGTCACTGTCCCGTCCCCACCATCACTGTCCCTCTTGCTTTTGATTAGAAAATATCCTGCTCCATGACTAGACCGCGCCTCTCAACAGACCCCGCCCCTCATCAGACCCCGCCCCCATTAGGGCTGCTTCCAGATTTTTCCCGGGCTGGTTTTCCAACCCAATCCGACCCCTGGCAGGACATTCTGAACATACACAACAGGAAAGATTGCTACAAGATTGTTTAGTACAGGGCCAACATTTTCCCGTTCCTAATGTGTTTTTGCCCATCTATTCTGTACCAAGGATCTATGTTTCGTTTGCTCCAAGCTTAGCCATAGATTGGGGCAAAGGGTTATATCTGACAGCAATAAGGTCTTAACTGTCATTTCTCAAACACAGGGCATGATGTATTAAAGAAAAAATACATTTTCCATATGTACTAAGCCCTGAAGGCCCCCGTCCGCCACTGTCCGCCCCCAGCCCTCCCTCCCAGCTCCGAACATTGTAAATCACCGGGCCCCTTGCATTTGGGATGTGCACGTGCTTAGACCCTGATCACTAGGACAGGGGCCACATTTGTTTCTCTACATGTGATCCAGAAACAGCCCCTGAGTGTGTCCAATTGGACATA
The DNA here is from genome assembly GCF_055691185.1 of Crinia signifera. NCBI lineage: Eukaryota > Metazoa > Chordata > Amphibia > Anura > Myobatrachidae > Crinia > Crinia signifera. The sequence goes on along the minus strand of NC_139228.1, from coordinate 77,535,003 downwards.
AGTTATTATACTTTGTGTATGTTTCAGTACTGACAGTTCTGCTGTGTGCATTATACTCAGTGTGACTGTGACCCAGTAATTATACATCCTCACACCTGACACCCTTAGTTATTAGGGAGTGTCTGTAATCTAGAAGAATTATATATATCCTGACTAGAGGCTAAGAGGTGCTACATGAGCGGAGTTGCACTTTCCTATTGTTTGTTATACTTTGTACAGCAGCCTGGTGAGGGAATCTCCTAGCACCAAACAATGGGGGAAATTTACTAAGAAATATGAATACAGGCGATGCCGGGTACAGATTCATACGTCCGGCATCGGCCGTATTTTACCATTCATACATTTACTAATCTGCCCTATTATGGATTCATATTTCCACCATGGCGTAGTCGGCCGTATTTTTGTCCGTTCGTTTTCGTATACAAATATAAATGCTGCTATCCTCGTTCACAAGGAGACCGCGCAGCCCCAACAATGACATTTAACCCCTTAGAGAGCTGCAATAAAGTTTCCCTTTACTGGATTTCAAGAATAAAGTTACCCTTTATCTTTGCCTCTCAAGAAGTTCTCACCCCCATTGCTCGCACGGCTGTGAATGGCAGCTGGATTTCTGGAGGTCCAAACATCTGGGATGTAGCCGTGCTCAAATCCTATTGTCTCTTGTAATCCCAGACAGACTCTATGAGAATTAGATAAAGGCTCTGAAATGGTCCTACAGTATAATCACTCCAGGACTCCAGGAATTTATTTAGGGTAAAGATAGTTCTTAATTCATTTATTTACAGTGTCATATAGCGCAGCGGATTCCGTTGCAGCGTCTTATATAGCGCAGGGGATTCCATTACAGTCACTTATATAGCGCAGCAGATTCCGTTACAGCGTCTTATATAGCGCAGGGGATTCCATTACAGCGTCTTATATAGCGCAGGGGATTCCATTACAGTGTCTTATATAGCACAGCAGATTCTGTTACAGTGTCTTATATAGCGCAGCAGATTCTGTTACAGTGTCTTATATAGCGCAGCAGATTCCGTTACAGCGTCTTATATAGCACAGCAGATTCCGTTACAGTGTCTTATATAGCGCAGCAGATTCCATTACAGTCACTTATATAGCGCAGCAGATTCAGTTACAGTGTCTTATATAGCGCAGCAGATTCCGTTACAGTGTCTTATATAGCACAGCAGATTCCGTTACAGTGTCTTATATAGCGCAGCAGATTCCGTTACAGCGTCTTATATAGCGCAGCAGATTACGTTACAGCGTCTTATATAGCGCAGCAGATTCCGTTACAGTGTCTTATATAGCGCAGCAGATTCCGTTACAGTGTCTTATATAGCGCAGCAGATTCCGTTACAGTGTCTTATATAGCGCAGCAGATTCCATTACAGTCACTTATATAGCGCAGCAGATTCAGTTACAGTTTCTTATATAGCGCAGCAGATTCCGTTACAGTGTCTTATATTGCGCAGCAGATCCCGTTACAGTGTCTTATATAGTGCAGCAGATTCCATTACAGTCACTAATATAGCGCAGCAGATCCCGTTACAGCGTCTTATATAGCGCAGCAGATTCCGTTACAGCGTCTTATATAGCGCAGCAGATTCCGTTACAGCGTCTTATATAGCGCAGCAGATTCCGTTACAGCGTCTTATATAGCGCAGCAGATTCCGTTACAGTGTCCTATATAGCGCAGCAGATTCAGTTACAGTGTCTTATATAGCGCAGCAGATTCCGTTACAGTGTCTTATATAGCGCAGAAGATTCCGTTACAGTGTCTTATATAGTGCAGCAGATCCCGTTACAGTGTCTTATATAGCACAGCAGATTCCGTTACAGTGTCTTATATAGCGCAGCAGATTCTATTACAGTGTCCCATATAGCGCAGCAGATTCAGTTACAGTGTCTTATATAGCGCAGCAGATTATGTTACAGTGTCTTATATAGCGCAGAAGATTCCGTTACAGCGTCTTAAATAGCGCAGCAGATCTCGTTACAGTGTCTTATATAGCGCAGCAGATTCCGTTACAGCGTCTTATATAGCGCAGCAGATTCCGTTACAGTGTCTTATATAGCGCAGCAGATTCCGTTACAGCGTCTTATATAGTGCAGCAGATTCCGCTACAGTGTCTTATATGGTGCAGCAGATTCCGTTACAGTGTCTTATATAGCGCAGCAGATTCCGTTACAGCATCTTATATAGTGCAGCAGATTCTGTTACAGTGTCTTATGTAGCGCAGCATATTCTATTACAGTGTCTTATATAGAGCAGCAGATTCCGTTACAGTGTCTTATATAGCGCAGCAGATTCCGTTACAGTGTCTTATATAGCGCAGCAGATTCTGTTACAGTGTCTTATATAGCGCAACAGATTCCTTTATAGGTTCTTATATAGCGCAGCAGATTCCGTTACAGCGTCTTATATAGTGCAGCAGATTCCGTTACAGCGTCTTATATAGCGCAGCAGATTCCGTTACAGTTTCTTATATAGCGCAGCAGATTCCGTTACAGTTTCTTATATAGCGCAGCAGATTCCTATGCACTTTACAATTGTAGACAGTGATAAAACAAACTGGGTAACAACAGACAGACATAGAGGTTGGAAGTCCCTGCTGCAGGCTTACAATCTATAAGGATAAATGAGGAAAACACAAGGACAGGCACCAGTAATAACATAGCAATCAATCCCACCCGATGAGAGTCCTGTAATAGTGAATGGGAGCTGGTGATCCCTGCAGAAGAGACATACAGATCTTGCGCAGAGTGGAGTGGTCGATTTGGGAGATTTTTTTAGAAACAAAGCAGAAGTATTTTATATTGAATACAGTATAATACAGGCAACCAATGTAGAGACTGGCAGATCGGATCAGCAGACGATAAGCATCTTGCTAGGAAGATCAGCCTAATAGCAGCATTTAAAATGGATTGCAGTGGCGCGAGTCTGTTCTTGGGAAGACCAGTTAGAGGACTATTGCAATCGTCAAAGCGGGATATAATGAGTGCATAGATTTAGTAGTGGCTTATGTAAGATAGGGTCCTATTTTAGATATTTATTTATGGTACTTGTTTCCTAGCACGGCGCCCATCGGGTCCCATCGCATACCTTAACTTAAGGTATGCGATGGGACCCGACGGAACCGATTTCGGGCTTTTTTTGAGGTTTATTGACAAATGTAAAATCGGGTCCATTGCATGCCATTATAATGGCATGCGATGCGACCGACGCGACCAACCCGATTTTACATTGTAAGCATTGTATGTAATGTTAAATTCCTATATAAAATCGGGGCCATTGTATTATAATGTCAGACAATGCAATGGACCCGATTTTACTTAGGAACCAATGTTAAATGGCCCCCCATACCCAATTTTTGATTGTTTACCCACCCTGATGGGTAATTTCTATGTCAAATGCCCCGAGCGCAGCGAGCCCGCGAGAGGCGGCGATACGCGTCCTCCGACCTTTTCATACCCCCACTATCAACGTCGTCATGGAGTTGACTCCCGAAGTGCGGCGAGCGCAGCGAGCCCTGCGAGGGGACGCGTAATACGTCTGAAGTAATGCCCTCTCCACGCTTCGGGCTCGCCACGCTATATAAAATCAACTCCACGCTGATGTGGGTAGTGGGGGTATGAAAAGGTTGGAGAACGCGTACCGCCGCCCCTCTCGGGCTCGCTGCGCTCGCCACGCTTCCGGTTCACGTTGATCGTGGCGTGGCGTTAACAATGGGGGGGGCATACAATGAAAAATGGGGTCTGGGGGGCATTTAACATTGGGGCCAATGTAAAATCGGGTCTCAGGGACCATTTAACATTGGTTCCAATGTAAAAAATCGGGTTGGTCGGGTCAATCGCATTGCATGGAGTAGTCTGGGGTTGCTCCAAGGTAGGTAGCTCTTAGTTCAGATATATCATTATCATGTGGCTCCTTGCTGGTTAATTGTAGACCCAATTTAGGGTAATGGTGGTGTGGGTTGCGGTGCCCCTGGTCTGGTTGGGCTGCGTGGCTTTAGTGCGGCATCCCCTTACATTCTATTAACACTTTTCCCTTACTAACACTATCTTTCTCTTATTTTAATTGCATTCCATTTTTTATTTTATCTATCTCTCTTTATATATAGCTTCGGCTTCCAATCACTAATTATTAACACTATAGTATCTCACTGGCATGCCGCACTGGGCTTCCTAGCTTATGATAGTTTTTGGGGTGCCACACCCTGCACCTAGATATAGGGCTAGGGACCCCCAATAGACAGAGAAGCCTTGACGCGGCTTGGGGGCATGTCATACACCTGCGCAGGTATATGTAACCAATATCTCTGAATTCTATTATCATGTAGTGTTCAAGATTGGTTACTAATACTATTCAGTGTGCTAGGGGAACCAATGTCTTGTTACTAATTTACCCCTCCCTTGCATGCACCTGAATAGTATTACTGAACTAATTTGAGCATCTTCCACTATCTATCAGTAATAGCATAGCAGTCCCACCAAGTTACAAGTCCAGAAGGGGCACTATATAATACATAAGTGCCTCAGAGGGTTATGTGTGTGGTATATAAATATGATAGGCTTGCCTGAAGAGGTGAGTTTTCAGGGAACGCTTGAAAGTTTGGAGGCTAGTGGAGAGTCTTATTGTGTGTGGAAGGGCATTTCATAGGATGGGAGCAGCCCGATGAAAGTCCTGTAATAGTGAATGGGAGCTAGTGATCTGTGCGGAAGAGAGACGCAAATCTTGTGCAGAGCGGAGTGGTCCAGATGGGAGATATTTTGTGATAAGTAAAGAGATATAAGCTGGTGCAGTATGGTTAATAGCTTTATATGCAAGTAGAAGTGTTTTATATTGAATACGGTAAGATACAGTCAACCAATGAAGGGACTGGCAGAGCGGATCAGCAGACAATGAGTGTCTTGCAAGGAAGATCAGCCTAACAGCAGCATTTAAAATGGATTGCAGTGGTGAGAGTCTGTTCTTGGGAAGACCAGTTAGGAGACTATTGCAATATTCAATGCGGAATATAATGAGTGCATGGATAAGAGATTTGGTTGTGTCTTGTGTGAGATAGGGTTGTATTTTGGATGTTTTTTAGATGCATTTAACACGATTTGGAGACAGATTGAATGTGGGGAAGAAAGCACAGTTCAGAGTCGAGAATGACCCCTAAGCAACGAGCTTGTGGGGTAAGGTGGATTGTCAACAGCGATGGAGATGTCAGGATGGTAACTGTTCTTAGTTGGCGGGAATATAAGTAATTCCTTTTTGGAAATATTACGTTTGAGTTGGCGAGAAGACATCCAAGATGAGATGGCAGAGAGACATTAAGAGACTCGACCCAAAACCACTGGTGACAACTCTGGGGTTGATAGATTTGAGTATCATCTGCATATAAGTGATACTGAAATCCGAAAGAGCTGATTTGTTTGCCAAGAGAGGAAGTATAGATTGAGAAAAGCAGAGAACCTAAGACTGAGCCTTGCAGAACTCCGACTGACAGAGGTAGTGAAGAGGAAGTAGAGTCAGAGAAGCAAACACTGAAAGAGCGTTCAAATAGGTAAGATGTGAACCAGGAAAGGGCTGTATCCTTAAGACCTAGGGAGGAAAGTGTTAGTAAGAGAAGAGTGTGATCCACAGTGTCAAAGCAGAAAGATCTAGAAGAATAAGTAGTGAGTAATGGCCTTTAGACTCAGCAGTTACCAGATCATTCACCACTTTAGTCAGTGCTGTCTCAGTGAAGTGTTGAGAGCGAAAGCCTGACTGAAGCGGGTCTAATAGGGTGTGAAAGTTAAGAAAGTTTGTGAGGCGAGAGTAGACAAGTCTCTCCAGTATCTTGGAGAGGGATGGAAGCTGAGAGATAGGACGATAGTTAGAGAGAGAGTTAAGGTCAGAATTGTGTTTTTTTTCAGAATGGGAGTAATCACTGCATGTTTGAGCAGAGAAGGAAAAGTACCAATACCAAGAGAGAGATTGCAGATTTTAGTTAAGGTTGGGATAAACACAGGAGATAGAGTTTTAATGACTTGTGCAGGTATAGGATCAAGAGGAGAGGTAGTGGAGTATTACTCTAATAAGTATTTTAGCTTGGAGACAATCTGGTGGTCAGTTTGAAGAAGCGCATATAGCGAAACACGTGTCATTATAGCGCTAGATAGCAGACTGTTAGAATGTAGATGCAGGAAATGTATTGTCCGGATGTCTAATATTTAAATCACATTTTTCACCTATCATATTCACTTACAGTATGCACAATATATATTAAATATACACATTCAAAGATATACCATCCATCCTCGTGTATACCAGTAAACATCCATATACACAGATAAGAAAGGTAATTATACAGAACACGGGGCCCCACACTCAACATGTATAAAGGTATAATATAGGGCAGTAAAACACAAGAGGATACATATCTGCGTAACCACTTAAAGGAAACCGATATTATGCTCATAGACTGTACATATATAAAAGTACACCTGCAGTCAGAGAAAACACAAAAGTTTATTTACATGATGATATTATTTAGCATATTCGGCAATACACATTCCAGGGCTATTCAACAAGCAGACATACTTCTGGGTCCAGACTACAAAGACCCAGGATTGGCCGCAGCCGCACATGTGACCCAACACGTGATCCGATGCTTGGACCACATGATCGACAGGGTGACATCACAGTTCGTGTGCAGCCGCAAGACACATAATACAGAGTGGCAATGTACACCGTACCAATACCCATATGATTGGAACAATTACCCCATGTGATCGGAGCAGATCCAGCCATTGGCTGGACACTCAAATAAGTATTATAGCTTAGAGACAATCTAGTGGTCAGCTTGAAGAAGCGCATATAGCGAAACACGTGTCCTGTCATTGTAGCGTTAGATAGCAGACTGTTAGAATGTAGGTGCAGGAAATGTATTGTCCATATGTCTATTATTTAAACCAGGATACTTATCTTCGCTTAGCAGGCTCATACATCAAATTAATTCACCTCCTGACAGAGGGCAATATCAGTAAGAACCATCTGAATACGGTTACTAATTACCTGTAAAATCCAGGTTCAAATCAGTTTTGACACTGCTATAAAAAATATAACCAGCAGGTTTCACCGGTAATCCAGGGTTCATTCATCGCATATACTCTAATAGTTACTTTCTCTTTCAGTCGATCTGGGCATACAGCCAAATTGAGAAATACTGTAGTTACTATTGAGTCAAATTTATTGTTTCCAATTTAGCCACAAGAGTTCTATGTGGAGATTATTTTCCTTGTTACACAATAAACAGCCAATTCAGGCAACAAATAAAATTGTAACTTGGAAATTCTTAATCAATCACAAATAAAATTGAGTTTATTCAATATTGGTCTTAGTACCCTGGTGGGAATTTTCTTTCCCAGTACAACAAGCACCACTTCTTTCAGCTACTTCTACCTACATTTTAAATCTAAATCACACAATTTCTTCCCTTTTGTTCACTACGTGTGTGTATGTCAATGTAATTCTAACCCCTCATTTCCCTACTTTTTTGTGGGTGTCTCCATATCCAAGTCATGTTTAATAAAGATAGAAGGAGCTCCCACAACTTTTAAAAAATAATCAAACTCGCTAAGGTTTGGTGGCATGAGAAGAGATGAGAGATTGAAAGTATGGTTGTTTGGCAGTGTCCAAAGCATTGCAGTAAGAGGTAGTCTTATACAGTATATGAGGAAATCACTCAGATTACGAGATTTACACCATTGGAGTTCTACTTTACGTGACTGATTTATAGTTGTCTTGTTATTTTTGAGTGCCACGGCTGGCATCTAAGCCTGCGTGGGGTGTAGTTGGTGGCTCACACTTGAAGAAGTAATAAGTAAACATTATAAAACATAAATTGAATATGTTCTATTAAAATATGCATAACTGTGAAACATTATAAAAAAATACACATGAAAGTGTGGGAAAATTTACAAATGTGATATTTAGGACTTTTGGTTGGTCACCTGCGCACTGAATCTCAATTTGTTTGGTTAGCAGCCGCACTTACAGATGACTGTCTCTGGTTCATACAATTTTTGGGTGGTTTGTGCTGCGGTCTACCTTTAATTGATTTGCATAATGATGTGGAAGCTACACAGTACAAATCTCATGCACTTTCTAATTTATTTAAAAATCCTTAATAGTAATTAACATTAATTGCGTGTATATACAGAACAAAACATTTAAAATGAAAACTAAATTATAAATGACAAAACCTGAAGATAGGAATAAAAATGTGTAGCAATAATGTCCTGTTGATATTGGTACTGATATACCAGTGCCGGTTTAACGGCTGAGTGAAAGTTCCTTAGTTCTCAGTCAATAGCTGAAGCGGCGTCCCGATTTTATAGTTACCAAACACCAAATTTGAGACAGAAACTGGATCAACATCTGAGACATGGCAGCAAAAAGGGCATTATCAACCAACAGGAACTAAAGTTCATTCAGTGATACCCGTGTTCTACTATCTACCCAAAATACACAAAAACCCAATAAACGCACCAGGACGACCCATCATATCGGTGATAAATTCACTGTCTTCAAATCTCTCTCAATACCTGGACACTCTCTTACAACCTTATGTACAAAATCAGAAATCTTACACACGAGACACATCCTTGGACATCTACAAGACATTGATTGGGAAGAAGACCTATGGTTAGTAACATCAGATGTAACCTCATTGGAGAGAACACCCCTGTAACACAGGTTCATTGACCAGACGTACTTTGGAAACAGCTACAGTGAACTGCATGGCAGCGGCAAGCAGTGTGTGCACACACTGTACAATGACCAGAGGGAGATCGCCAAGCAGGAAGTCCTGACAAGAGGTGAGTACAGAGAAGGGGAAGTGGTAAAGTGAACTACAGGACCTGTAAGGTGGTGAACAGTCACCGTGACGGGTAATTACAAAGCAGTGATCTCAGTAACCGCCGATAGACAAGGAGCAGCGTCTGGCTAGTCTCTGCCTGCACGGTTGGCTGTGTGATACACGCAGCTCTCCGTAGCAGACAGACGGTGCACGCAGCCCCAAGAGTCCAGGACCCAAAAGTGCACTAAGTAACTACAAGTACCTAATCGGGAAAACTGAAAAGTAAAGAGGTACCTGAAGTTTTGTTCCCAAAGTAAGACACTATAAAATGTGATATTTAAATCCAAAAAATTGTGGGAAGTCTAGTGCTGCAATCCCAATATCCAAAGAATATATTATAGAACAGTGGTATTAATAACCCAAATCCCATGATAACTGAGTAGTCAGTCATTCACTTTGCATTTACACTATGGCCCTTATTCTGATCGGTGTGGCCGGATCCGAATATGCGGCCAGGACCGTGCGTTCGAAACCCCGCCTTCCATACGGATCGCCAACTCCCGAAGCTGGCCGAACGGACCGCACGTGTATTTTTCATGGAATACGCCTCCTCCATCTCAGGGAACCTCCCACATAATTCGAGACCACACGAACATTTTCCCGTGCAAAAGCAGGGATCTGGGCGGGCAGCTGACATCCGGCAATGTCATATGTCCGCCCCCTACACGTGCGTCACGGCCGCATTACCATACGTACGCCCAGCGTTTGCATGGGAACGCGCATGAAACGCGGGGCGTATGCATATGGTAATGAGCCCAAATAGCCCTTCACGCCCCTCTCCACCCCCTGTTCGGAGTGTTCACATTTCATGCAGGATTTGGCCGTACGCCCCGCTCGCACATGCGCAGAGACGCCTCTGCACATGCGCAGACACAAAAGATCGGCGGTACGAATGCACGCGGATATTACCGCACCAACCAGAATAAGAGCCTATGTGCTTCCATTGGAACTCGCTTTCTTATGTTACCACAAAAGTTGCTTACTGGCCCAGATCTCTCCTCCACCAGTTACCCCAGAAGGCTGAACCCCAGACAGCTCACTGAGACTCCTCCTTCAGTGAGCGTGGCTCTGCCTCCACACAACCCCCCTACAGCTTACCCAACGGCCTGTAACATTTCCCCTTTACATACCTCCCAACAGTCCTGAAAACCGCGGGAATGTCCCGGTTTTCGGGGACATTCCCGCGTCCCTCCTGCGCCCGGCAGTGTCCCACAGCGAGGGGGGGCTGTTGGGTGTTCCCCCTTTCGGCTGCTGAGCAGCAGGGAATAAACACTGTGCGCACAGCTTCTATTCCCGCAGCCAGGGGGCTGGGGGCATGGCTAGAGGCTCACAGAGCCTCTGAGTCATGCCCACATAGCGTAACAATGGGGGCGTGGCCTCATGGGAGAGCCACACATATAGACCACACCCCTAAATTAGGCCACATCCCCAAAATTTTAGGCGCGCCTGCGGCATGCAACACTCTGTCCCTCCTCCGTCCCCAAGAAAGTTGGAAGGTATGCCTTTATGTGGGGTGTTTATTTACTACAGTTCTCCTCCGTGAGGGGTACATAAATCTTATATATTATCAATATTAGCATAAACCTATTTATCTACAGTGTGTCCCTATAACCTATAATGTAATGTCCCAGACAGTATACAATATCCTTCAGCACCACCCCGGAAGGGGCACAAGTAGGCTTAATGGGGTGTCACATACTTAATACGTATTATGAGACATACTGTGGCTGCGTGCTGGTCTACAGTCAGGCATGGCTTGGGTCTGGTCTCATATATCCTGGTACAAATATCATAGAGTAAAGCAATAAGCTCTCTTTAATAATCATTGACCCCTTCAATGCTCCAACTTTCATTAGGTTTCCTTAGAGTCACGTAATATCGAGCATGATGTCATAAATCATATCACACACAGGTGTACCATTTGTCTGCTTTATTAATTGCACATTCTACTGTCCTAACTCTTACTGGTCCTCAGAAATACAGTGTAATCACAGTCATAAATATACAGGGATATAATAAATAACTGTCTTCATATTGCATACAATGGTTTTCATTTATGGTTCTCCGATGACATTTGTGAGAATGACGGAGATTTGCTGCACCACATATACAATGGTTATTATACTGTTCCTGTGATGTTCGTTGTACAGTGTGATATTGCTGCGGTGTGTGATATGCCTCACTTATACTGTAAGGAAACAGAAATAAACAGACGTTAGTAAATGATTTGTTACACATATGTACATACTTTAATAGCGTCCTTGTTGCATTGTTTATTTTAATAAAGTGTTGGGTTATGGGGCCTACACACATAGCGACGTGTGCCAGCGATCTGAGTGATCTGAGTAACCCTCTGAGGCACTTATGTATTATATAGCTTCCCTTCTGGACTTGTAACTTGTTGGGACTGCTATGCTATTACTGGTGCCTGTCCTTGTGTTTCCCTCCTATATCCCTATAGATTGTAAGCTTGCAGCAGGGCCCTCCTACCTCCATGTCTGTCTGTTGTTACCCAGTTTGTTTTATCACTGTTTACTATTGTAAAGCGCAACGGAATCTGCTGCGCTATATAAGAAACTGCAAATAAATAAATAATAAATAAATAGATGGCTCAGCACACAGCGATGCACCAGCGATGCGATAGCGATGCGTTTTTTCCGTATATGAGGTCAGCAGCAGGGTCCCTGCGGAAGATGGGAACTAGCAGCAGTATTATTACCGCTACTAGTTACCATCAGCTGCAGGGACCCTGCTGCTGACAGCATATCCGCTGCTGGGACTCCACTGCCGTGGCCCGTGGGTGCTCCTCACTTTCCGTCAGTGCTCGGGCCCCGGAGCACCCACGGTTTCGGCGCCTATGCATACATCGGCTAGTAACAATAAAAAATATCACTGTATGTAATTCGTTTCACGTATCAGTGTGGACTTATCTCTTTCCAACTTTTGATAAATCACCCCTATATGATGTTATCAATGCAGAGACATTGGTCTGTGTGTTGAGCATTTATGTTCTTAGTCACCAAGACAAATGATTTCACCCCAGGTGTCATGTGGGACCATGATGTATCATTACCAATCAGTATTAGTCAGGGTTGCTTACCTGACCCTCTCTATGAGGGAGAAAATGCTCTGTTCCTGGGCTTCCCTGGCAATGTGTCACCCGTGGGGATCTAGGTCATTGATAAGAAAGGTGTCCCCATAGGTGCTGACAATCATACATTACCAGGGAAGCCCAGGAGCAGAGCATTGTGTACGCCTTGAGAGGGGAATGTTGGGAGGTATGGATAATGTATGATTACCAGCACCTGTGAGGAGCCAGGTAACTGATAAGAAAGGTGTCACCATAGGTGCTGGCAATCCTACATTACCAGGGAAGCCCAGGAGCAGAACGTGTTCTCCCTGAAGGAGAGGGTCAGGTAGGCAACCCTGGTATTAGTATAGGAGAAAACCCCCAATTCTAGCTAATAAATGACACCAGTAAGACCAATAGTGTTTGTGTGGTGAATAAATGGGGATATATTACTTACTGAAGGTGTAGGAAGCTTGGAAACCCTTTCCCTGTATGCTGCGATTACTGTGGAACTTCAATGTCAGAGTATTTCCAGAGGAGGTTATGGGAGGAACCCTGTAATCAGCACAGAATGGACCATACACAGTATTGCGATCCCGGACCTGCATATAGTCTGAGATGCAGAATTGGGATTTCTCCAGTAGAAAATCTGTTACAGTCAGTGATATCTGTAAAATCCAGAAATATCATTTATGAGGAACAAGTAGACATATAGAAAGCAGACAAGATGAATAAACCATTGTTCTCAAAACTGTGCTGACGTCTTTTATAACACACAGTGGTCTGTATTTACATGTCCTGTCTACGTGCGCCATGTTTATAAGTATATTCTCTAAGTTAGATTCTAAGATTCAGTTATACAAGCTGTGATCTTATCAATATTAGCATCATAGGCGTGCGCACGGGGGGTGCCGGAGGTGCACAGGCACCTCCTAATGACGCCACCGCCGCCTCCTTCCCCTGTGAGCGCTGGCCGGATCCTGCCTGCCACCCCCTTCGCCCGACAGCTGCAAATGTCCCTCCAGCAGCATGAGCGCCTTCCCCCACTGCCTGGCAACTTTAGCTCCGTCCGACCGTCCCTTCTCCGCCCAGCACCTCCATCCCCCAGCCACCCATCAATGGCAGCTTCCCCCCCCACCGTCCGTCAGCGGGAGCTCTGCCCGCCCGGCGCCTCTTTCTCTCCCCTGCCCGGCAATGGCAGCTCTCCCCCCTGTCAGCGGTAGCCACAGTTTCACACTGAGGGGGTGTTCATTTATGTTTCCTTGGTGGCTGCTCCTCTATGTAGCCACTGGTTGGGGGGTCCAGCCATGCTGATCATTCAGGCAGCAGGACAGACACTGGGCAGCTGCTGCTTGGTCCCCACACCCTGCGGCAGTGGAAGCTAGGTCTCCCCTCCCTCAGCAAGTTCCAGGCAGCTCCTGTGATAGCTTTATGGGGCCATTATATGTGTGGCAGTATGGGGCATTATATGTGGGGCAATATGGGGCATTATGCATGTGGCACTACAGAGGGCATTATGCATGTGGCACTACAGAGGGCATTATGCATGTGGCACTACAGGGGCATTATGCATGTGGCACTACAGGGGCATTATGTGTGTGGCACTATGGGGGGCAGTGTGTATGTGGCACTATTGGGGAACTGTGTGTGGCACTAAAGGGTCAGCATTATCTGTGTTTCACCCCAGGGGCATTATGCAAGTGGCACTACAGGGGCATTATGTGTGTGGCACTATGGGTGGCAGTGTGTATGTGGCACTATTGGGGAATTGTGTGTGGCACTAAAGAGTCAGCACTATGTGTGTGGCTCTACAGGGGGCATTATGCGTGTGACACTATGGTTGGCATTGTGAATGTAACACTATGGGGGGGGGCATTATGTATATAGAATTAAGGGGGGCATTATATGTAGGCAACACGCATGTAATCCCCCAGACAATGAGCATGTAATCCCCCTGGGCAACAAGCATGTAATACCTTTGGCAATGTGCATGCAACACCCCCCCCACACCCTCGTGTCAAGGAGTATGTAACCGCCTCGCAAGGTGCATGTAAACCCTGGCATCAAACATGTAACTCCTAACAAGGAGCAAGTAGGTAAGCACACTTATATGGCATAATATGTAATGGGCATTATGGTGTGTGACATAATGTGTAATGAGCAATATGGTGTGTGGTATAATATGTAATGTATACACCAAAATACGTGTGGTATAATGTGTAATAGGTATTTTGGTGTGTGGCATAATGTGCAATGGACATTACAGCATGTGGCATAATGTGTAATAGGCAATTCGGTGTGGGGCGTAATATGTAATTGGCATTACAGTGTGTGGCGTAATAGGTAATTGGCATTACAGTGTGGGCCATAATATGTAATTGGCATTACGGTGTGTAGCCTAATATGTAATTGGCATTACGGTGTGAGGTGTAATGGGCATCACAATGTGAGGCGCAACGTGTAATGGGCATTACTGTGTGTGGTATAACGTGTTTGGGCATTAGAGCATGTGGTATACTATGAAATGGTTGTGTGACGAGTAATAGGCATTACAGTGTACATTGTTGGTGCATGCCTTCGGTGCGCACTGTCCCTAATTTACAAAAATTTGTCAAGCCCTGGCGTAATGGGCATTAAGGTGTGTGGCATTATGTGTGATGGGCATTACAGTATGTGGCATTATGCGTAATGAGCATTACAGTTCATATTTTTGCAGTGTGCCTGTGGTGCGCACTGTACCTGTACCTGATATGTGTAGGGGGGAATTCATTCTGGAGTGCATATACATAAATAAGTCACCTTCTATTTAGTTTTCATTTATGCCAAATAGGCGGTGATGGACACGCCCAGTAGGCGGTGATGGACACACCCCTCCAATGGTGCACCTCCTAAGAAAATGGGCTGCGCACGCCTATGATTAGCATCCTCCTCCTCCTCATCATGTGCCATATCTGTGACCACCCCCAGATCATGCAGACACTGTAGAATGTAAACTGTAGGTATATGTTACACATTCCTGATAACACTAAAGCTCCAATACAATAACTGAAACCACTGCACAAATTATCTTAGGCCACAAAAGTTCCTTACCTGATATCCCACAGGGGCTGTGATGTTGAAGGTACAATCTAAGTTTGGACTGTACGCAACGGGGTATCCAGGAGAGGTAAAGTTCTTCTCGAAGGCAAAGAAATTTCCTCCACATTGTACTATAGAGAGATATGGTATAAAACAGAGGAAAATAGCATTTAATATAAATCCAGTAACGTAGCAAGCTACGTAATAAGATCTGAAAGCTAAATGATAATAATGAATAGACATAGGGGGAGATTCTCTAAGCTAAAAATGCGGTAAAAAGCCGTTATCGTAGTTTTTACAGCATTTTGGGATGCTGTAAGCATCCCCCGCCAGGTTACCGGGTTACCTGGTTACTGGCGGGGGGGCATCGCCAGAAAAATCTGGCGATGCCCTATAGAAGCCAATGGGCTTCTACCGCATCCTACCGCTGCCCCGCAATGACCCCACGCCACCCCGCACGGACCCCCGCCGTCCCGCATCGCCCCCTCCCCCCTCACCTGGGTCCGGGCAGCACAGCTCTGTGACCGCCTCCCTGCTCTGATCCTCTTCCGGGTGCAGGGAGGAGGAGAGTCCTTCCAACGCGTTTCGACCCTGCATACAATGGGTCTTTCTCAAGGCTGAGAAAGACCCATTGTATGCAGGGTCGAAACGCGTTGGAAGGAGTGAAGTGGCAGCTATTTTGACCAGCACCAGGACCTTACCTTTGGTATTCTACACCCAGGACTGCTACCCGGGACCAGACTGGTGACTATTATACCATGCGCATGAACTGATTAACACCCAGTTCTGATACTTTATTTGGTAATTGCACCTGTGTACCTTGACTGCTGGACTTTGTATTGCTGGATTCATTGTTATATTTTTATTTCTATTTTGTGTCCATGTATGTATATGTATATTAAAAAACTGGCTTCACTATTTTAAGCCTTTTCCTCTTTTGCATATACTGGAGTACACCATCTGACAGGGATACTCCGCATATGGGATGTGATCACCGTGCAAAAAGGAAGTATATTTTTGCATTATCCCTCATTGTATTATTGACCATTATAAGATCATATTGACTCACTGGCGCCATTTGGAGTTACAAAACTGTTGTTGTTTAGTTGTTTTGGACTTGGAAGGTGAATTTGGATACCCTTCTTTGTAATTTCTGTGGCAGCCTAGCGCAGAACTGTAATAGACACTGTCTGTATTGTATTTCTCTGAAAATAATGTAGTACGACTATGTGTGGCAAAATGCCGCTGCATCAGAGTACAATGGCCACATCTGTATATGTGCCACGGATCACCATTCAATGCAATCAGCTTGGCTACATCTGTATATATGCCACGGATCACCATTCAATGCAATAAGATTGGCTACATCTTTATATATGCCACGGAAAACCATTCAATGCAATAAGCTTGGCTACATCTGTATATATGCCATGGATCACCATTCAATGCAATAAGCTTGGCTACATCTGTATATGTGCCACGGATCACCATTCAATGCAATAAGCTTCGCTACATCTGTATATGTGCCACGGATCACCATTCAATGCAATAAGCTTGGCTACATCTGTATATATGCCACGGATCACCATTCAATGCAATAAGCTTGGCTACATCTGTATATGAGCCATGGATCACCATTCAATGCAATCGGCTTGGCTACGTCTGTATATGTGCCACGGATCACCATTCAATGCAATCGGCTTGGCTACGTCTGTATATGTGCCACGGATCACCATTCAATGCAATACGATTGGCTACATCTGTATATGTGCCACGGATCACCATTCAATGGAATAAGCTTGGCTACATCTGTATATGTGCCACGGATCACCATTCAATGCAAAATGCTTGGCTACATCTGTATATGTGCCACGGATCACCATTCAATGCAATAAGCTTGGCTACATCTGTATATGTGCCACGGAACACCATTCAATGCAATGAGCTTGGCCACATCTGTATATATGCCACGGATCACCGTTCAATGCAATAAGCTTGGCTACATCTATATGCCACGGATCACCATTCAATGCAATAAGCTTGGCTACATCTGTATATGTGCCACGGATCACCATTCAATGCAATAAGCTTGGCTACATCTGTATATGTGCCACGGAACACCATTCAATGCAATAGGCTTGGCCACATCTTTATAATGTTACAAAGGGTCATAAAGTAGGATAATATAACACTTACACATTTGATAACTTAGTATAGTACCTGAGGTGTAAGAAGCTTTGAATCCGACCCCTGTAACGCTGCTGTCACTGGTAAACTCCACCAGCATCTCACTAGTGGAAGCAATGATTAGTGGGATCAGACCAGTCCCGCAGGTTCTGTCCAGCAACAAAGGATGATTCTTACTGGGGCCGTCATAAATCTTGATGTAGTCAGAGGCGCAATCAGTTGTTGATTGAACATCAAAAGCAACGAAACTTAGGGCAGCCTAAACAAGAAACAGTAATTGATCAATTCCTTTTTGTTGTCAATTATTATAAAAATTAAACTCACTCTGTATTGTCATATATTTACTTTTTACCAAACTGGAGGACGGGAACACCTAGAGCAGAGGATCTCAAACTATTTTGCTCTTGGACCCGGTCAGACAATAAAAATTATTAAAGGACCCCAGCAAGTTACCACAGAATGGTTGCCAGACGTGTCTGGTTAGCAGATCCCAATTTCATGGCAGCATTGTGAGGGTATAACACAGAAGTGATGTGCCCGCTAATGCAAACCCTTCATTTATCACACAATAGCGGGGATGAGGATTTGAGTACCTGCCCTGTATGTGTTTTTTTGTTTATAATTATGCGATTGTTAGGGGCAGATTTATTAAGCTTGGAGAAGAGATAAACTGGAGATAAAACAGAGAAAAGGTAAAAGGAGATAAAGCACCAGCCAATCAGCTGTGTTTGAAAAAGACATTTGGGAGTTGATTGGCTGGTGCTTTATCTCCTTTTACTTTTTCTCCGCTTTATATCCAGTTTATCTCTTCTCCAAGCTTAATAAATCTGCCCCTAACAATCGCATAATTATATACAAAAAAACACATACAGGGCAGGTACTCCAAAAATGCCCCTGTAAGTGTACACCTGACTTTATAGAGAGGCAGTTGGTGAAAAAAAGAGAAAGTGGGTGACACAGATGAAGCAATGAATGACAGAAAAGAGGTTGATGGGGTGGCACCGGGTGTCATCAAAAGGCAGTGGGAGCTTGGGGAGGTAGGGAATGACAGGTAGTGGCAGCTGACAGTAGGGAGTCATGTAGAGTAAGAGCGGGAAAAGGGGTGAGTCAGTGGCTGGCAGGGGGATGCAGAGGGTGACTGGGGGAGACATATGGTGACAAAGATGGCAGAGAGACAGAGAGTGGCAGAAGGTGATTAGGTAGAATCAAAGGGTGGTTAAGAAGAGTCAGAGGGATACATAGGATGAATGTGAGGCAGAGAGTGGCATGAGGAAGCAGTGGGAGGTGAGGTTGACAGGTTGTGGCAGTAGGTGTAAGCAAGAGCAAAGGGTAGGCGTGGGACAGAGGATGAAGCAGTGGCTGCATGGCGATGCAGAAGATGACAGGAAGAGGCAGAAGGTGACAAAGATGGGAGTGGGGGATAGGGAAAGGTAGAGGGTGATAGGAGGATGTGTAAGTTGGAAGGGGGATTTTTTATACTCCTTGTCATCAGCATCATGCTGAGATGGTCTTGACCCATTTTAGGTTCAAGGCCCATAGATTGAGAACCATTGACCAGGAGGATGTGAAGAACTAGGAGACATGGTAAACTCTCCAACATGTTTGTGGCACAACCTCCGCTCCATTCCTAACTGACCACCACAAACGTCCCCATTTTTCTCCATCCAGCTCTCCTCAGTGGCACCAAGGTGGAGCAGGCATTACTACCAGGTCTGTTGGAGGAGTCTGGGTCCCGCTTCCCCCCTCTGCTATTGCAGAGAGAGAGAACTAACTTGCTGCAGCAGCCTCTCTCTCCATCCCCAAAAATGCTGCTCAGTGCTGTGTGCTTAGTGGGGGACAGAGGCAGCTGCAGCGGCAGCCATTCCTCTCCTTCTCTTTACATGCAAAATCAGAACCCCGTCACCCACTACATTAAACTAGATTGTCTATTATCAAAAAGTATTGGATATGTCTCCCAAAAGTGACTGAACTGATATGAAAAGTGTCATATTATCCCTGTGTCTTGCACCTTCCTTCTGCCTGTCACCTGATCCTCCCATTGATTACTGTACCTGTCCAGATGGGGTTCTGATCAACCAAACACAGCTGGCACTGTTGGGATAGGTGGAGGGATAGTTGGCGGAAGTCAGAGTTCCATTATTATCATTCAGCAAATTAGCACAAACACCTAAGGGGCAAAACGTGACATAAATAAATGACTGTACATGAGGTAATGCATAACACGTTACATATTACTAGGAAGTATTATATATATATATATGTATGTATGGTATCTGACATAGAGGCTGCTGTTGTTACTCATCCTTCCAGAATATAAAACATATAAGCCAGGAATTGTACAGTATTGTGTAGTATGATCACTAATCTGATAGCAGACACATTCCCCATTGTTGGGAACCTACCAGTATGTTCACCATTATATATACAGTATAGAGGTAAGCAATGCACGGTGGTGATATGCACTATTTATTCTCATAGTCTTCGGTCCTCTTGTAAACGCTGCCTCTATTGTACACACAAACCAAAAAATCCAATCCACTTCTGTGTATTTTTTGTGTTTTCTTTGAGGTATAAAAACTCCTAGAGGACAATTCAACTGTCAAAAAAAACAAAGAAAAAAGAAAAGGAACATTTACATCATCTTTATACCCCAAGTGGAAGTGCTCTATCCGATTTTTTGGTTTGTGTGTATAGATATTGGGATAGTTTGGTGACTATCGTTTGTGCTAGGGCTGCACCCTTTGTGTAGAGCGCAGGTTAACTCACTTTTTTCTTTAACATTTAGCTGCCTCTATTGTGTATAGGATGGAGATACATTATATGCCGGGTATTCTATATATACTGAGAAGCCTTTAGATATCATATTTGTGATTACATATATAAATGTTTACTGTGTACAGTGAAGCAAACAAGTCCCCCAGATGGTCTCCAATACTTGCTCCAGAGAAGCTACAACGATGAAGCTGAAGAACTAGAATACAACCTACAATAAGGTGGTCTTCCGTCAGTGATATTTCTAATAACTATAGTTCTAATCTTTTCCTATGTTGGTCGGAACATGCCCCATCTAATGATTGGCCAGCCTTGTCTTGTGGTTGAGCATTCCTATTGGATGGTTGGTAACCACAAATCATTACGTGCCCCCATGATATCATCTCACTGTGGGCACTCCATGCTCCAATCCACCAGTTTATTTGTTAGGGAGATAATAAATAATAAAACCTATATATACACATATATATATAATTACTTACTGCACTGGTAAAGCCGGTTAATTTTAGAAATGTCCAAGATACTCAGTCCATTTGTTTGACCAAGGGGCAGGGTTGGGTCAGTCTTGGGTACAATGGTGAGTTGACTTGTAGTGTTAGAGAATGCATTGCTGTCAGATAGATAAGAGACAAGATATAGGTGTAATCAGCACAATATAGTAATAGGGACCATTATAAGACCAATGTGCACTAATTACATACAAGCATCATCCTCTATCAGGTAATAACTGTGGGCACAACTTACTTGGCATAATGCATCACTGAGCCATAGTCATACTCCATACCCAGGTTATTAGTGTTTACCTTCTGAAAGTTTATCTGATCACCTGTAACAAGGAATCTGTCATTACTACAAAACACATTCAAATGGAAATAACGCAAAGCACAACAGTTATGGAGTTGTTCTGTGTATAATACCTGGTGAGATGTACTGGTAATTGATGGTGACATAGTTATCACGGTCACTCCTCATATGTTCATGGTAAAATCCCAAGGCATGATCTAGCTCATGTTGTATGGCCCCTCTGGACATACAGCCATTAATAGCTATTCCAACCATCTGAGGTCCACCTTGTCGTCCAACAAATGAGGTACAGCTGGAAGCAATGAGGAAGGTATTAGATTGTGAATAATTGGATTGCAAGGTGCTCCCTGGGGTGCACGGACAGGCGCTAACACGGGTGCTATGCCAAGAGCTGCCACTTGTTGATGGGGTAGTCAGCCCCACGAAAACCAAAGTAAAAGAAAAAAAAAAACCTTTGAAAAGCTGCACCTCCACAAGCAGCGAATCGCGTTAGTTTACAGCCTGGACCGGATCAGCTGATTACCATTGGACCTTCACTATTTGGACCTTTCAGCACCCTGGGCTGCCCACTCCCAATCCTGAGGGATATCAATTTATCCACACCCCGCAGTTGCGGTTTATTATTGCTGCTACCACGTGGGTACATCTTCATGCAGCAATCAAGGTTGGTTACAACAAATCTAAACCACTGACCAGTTAGTCCCACAATCCACCAACCCTGAGGACACCTTCCATCATATGCCATCCCTGATATTGGATCCTCTAGCGACCTGAGACAACTGTGGCTATAACAGCTTCCAGCCCTATCACACTATTTGGGTCCTTGACCAACTGTGGCCCCACTGTCGCGTCTATTTGAGGACCACTCTGCAATTCAGCGTTCGGGATTGGACTAAAATCACCATCAATGGTAACTATCAGCCCACTGGGCAACCTGAATTATTCCAGACAATAACCTTAAGTTCCTTTACCATCCATTGTTCCCACTCCATTCAGCCTCCGGTCCAGTAATCCATTCACCATTTTATCTGATTGTTTCATTTATTTATTCATGTTATGTTGTTTTAATTGATATTAAATATTTGCATGATTATTTCATCAAAACCAGGTATTAGAGTGTGTTCTGTGGTTACAGGGTCGGACACTGTATACAGATACGGAGACTCAGTCACACACAGATATACAAGATGTATAGTCAGCACAGTCAGCAGAATCTCCCGGGACCAGGGGGACCTAGATTGGCTGTTTGACACCACAGCAGCAATGATGTATGAGGACACATCTTTACTTCCACCATTATCACTGCCAATTGGCTGAATGTCCACAAACTTTATAAAGTTTAATAATTTCCTAATTAGGCTTATTTGTCTCACCTAGACTCTAAGTGGACATATTTCTGTAACATAGAATGGTAGAACCTACCCATATGATGTATTAATGAAGATGTAATCCTTCTCTGTTGTCCGAGGTACAAACCTCACACACGTCAGTGTCTCAATTTCCTCCATAGCATTTGTAAACACCTTGACTTGATCGGCATCTGTAGGGAAAGGAGGTTGGATATATTAATATAATAGAACAGAAGTTGGCCATGACTACTTCAGGACACTGTATGATGAGGATACTCACTATAAGCAGTGGATAAGGTGTACGGAACAGGCACAGTCCCATCTGCAGCTTTAATCCACAGGCAATTTGTACAGCTGATTGCGCTGCGTCCAGTTTTCACAAGCATATCTCCTTCATGTACGGTGAGGTTGTGCTCTACAGTAACCGGACATGGACAGGAAGCATTCATATGTGGTGTACGATATGACATTCATTTCAGGGGATTCATTTCATCTTGTAATATTATAAGAGAGATAAAGTAACCAGCTGACTGCATGTTGAATAAGCGTTATAGCCTGTCATAGCTTTGGGCCTGGTCATTGAGGGGTGCCCAGCGCCAGTGGCACAGAGTACTTACAGCTGCACCTCCCTGCAGGATTACTGACAGTGGACCAGGAATAGCTGCTTGTGGGGGCGATTCTCTATCACAGAAATGCGGTAAAAACCCTGTTATCGGGGGTTTTAACGCATTTCTGTATGCTGTACTGTGCCTCCGCAGTGGCAGCGCTGCGGAGGGAATCGCCAGCAAAAGCTGTCGATTCCCTGCAGAAGCCTATGGGCTTCTTACCGCAGCGCTGTTTGAGGGATCCGTCACGGATCCCTCCCAGCATGCCCTGCGGCCGGCGCGTCACTCTACGCATGCGCAGATGGACTCCCGGGTCACAGACCCGGAAGTCCAGTGCTGGCACCGTATCGCAAGGGACAGCTCTTATCGCAAGAGCTGTCCTTGCGTTAATAACCGCATATGTTACAGCATATGCCGTTATTAATAATGCGATGCCCGGCGAAGGGGGGCTGCGGATGTTACAACATGATTCAATAATGTGATTTATAGTATGACTATTTTTTATTGTAAATTCCTTACGTTATAGCTTTTATGTTCTCTTAGTTTCTTTTGTTATTTGTAATATATAATGTATAAAATCACTTGATTTAAAAGAAATGACGTATCAGTTTTGGTGTAAAGGTAAAGGACAGGCGAACATCACAGTTTCGTGATAACTGGTAGTGTACCAACCTCGGGAATTCACACAGCAGTGAGTCCCAACCGTCATTTGATAACAATCTCTCATGTGTAATTGGCTGAGCCATGTAAGAGACTCTTCCTGATTGGCTGACTGTCTACTAGTTATCCATGTTCATAAGAGATTAACCCTTTAGCAATTGATACTACTTAAGAACAGCCCATTGTCATCATAAACATATTTCATGCATAAAGCGTAATTCTTCTTATTGGGGACGCGATGTATAAATGAGGTACACACCCGGGTTAATTTTAGGGTTTAATGCATTTCAATGTTTGGTTACCCAATAGAAGGCCACATTTCACCCTTAGATCTTTTAGTTACAGTAATGTTTCTGCAGTATTTTGGCATTATATATCTCTGCATTGTTTTACCTTTGTTGGTTGCAATAATCTTGCTGAAGATATTTTCTTGTTCTCCATCGTCTGTATGTTCTGTGAATATAAATATAATAAATTAACCACAAATAACGTACAGTATCTGGATATAATGTGACCTAAACATATGTTGCAGATGGTGAAGTGTAATACACAGCATCATTCTAGATTAAAGTTATATTATTTGTTTTATTTGCCACACATACCCTTACGTAAGACAAGATATAAACAGTTATATAATATTAATGAGCTCTCATGATGCAGTGGCGACAGCTAATACATACAGTTGCAAATGGATTAAAGGCATTAATTGGAATTGGGTACTACAGGAGGCCTGGCTCAGGTGGAGATCAAGCTCTGGGTACCGAGGATGGGAGAGGACGTGCCGCTGGCCCCCTCTCCTAAATCCTCCACTGCGCCAGGAGAGAAGGCTGGCAGAGGATGCATTCATATGCAGATGGAGACCCTGCACCCCTCCAAAAAGGTATGCTCGAGGTGCTCCTTCACCTCTAGCATCTGCCAGGGGAGTGTAGAGCGCTCAGCACTAGCAGTAAGTGTTGAATTTGGGAGTGTTGTGGCCCTGCAACCCCTGGCCATGAGCATATAACCCCCCTAGCAATGAGCAGGCAACCACCTGGATATGAGCATGTAAACCCCCCCCTGGCAACACAAGGAAAAGGAAGCCAGTGTGGTTTGCGAAAGATGTAGCAAATATTGTGAAAGCAAAAAAGTTGGCCTTTAAAAGATTTAAGCAGACGCAGAATAATGAGGACAAAGAGGTTTATCTTGTTAGACAGAAGGAGGCTAAGAAGGTAATCAGATGTGCAAAAGCACAGGCTGAGGAGAAAATGGCCCAGTCAGTGGGTAAAGGGGGGGGGGGGGGGTTAGGTATATAAGTGTAAGGAGAACAACATAAAGTGGAGCAATAAGACCAAAGACAGAGAGTGGAAGTCTTCTTGAGGGGGACAATGTAAAAGCAGATCGTATTAATAATTATTTCTGCCCAGTACTCTGCCCCAAAATTGAAAGTTGACGAATTAGTAGGGCCAGATGGGATACATCCAAGGATACTAAAAGAGCTTAAAGGGGATCTGGTAAAACCATTAACAGAATTATTCAACCAGTCAC
Organism: Crinia signifera; assembly: GCF_055691185.1. Classification (NCBI taxonomy): domain Eukaryota; kingdom Metazoa; phylum Chordata; class Amphibia; order Anura; family Myobatrachidae; genus Crinia; species Crinia signifera. Next base: position 77,510,063 of record NC_139228.1, on the reverse strand, counting down.
TAGCTACTGGAGTAATCCCAGAGGACTGGAAAAAAGGGAATGTAGTCCCACTGCACAAAAGTGGAAGAAAGTAAGAGGTAAGCAACTATCGACCAGTGAGCCTTACATCAGCAGTAGAGAAATTGATGGAAACACTCTAAAAAGTTGTAGAATATTTCAAAACCAGCAATTTACAGGATCCAAAACAGCATGGGTTTACTGGGGAAGATCATGTCAAACAAATATTATTGACTTTTTTGACTGGGTGACTAAAGTAATAGATCAAGGTGGGGCTGTAGATGTAGCTTATCTAGATTTTAGTAAGGCTTTTAACACTGTCCCACATCGCAGACTGTTAAATAAACTTGAAAGCTTGGGATTGGATTCTAAGATGGTTGAATGGATAAAATCTTGGTTGCAGGACAGAAAACAGAGAGTTGTAGTAAACGGAGTACAGTCAAAGGAGGGAAAGGTTACAAGTGGAGTACCCCAGGGATCTGTACTTGGACCGGTGCTTTTTAATATCTTTATTGGTGATATTGCAAATGGAATTGAGGGTAAAATGTGCCTTTTTGCAGATGACACAAAGGTATGCAACAGGGTAGACACACCAGGAGGGGTAAAACAAATGATTGATGATCTAGGTAGATTAGAGGAATTGTCAAGAGCATGGCAACTACAGTTTAATGCCAAAAAATGCAAAATCATGCACTTGGGTCTCAGAAATCCAAAGACTAAATATAGTATAAATGGCACTATAATGGAAACTACTGAGGAAGAGAGGGATCTAGGTGTCACTATTTCAGGGGACTTAAAAGCAGGTAGGCAATGTAACAAAGCAATGAAGAAGGCAAGTCAGATGCTTGGTTGCATAGGGAGAGGTATCAGCAGTAGAAAGAAAGAAGTAATAATGCCACTGTATAGGTCATTGGTACAACGTGATCTAGAGCAGTGGTTCCCAACCTCGGTCCTCAAAGACCCCCAACAGTGCACGTTTTCCAGGTCTCCACACAGAATCACAGGTGAACTAATTAGCTCCACCTGTGATCTTTTAAAATGTGTCAGTGAATAATGAGTGCATCTGTGCTACTGCCAGGAGACCTGGAAAACATGCACTGTCGGGGGTTCTTGGGTACTGAGGTTGAGAACCACTGATAAAGAGTATTGTGGTCAGTTCTGGCGGCCATATCTCCAGAAGGATATAAACACATTAGAGACAGTACTTGTTCTTGTTATTGTACTGTACATGTGTATTGTGTATTTAAAATAAGATAATGATTAATTCTCAAAATACATACCTGGGGGGGAATGTGATGTCTCATTTGCCATTTTTAGGGCTTTTGGTTCTGTAATACACAAAGTAAAAATATTTGTGATACATAAAAACAGCTACATAAGGTAAGGGATTGCTTTGGCCGTACATTAGCTGTATAGTGTGTAACTGGGGTCAGGTGTTGCTTTGTGGCAGTGAGTCTCCTGATATCTGTACCGGGTCACTGATATATTCCATCATATGTGTGTAAAATGCACACAAAACAACCGTATAGTAAATGACCATAACAATGGACACTACATTTACCTCGTACTGTAGTCTCCTGAGTGGGGTCGGATTATAATATGGCCCAACAGCAAGTTTGGGTAATTCAGATGCTAATTTACCTAATGTTTTAATTAACCAAACCTACATATAATGTCTCAGTGATGACTGAGAAGCTGCATACACACGGGGCGATTTCAGCATATATCGCTGGCAATATAGTCGCTGAGCGACCATATTGCCAGCGATTGGAGTGTGCACTGGCGATAAATCGCAGAGTGCGCGCTCCCGTTTTCAGCCCCTTATGGTTGTTGGTCGGAGGAGCGTGCTCCTCCAACCAGCCACTTCCCCGCCTCTTCTCCCCGCAGTGTCATTTTCATCAGTGACCATCTCTGGTCGCAGATGAAAACGGGCCACTGAGCAATATGATTGCTGAGCAATATATTACTAGCAATACAGTATATTGCCAGCGATCATATTGCTCCATGTGTACGCACCATAAGGGTGTAATTAAACACTGCTGGTGATAGTGGTAGTGGGTATAATCTAGGATTGTAGTTCCCAAACTATCATCAATCACAGCGCACTAACAAGTTAGCATTGGTTTCACAGCGCACCTACATTTTCTTTTGATAAATCTGATAAACAATCACTGAATTGTCCAACACATTAACACAGAAACAATATGATTGTGCACATTATTCATTAAAGAGAAACAAACGTATCTACTGTACAGTATATACCATGTCCTGTGTATATAACCATGGGAATATAGATTATGCCTATTCCTAAAATTCATACTATACCTGGATGGGATTTTGCAATCACATTGATCATTGTCAGTGTATTTGGATCTGTTAAATATACAGAGAAGGATATTGGTAAAGGAAACATTACATAGTAGGGGATTAAAAACAAAAAGTGAGGGGAGAGACAAAGAGAGAGAGAGAGAGAGAGAGAGAGAGATACAGTAGGTTATTGAAGTACTGTACTGTGCTATAAGAACGAAAGGTGCCCATACATGTACCAATTACCCGGTACTTTTTGTGCTAAAATAGCATCGTTGTGCATGGGATGCAATGCTATTTTAGCACAAAAAGTACTGGGTAATTGGTACATGTATGGGCACCTTGAGATCTGATAAGAATTCTCCTTAGTGATACATTTAATGAATTTGACTTCAATTGGTAAATTGTCATTTTGGGTCTATTTACTCTGATTCTCGGCATCTCTGTGCCTCCCGTTATCTCTCCGTGTACCTGCTCCTGTTTTCCTACTTACATGAAGGCCAATTTCGAAAAAATTTTTTACTAAAATAATCCGAAAAGGGGGTTTTCACAGCTTGTTCACATTTCTTTAGTATAACCTGAATGCAATTTTGGTTTTGGGGCAATTTTTGCAAAAAAAAAAAAAAAAAAAACTGTTTAAAATACTTTAATTCACATTTGTATAGTACCCATATCACATTTCCCATACTTAAAATTGGAAATGGGATCTGTCCAAATTTAGTAAAATAATAAATGTAAAACCCCAGCTTCAGCTGGCGAATTCCCCGGACCCACATATAAACCTGCTACTCCTGCACAGCTTTGGTCTATTATTTCTCTGGCATCCCAGACATGATAGAATCTGATTGGTTGCTATGAGCAATGTCACCTCTTCATGTTTCAGAAGCTTTAGTAAATTTACCCCTATTTCCGACAATCCAGACAAAAAAGCTGCCGTCTATTTAATGCTAACATTTCAGACAGCAATGTAGGCGGATCCAGACAAAACAGATCCAACGTTTAATCCAGTCAGATCTATTTTATCAGAAACTGTTGTGGGTTGTCAAATTCACGCTCGGATCTCCACAATCCACGGCTGTTTTCCTTTTTGCCACTCAACAGGGGGAACATTGAATTCCGCCTGTCGATAAACTGTCCAGCCGGGTGAAAATGGGCCAGGATTCCACCTGTCAGAACATTCAGAAATCAGAATTTAATACCGCCTGAGTGTCTCCAATATTATTTTGTACATTTTAATAAATTGTGATATTGACTCCCAAACTTTTATTTTGCATTGAACATTTCCTTTTAAATTGACCGTTTAGTGGATCCTGGTATTGTCTGTAGTGGTATAACCTGCCAGACACTGAGAGAAGTAGTAATAATACAGCAAAGGAGAGTACGAGAAGTGTATAATTACATGAAAATACAAATGTCAGACACAATAATCAGTAATGTAGCAGACAGTGGCGTAACTACTTATTATGCGCCCCCCCCCCCCCCGGCCGCCCAAAATAAAATCGCCCCCCCCCCACTCCCCCTCCCCTCGGCGCCCCCCCCCCCCCCATGTCCATACCTGCCCACCCGCTGCTATCTGCGGTAGGTACCTGCCTGCTGTGCCGTTACGGTCCCGTAGCGCTGGCTCCTGCTGCTAATAATGAAAAGTGACTCTTAGAAAATGGCTGCCCCCATACTGCAGTCAGAAAACTGTCTGCAGTATGGGGGCAGCCATTTTCTATGTGTCCGTTTTAATTATAGAAGCAGGAGCCAGTGCTAACAGAAACGGGACTGTGACGGCAGTCACGGCACGGCAGGCAGGTACCGCAGACAGCAGCGGGTAACTAAAGCCCCGCAGACCCCCGGCGCCCAAACTTTCTCTGCGCCTCCCTGCCACCGCAGGGGCTGCGGAGCTATAGTTACACCACTGGTAGCAGAAAGTAACACCGGCAGCATTAGAGACAAAATAAAATGCTAGTTATGAAAAGCAGCTTACCCAAACCATTCATTTCATGCTGGGAAAGCTGAAAGACAAATACATTGTGGTTTATGTGACATTGCCATATTTGATACCCACTGGTCTCAACTGGAGATGGTTAATTTTGTGAGGACATCACATGGTACATTTCCAGAGGCTGAAGAGATGAAGTTCCAGCTCATTGCTACTGGACTCGTTCTCACCCACTATCTCTATGTAGTCAGTCACTGACCTCCCCAACCAGTAGTAATATATGGAAGTGCAGTGAGACGTGTCACTGTGAGCTTCCTCTGCAGTCACTGGTCGCTGAGCATGGTGACTGACAGGTACTTTTACTCACTCCTCTATAGAGTGCCACATATAATCCTTCTTCCCCTATGTAGTCAGTCACTGACCTCCCCAACCAGTAGTTATATATGGAAGTGCAGTGAGACGTGTCACTGTGAGCTTCCTCCTGCAGTCACTGGTCACTGAGCATGGTGACTGACAGGTACTTGTACTCACTCCTCTATAGAGTGCCACATATAATCCCACTACCGCTATGTAGTCAGTCACTGACCTCCCCAACCAGTAGTTATATATGGAAGTGCAGTGAGACGTGTCACTGTGAGCTTCCTCCTGCAGTCACTGGTCACTGAGCATGGTGACTGACAGGTACTTGTACTCACTCCTCTATAGAGTGCCACATATAATCCCACTACCCCTATGTAGTCAGTCCCTGACCTCCCCAACCAGAAGTTATATATGGAAGTGCAGTGAGACGTGTCACTGTGAGCTTCCTCCTGCAGTCACTGGTCGCTGAGCATGGTGACTGACAGGTACTTGTACTCACTCCTCTATATAGTGCCACATATAATCCCACTACCCCTATGTAGTCAGTCACTGACCTCCCCAACCAGTAGTAATATATGGAAGTGCAGTGAGACGTGTCACTGTGAGCTTCCTCCTGCAGTCACTGGTCACTGAGCATGGTGACTGACAGGTACTTGTACTCACTCCTCTATAGAGTGCCACATATAATCCCACTACCACTATGTAGTCAGTCACTGACCTCCCCAACCAGTAGTAATATATGGAAGTGCAGTGAGACGTGTCACTGTGAGCTTCCTCCTGCAGTCACTGTTCGCTGAGCATGGTGACTGACAGGTACTTGTACTCACTCCTCTATAGTGCCACATATAATCCCAATACCCCTATGTAGTCAGTCACTGACCTCCCCAACCAGTAGTTATATATGGAAGTGCAGTGAGACGTGTCACTGTGAGCTTCCTCCTGCAGTCACTGTTCGCTGAGCATGGTGACTGACAGGTACTAGTACTCACTCCTCTATAGAGTGCCACATATAATCCCACTACCACTATGTAGTCAGTCACTGACCTCCCCAACCAGTAGTAATATATGGAAGTGCAGTGAGACGTGTCACTGTGAGCTTCCTCCTGCAGTCACTGGTCGCTGAGCATGGTGACTGACAGGTACAGTACTCACTCCTCTATAGAGTGCCACATATAATCCCACTACCCCTATGTAGTCAGTCACTGACCTCCCCAACCAGTAGTAATATATGGAAGTGCAGTGAGACGTGTCACTGTGAGCTTCCTCCTGCAGTCACTGGTCACTGAGCATGGTGACTGACAGGTACTTGTACTCACTCCTCTATAGAGTGCCACATATAATCCCACTACCACTATGTAGTCAGTCACTGACCTCCCCAACCAGTAGTAATATATGGAAGTGCAGTGAGATGTGTCACTGTGAGCTTCCTCCTGCAGTCACTGTTCGCTGAGCATGGTGACTGACAGGTACTTGTACTCACTCCTCTATAGAGTGCCACATATAATCCCACTACCACTATGTAATCATTCACTGACCTCCCCAACCAGTAGTAATATATGGAAGTGCAGTGAGACGTGTCACTGTGAGCTTCCTTCTGCAGTCACTGGTCGCTGAGCATGGTGACTGACAGGTACTTGTACTCACTCCTCTATAGTGCCACATATAATCCCACTACCCCTATGTAGTCAGTCACTGACCTCCCCGACCAGTAGTTATATATGGAAGTGCAGTGAGACGTGTCACTGTGAGCTTCCTCTGCAGTCACTGGTCGCTGAGCATGGTGACTGACAGGTACTTTTACTCACTCCTCTATAGAGTGCCACATATAATCCTACTACCCCTATGTAGTCAGTCACTGACCTCCCCAACCAGTAGTTATATATGGAAGTGCAGTGAGACGTGTCACTGTGAGCTTCCTCCTGCAGACACTGGTCGCTGAGCATGGTGACTGACAGGTACATGTACTCACTCCTCTATAGAGTGCCACATATAATCCCAATACCCCTATGTAGTCAGTCACTGACCTCCCCAACCAGAAGTTATATATGGAAGTGCAGTGAGACGTGTCACTGTGAGCTTCCTCCTGCAGTCACTGGTCGCTGAGCATGGTGACTGACAGGTACTTGTACTCACTCCTCTATATAGTGCCACATATAATCCCACTACCCCTATGTAGTCAGTCACTGACCTCCCCAACCAGTAGTAATATATGGAAGTGCAGTGAGACGTGTCACTGTGAGCTTCCTCCTGCAGTCACTGAGCATGGTGACTGACAGGTACTTGTACTCACTCCTCTATAGAGTGCCACATATAATCCCACTACCACTATGTAGTCAGTCACTGACCTCCCCAACCAGTAGTAATATATGGAAGTGCAGTGAGACGTGTCACTGTGAGCTTCCTCCTGCAGTCACTGTTCGCTGAGCATGGTGACTGACAGGTACTTGTACTCACTCCTCTATAGTGCCACATATAATCCCAATACCCCTATGTAGTCAGTCACTGACCTCCCCAACCAGTAGTTATATATGGAAGTGCAGTGAGACGTGTCACTGTGAGCTTCCTCCTGCAGTCACTGTGAGCTGAGCATGGTGACTGACAGGTACTTGTACTCACTCCTCTATAGAGTGCCACATATAATCCCACTACCACTATGTAGTCAGTCACTGACCTCCCCAACCAGTAGTAATATATGGAAGTGCAGTGAGACGTGTCACTGTGAGCTTCCTCCTGCAGTCACTGGTCGCTGAGCATGGTGACTGACAGGTACAGTACTCACTCCTCTATAGAGTGCCACATATAATCCCACTACCCCTATGTAGTCAGTCACTGACCTCCCCAACCAGTAGTTATATATGGAAGTGCAGTGAGATGTGTCACTGTGAGCTTCCTCCTGCAGTCACTGTTCGCTGAGCATGGTGACTGACAGGTACTTGTACTCACTCCTTTATAGTGCCACATATAATCCCAATACCCCTATGTAGTCAGTCACTGACCTCCCCAACCACTAGTTATATATGGAAGTGCAGTGAGACGTGTCACTGTGAGCTTCCTCCTGCAGTCACTGTTCACTGAGCATGGTGACTGACAGGTACTTGTACTCACTCCTCTATAGAGTGCCACATATAATCCCACTACCACTATGTAGTCAGTCACTGACCTCCCCAACCAGTAGTAATATATGGAAGTGCAGTGAGACGTGTCACTGTGAGCTTCCTCCTGCAGTCACTGGTCGCTGAGCATGGTGACTGACAGGTACAGTACTCACTCCTCTATAGAGTGCCACATATAATCCCACTACCACTATGTAGTCAGTCACTGGCCTCCCCAACCAGTAGTTATATATGGAAGTGCAGTGAGACGTGTCACTGTGAGCTTCCTCCTGCAGTCACTGGTCGCTGAGCATGGTGACTGACAGGTACAGTACTCACTCCTCTATAGTGCCACATATATTCCTACTACCGCTATGTAGTCAGTCACTGACCTCCCCAACCAGTAGTTATATATGGAACTGCAGTGAGACGTGTCACTGTGATCTGAATATTAAATCCCTATACAATAAGATACAGCAAGGAGACATTGTACTATTCATAGTAACTCACCTGCAGTGATGGAGCCACAGGTAGACTGGTCACTGTGTCCATAACACAGAGAAGAAGACACCAGGAGACATTGTACTATTCCTAGTAACTCACCTGTAGTGATGGAGCCACAGGTAGACTGGTCACTGAGTCCATAACACAGAGGAGAAGACACAAGGAGAACATTGCAGCCATCTTGTTCATCTATTGCTCTCTATGTTGTTCTGTCTGTCTGTGTATTGTAGAATCTCCCTAGCTGTATGGTAACCTCAGTCTCTGGTGCAGCTTATATACTGGTCCAGGAGAACATGTAACCAATCACAAGGCAGAATGATGGATGTTAGGAATGACCAGAAGCGATGCCTGGGGTCAGTGTATGGCTGTTATATATGTGTAATTAGCTTTATGTGTATAAAGGGATTATAGTATAATACATATTAATATAATATACATAGGGATTATAGTAATGAGGACCTACAGATAATTAGTGTCACAGAGTGACTATTAGATTGTCCAACTGATAATCCTTATACAATATTGGGCCTGATTCAGATAAAGTGCTGTCCTGTGCTGCATTGTAGGGGTGATGAGTACTCTGTGCATGCTTGGGACCAATACTGCATGTGACCAAACAGGTCTGATGAACAGGACATAGTACAACTGCAATGTCAGTGATTGACAGTCTGCCACGGGGGACTGGGCAGTGATGGCATCCGTTTCTCCACAATTGCGGGGGAGGTATGATTCCAGGCCGCCGATAACATCAGCGTTGTGTATGTACAGTATAAGAATTAGGCCCTCAGTCACGTACAGGATACTTGGCTGTAATATATACATATCTCCAGGTTGTGCAGGACACAGCGGCGGATTGGCATGCAGGGACACCGGGTCAGATTCCGGTGGGCAGGCCCTAATTCCGCCAGAACCTGCCGCTCACCCTACTTGCAGGTCCGCGGAGTGGCGATGGGGATTTCCAGTAATATGTGGCGCTACAGTGGCCAGGGTTGGTGCTACCAGCACAGCAAGGTATGCAGTACGGGTGCAGGGAGGCGCTGGCATGGATAGGCGCTCTCTCAAAGGCTGCTGTGCACTACTAGCTGCCAGTCTGCGCTGCTTCGCTGCCTGTCACACAGATCATGCTGTTGACATATATGCAAGGCCACCAACCGGCTCTCTCCTCTCTCCTCCCCTCTCTTGACTCACGTGCACACTGGAGACTGGACTGAGTGAAGTCACCTGAGGAGCCCAGCGGATGAGATAAGTGCTGGCTGAAGCCAGCATTTCAGCCAGCTTTTTTTGCTGGCTGAAATGGTACCCAGGCTGGCTCAGAGGGGACCAGCTAATGCTCAGTGTCAGACCCCCTACCCTTCCAGAGTCCTGCAGCTTTCCTCACTGCCTGCAGTGCGGGAGCTCCTGCCAGGGCCGCCGACAGGGGGGTCTAAGGGTCTCTGGTTTCCAGGTGAGCAGCACCAGCCGCCTCTGGTAGGAGCCCAGCCTGCCCAGGAAGGGCAGCACAGAGCCTTCATAGTCCAGCAGCCTGGGCTGGAGACATCGGCGCTGCGGAGAGCCCCTCCGTGTGGGGATGGCTGAGCTGGAGGCCGGCAGCACGGAGCCATTCTCCTCGGACTCGGGCTGCCTCATCCAGCCAGACTCGCGATTGCAGTCTACAGACATAATGCCGCCTCCTCCCCGGGGCAGCAGTGAGCTAACAGCGGCAGCATGCAGCGGCCAGGAGGGCTCGGTCCTGCTTCTGCTATCCCCGTGCTGCAGCCTGATTCACAGCGGCACCTCTGCCGCCCTGATCCTCTCTCCAAGCCCGGGCTGGGAGACTCGCTGGGGCTGTTGTGGGCTGCGGACCCCCCGGGTGGAGGCTGAGTGTCGGGGTGTCCGTGCTCCTAGTGACGGAGGACAGTGGTCAGTGCGCTGCCGATCTAGGACAGAGCACAGGGATGCGGGCACTGGCACATGCTGATGCACAGGTGATCATTATGGTAAGCAGCACACGCCTCCCCCTGCTGCCAGGCTCCCCAATGAAGGGGGGGATGCCCACTGCCCACCAATGTGGGTTTTTTTTGTTTGGGAGTGGGGGGGGGGGAGGGCGATCTGTCTGGGCTGTCCTGGGCCCCACAATATGTAGTGGCAGCCCTGGCTCCTGCTGGCAGTTTAGGTGCGGGCTCTGGTGCCTGATCCCCTCTATACCTCCAAGCGGTCACTGCCCAGCTCATCTCTGGGATGTGTCAGCTGCTTTCACACCGCAAACCTGCTTTAGACCAGGTATTTACATGCGATGCAAAATGGGTTAAACTTGCTCTGACCCGTTTAAAAAAAAAAAAAAAACGTTTTAAATACCTGGTCCAAGCAGGTTTTGTGGTGTGAAAGCAGCATAAGAGTATCATTTTCTGTTTTTAAATTAATATTAAAGTTATTAAAAGTGTGTATTTTGCTCTGTACCTGTGTTTATGTGCATATGAGTACAACATGTATTTACAGTAATTGCATACAAACACTGGTACAGCGCAAATCAAACTAATATCCTGCAAATAATTAATGACTGTTTCCAAAGAGCAGTACCCAGGAGATTGCAGCCCCCCTTAAGCAGGGCTATTTTTCAGTAAGCTCCAGCAGGAACTGAGGCCCTTATTCTAGTTCACTCTTTCTGACAAAATATTTCTTAGATGGACAAAACCATGTGCACTGCAGGTGAGGCAGGTGTTACTTGTGCAGAGATGATTAGATTTGGGTGGGGTTTTACACCTGCCCCACCTGCAGTGCACATGGTTTTGTCCATCTAAGAAATATTTTGTCAGAAAGAGTGAACTAGAATAAGGGCCTCAGTTCCTGCTGGAGCCTACTGAAAAATAGCCCTGCCCTTAAATCTAAAGGCAGGAGCCGCCACTGGGTATAACTGTGTGCTTTGGGAGGGGATGGTGTATAATTATGTGTGCTGGCAAGGGGGTGTATATTGTGTGCTGGGAGTGGGGTTAATGGTGTATAATTATGTGAGATGAGAGTGGGTGGATCATGGATGGTGTATTATGTGGGCGGCGGAATGACATAATTGTGAGGTGATATAAACCAAGCACTGCTACGTAAAGAAAGCTGGTGGATATTTCACCTAGGAACTCTGGCACCCAATGGCCTCAATGAAGGAATAAACGTCAGTGCCTTTCTCTAAAACAAACCTTACACCGTATACTCCTCTATTGCTGTGCACACACGGGGGAGTGATAGGGGCTGAAATCGCTGGGAATATGGTTGCTGAGCGACCATATTGCCAGTGATTGGAGTGTGCACAAGCGATAAATCGCCGGGTGCGTGCTCCCGTTTTCAGCCCCTGAATTGTCGCTGGTCGGAGGAACATGCTCCTCCGACCAGCGACATCCCCTGCCTCTTCACCCAGCAGTGTTTAAATTTTCATCTGCGACCATCTCTGGTCGCAGATTAAAAAGGGACACGGGGCAATATGATTGCTGAGCAATATATTGCTAGCAATGTATTGACAACGATCATATTGCCCCGTGTGTATGCACCTTATCTGTTTGACACTAGTCAGGTGTGAATACAACCTGACAGCATCAAAGTCCTTTAAAAGAGAGAGACTCTTACCTAATACTAATAGGCGAAAAGTTACATTATTTCTTTCATTTTCTTTCATTTTATTTTTATTTTTAATTTTTATTTTATTTTCCTAGCACTTATCTCAGTGTAGTTAAACTCACCTACTGCCTTTGCTTTATATACTCTTAATTATCAAATCACAATAGATATGCAGGACATTGTTATTCTACACCATCAAATCCCCTGAACAAATGAGATCTACATTCATTTCCACACCCAGTATGACAACCTGTTCCATGCCAGTTCCATCTTAGATTATTTCACTTCATAAAGTTTATCCCATTGTAAACTGCCTCATAAATCAAGAATAGGCTGTTACTATAACTCTGGCGCAAACCTTGCCCCAGCATGGCTCCATTATATAACATGCATTAGCATTATTGTCACTTAGCATACTCTAACGAACTGAATCCAGTACCGGAGCCTCCCACCAGATGGCTCTTTTTCTCCATTCATGTTACCTTTCTTTCCTCTTTAAACCATAGTTTTATCCCATTTGCTGTGTTATGTGACTTGTTCATAAAATATATATCCCTATATTAGGACTATTAGTTCACGCCAATCTAACTTCTATTAACATGCTTCACATTAAACTTTAAATAACCCGCCCCTCCATTGGGCAATCCAGGACTGGGATAGGCATTCGCTTACATCAAACAGTTACAAGCCTTCACATTGAATTCCCAGCCTTTTTAAGACAGGCCCCTCAATCTCTCCAGTACAAATCACTGTGATCAAGCCAATCGCGAAACACGTGTCAAGAAGACGCCTCTGACATTCCCCCTGTCCACGGCTTGGATGTGGCAATGATCCCATACTCACGTCCCTGGCTGTTCAAACATCTGGCATCCAGGTCCTCGGGCGCCGTGCAGAGTGTGACCCATCCCGGCTCCCTGCAGACTAGGTGAGCCTGCACAGCTGACGTGACCCGCTGGTCACAGGCGACATGTGTACTCCCTAGGATGGGTGCCTTGCATGGTGGGATCATCTCCGGCTTCCCGTTCCCTCAGCTATTATAGCGCAGCGGCTTTAAGCCATTACAAATAGCATTTTTTCAGCTAACTTGATGTGGCACAGGATAACTGTGCCTTTTTGTGCTGCGAGTACTTTCCTTAATTGCCAATTTACTCAGTGGAGCTCTATACTCTTTAAAATAACACTGATTAACTGTGCTGCTTGTCTGCAATTACCAATGTACCTTGCTAATTTCAAGATGTTTCCGTCTGATATTTTTCTTTACTACTGTGTGTTGTTGAATGTCTAGATTATTCAGTAATCCAAAAACCTATTTAATGACACTGCCTACACTGCCAAGTTAGCTACCAGTTAAAAGACCCAGGTTAACAACGTAATGACCTATTAACCAATCCTACACCTGCCTCCTCAGGCTGATCACCTGGTATTACTCAGCTACATAAGCGCGTGTATTTAAAGTATACCAAAACGTTGTTCAACTTTATTATTCAGCCTTGTGTCATTGTAGCTCTCCAATCTTGATGAAAAAAAAATTGTGCATATCTCACATGGACAATATGCACTATATTTGATAATATCTCCCCGTGGGTGTAACCAGGTATTCAGTGACATCAATACTGACACCAGGTGCACAACTCCTCATTGGAGACTTGGGTACACTCTTAAGAACTTTCTTCTTTTTCAGGTGGGATTCTCGTTGACCTCTATTACTCTCATTTACCATTTGATACCATAGGTAGATGGTGAACAGTAGAAGGGGGGTACAGCGATGCCCACCTCTTTCCTAAAACATTCTAATTTATGCTGATCTCTCATTTGTTGCTCTATCCCCAATCCCTCTGCAATGCAATTTGGCAACAGAGGGGTGGAGGCTATATGTGATAAAAAGCAGAAGCACATCTGAGCTACTGTTCAAAAGACCCAGGTGCACTCTCATCTAACCGCTAGAATTACTGCCATACATCACTGGCACGCCTGAATTCCATTCCGAACTCAGAAGCTAAGCAGTGATAGGCCGGGTCAGTACATGTGTGGGAGACCAACAGGAAATACCCGGTGCTGTAAGATACCAGACAGTAGAAACAACTCAGTCTGGTCAACGGAGCACCCTATACTGTCCCTCACAGTCTCTTATTGGCGATTGTACATATACATGTCTATATATACAGTATATATATTTCTTTGGACTACACCGCATTATAATCCAGACAGGGGTTGCAGTGTCAGGTGTTTTTTTCCTGACAATACACATATTGTGAGTCTATTCTTGTTATTTCGCACTTGAATTTAATATAGTGACCAGGACGTTATTACGTCATTGTATATTTTTTCTCTTGTACTTACTGATATTTTAGATATCCAATAAAAGTTAAGTTTTAATAATAACCAACTTTTCATTTGATAAGCATGCCCCAAAAACCATTTTTGGTTCTTCCTTGTTGTCACTCTTGTGACCCAACCCCTTTCATATTGCATGCTGAACTTTATATGGGAGCACCACCAACCAGACACCGTGAACCATTCTGAATATATGGTAAATACATTGGTATAACAATTTTAGAGTACTTATTGAATTATTACCTAATTTTCTTCGGCCAGTGCTAACCCCCACCTATATTGTATAGATATAATTGTGTTCGTTTGGGGGGGTGTATAATTATGTGTGCTGGGGGTGGCATATAATTATGTGCACTGGGGGGGGGGTGTATAATTGTGTGCTGGGAGGGGGCAATGGGGCAGATGTATTAAACCTGGAGAAGAGGGGATGCTGTTAATTTCCCGGCGGTCGGGATCCCGGCGGTCGGAATCCCGACACTGGAATCCCGACCGCCGAAATCCCGAAACTTTCTCCCTCCGTGGGTGTCCACGACACCCATAGAGGGAGAATATAATAGCGTGCCGAGCGTAGCGAGGCACCGGGCCCGCTGCGTGGCGAGCGCAGCGAGCCGGCAAGGGGGGGCGATCCATGTCCCCCCCTTGTCGGGATTTCGGCGGTCGGGATTCCAGTGTCGGGATTCCGACCGCCGGGATCCCGACCGCCGGGATATCATATCGGATCCGGAGAAGAGATACTGTAAACTGGAGATAAACTGGAGATAAAGTGAAAAGAGATAAAGCACCAGCCAATGAACTGTGTTTGAAACTGAAAGTTGGGAATTGATTGGCTGGTGCGTTATCTTCTTTTAATTTATCACCACTTTATCTCCAGTTTATCTCTTCTCCAGGCTTAATACATCTGCCCCATTGTGTATAATTATGTGCACTGGTGGGAGGGTGTACTGCATGTATAATTTTATGTGTTGGGGGATGGCGTATAATTATGTGCACTAGGAGGGGAGATGGCGTATAATGATATGCACTGGGAAGTGAGGTTATGGTGTATAATTATGTGCCCTGGGAGGGCAGGTGGGGGGGTATGGCATAATAATGTGTGCTGGCAAGGATATTTATGTGCGCTGGAATGGGGGTGGCATATTAATGTGCGCTGGGTGGGGGAATGGCATATTAATGTGTGCTGGGGAGTGGTGCAGGGAGGCAATGGTCGTGTGTGCAGAATGCAGGATAGTAGCTATAATGTAGTAGAGGGGGTACATTATAGCTGCAATAGTGGGTTGTATGTGGAGATAAGGGTGCAGGATAGCAGCCCCTCGTGGGTAGGATGAGAGTGACCATATCTGTATTTGTAGGAGGGCACAAAATTTATAGTCTGCAGGAGGGCGCCAGACACCCTAAAACCACCCTGGCGGTGGCATCACTCACAGTAAGTGTCGCAGCCTGTCCCCCTGACATTGATAAATAGTATTAATATACATACTGTATATTATACAGCAGCAAGACTGTGTACTGTATACAGCATATTGATACTATTGTTGTAATATATTGATACTATTGTTGTAATATATGTATATATTTTGGTAATTAATATGTTTTTGATAGAAGAATATAGATAGATAGATAGATATATCTTCTAGATATAATACATATATTTATAGTGTGCCTTCTAGGAACTAGGGCTGGCAGGGCGCGCTACATGGGAGCAGCGTAAGGGGGGTGGACCGGGCCTGCCGACATCACTGTTTTGGGTGGTCCCAGGCTGCCAAAGTCACAAAAGGGGCATGCCCGGGCCACGTCATGGTGAAAAGGGGTGGGCCCGCCGGCATCACTGAACGGGGCGGGCCCGGCCACCCCAAAGGCTCTACACTGCCCGGGAAGCACTGGGCATCGCTATCTACAATGGCACCGGGCATCCCCACTCACACCAGAGGGGTCAGAGGCGGGCTGTTTTAGTGGGGCGCTGCCAGAGGAGAAGGGCGCATTTTGTCCTAAAACAGCCTAGCGGGAACACTATATTTATATTCTATGTGTGGGTATATAGAGATAGATATGTGGGGTGCCCGGTTCTCAACTCTGCCACCACTGGACACCTGGTAGGTTTTCACAGCAAATCGTGCTTCACTGTCCCTGCGTCCCCGCTGCACTGTCCCGTCCCCACCATCACTGTCCCTGCGTGCTCATTGTCACTGTCCCGTCCCCACCATCACTGTCCCTCTTGCTTTTGATTAGAAAATATCCTGCTCCATGACTAGACCGCGCCTCTCAACAGACCCCGCCCCTCATCAGACCCCGCCCCCATTAGGGCTGCTTCTAGATTTTTACCGGGCTGGTTTTCCAACCCAATCCGACCCCTGGCAGGACATTCTGAACATACACAACAGGAAAGATTGCTACAAGATTGTTTAGTACAGGGCCAACATTTTCCAGTTCCTAATGTGTTTTTTGCCCATCTATTCTGTACCAAGGATCTATGTTTCGTTTGCTCCAAGCTTAGCCATAGATTGGGGCATAGGGTTATATCTGACAGCAATAAGGTCTTAGCTGTCATTTCTCAAACACAGGGCATGATGTATTAAAGAAAAAATACATTTTCCATATGTACTAAGCCCTGAAGGCCCCCGTCCGCCACTGTCCGCCCCCAGCCCTCCCTCCCAGCTCCGAACATTGTAAATCACCAGGCCCCTTGCATTTGGGATGTGCACGTGCTTAGACCCTGATCACTGGGACAGGGGCCACATTTGTTTCTCTACATGTGATCCAAAAACAGCCCCTGAGTGTGTCCAATTGGACATAAGTTATTATACTTTGTGTATGTTTCAGTACTGACAGTTCTGCTGTGTGCATTATACTCAGTGTGACTGTGACCCAGTAATTATACATCCTCACACCTGACACCCTTAGTTATTAGGGAGTGTTCTGTAATTTAGAAGAATTATATATATCCTGACTAGAGGCTAAGAGGTGCTACATGAGCGGAGTTGCACTTTCCTATTGTTTGTTATACTTTGTACAGCAGCCTGGTGAGGGAATCTCCTAGCACCAAACAATGGAGGAAATTTACTAAGAAATATGAATACAGGCGATGCCGTGTACAGATTCATACGTCCGGCATCGGCCGTATTTTACCATTCATACATTTACTAATCTGCCCTATTATGGATTCATATTTCAACCATGGCTTTGGCGGCCGTATTTTTGTCCATTCGTTTTCGTATACAAATATAAATGCTGCTATCCTCGTTCACAAGGAGACCGCGCAGCCCCAACAATGACATTTAACCCCTTACAGAGCTGCAATAAAGTTTCCCTTTACTGGATTTCAAGAATAAAGTTACCCTTTATCTTTGCCTCTCATCATTGCTCGCACGGCTGTGAATGGCAGCTGGATTTCTGGAGGTCCAAACATCTCGGATGTAGCCGTGCTCAAATCCTATTGTCTCTTGTAATCCCAGACAGACTCTATGAGAATTAGATAAAGGCTCTGAAATGGTCCTACAGTATAATCACTCCAGGACTCCAGGAATTTCTTTAGGGTAAAGATAGTTCTTAATTCATTTATTTACAGTGTCTTATATAGCGCAGGGGATTCCATTACAGTCACTTATATAGCGCAGCAGATTCCGTTACAGCGTCTTATATAGCGCAGCAGATTCCGTTACAGCGTCTTATATAGCGCAGCAGATTCCGTTACAGCGTCTTATATAGCGCAGCAGATTCCGTTACAGTGTCTTATATAGCGCAGCAGATTCCGTTACAGTGTCTTATATTGCGCAGCAGATTCCGTTACAGCGTCTTATATAGTGCAGCAGATTCCATTACAGTCACTAATATAGCGCAGCAGATCCCGTTACAGCGTCTTATATAGCGCAGCAGATTCCGTTACAGCGTCTTATATAGCGCAGCAGATTCCGTTACAGCGTCTTATATAGCGCAGCAGATTCCGTTACAGTGTCTTATATATAGCGCAGCAGATTCCGTTACAGTGTCCTATATAGCGCAGCAGATTCAGTTACAGTGTCTTATATAGCGCAGCAGATTCCGTTACAGTGTCTTATATAGCGCAGAAGATTCCGTTACAGTGTCTTATATAGTGCAGCAGATCCCGTTACAGTGTCTTATATAGCGCTGCAGATTCCATTACAGTGTCTTATATAGCGCAGCAGATTCCATTACAGTGTCCTATATAGCGCAGCAGATTCAGTTACAGTGTCTTATATAGCGCAGCAGATTCCGTTACAGTGTCTTATATAGCGCAGAAGATTCCGTTACAGCGTCTTAAATAGCGCAGCAGATTCCGTTACAGTGTCTTATATAGCGCAGCAGATTCCGTTACAGCGTCTTATATAGTGCAGCAGATTCCGCTACAGTGTCTTATATGGTGCAGCAGATTCTGTTACAGTGTCTTATATAGCGCAGCAGATTCCGTTACAGCATCTTATATAGTGCAGCAGATTCTGTTACAGTGTCTTATATAGCGCAGCAGATTCCGTTACAGTGTCTTATATAGCGCAGCAGATTCTGTTACAGTGTCTTATGTAGCGCAGCATATTCTATTACAGTGTCTTATATAGAGCAGCAGATTCCGTTACAGTGTCTTATATAGCGCAGCAGATTCCTTTATAGGTTCTTATATAGCGCAGCAGATTCCGTTACAGTGTCTTATATAGTGCAGCAGATTCCGTTACAGCGTGTTATATAGTGCAGCAGATTCCGTTACAGCGTCTTATATAGCGCAGCAGATTCCGTTACAGTTTCTTATATAGCGCAGCAGATTCCGTTACAGTTTCTTATATAGCGCAGCAGATTCCGTTACAGTTTCTTATATAGCGCAGCAGATTCCTATGCACTTTACAATTGTAGACAGTGATAAAACAAACTGGGTAACAACAGACAGACATAGAGGTTGGAATCCCTTCTGCAGGCTTACAATCTATAAGGATAAAGGAGGGAAACACAAGGACAGGCACCAGTAATAACATAGCAATCAATGCAACCCGATGAGAGTCCTGTAATAGTGAATGGGAGCTGGTGATCCCTGCAGAAGAGACATACAGATCTTGCGCAGAGTGGAGCGGTCGATTTGGGAGATTTTTTTAGAAACAAAGCAGAAGTATTTTATATTGAATACAGTAAAATACAGGCAACCAATGGAGGGACTGGCAGAGCGGATCAGCATACGATAAGCATCTTGCTAGGAAGATCAGCCTAATAGCAGCATTTAAAATAGATTGCAGTGGCGCGAGTCTGTTCTTGGGAAGACCAGTTAGAGGACTATTGCAATCGTCAATGTGGAATATAATGAGTGCATAGATTTAGTAGTGGCTTATGTAAGATATGGTCCTATTTTTGATATTTATTTATGGTACTTGTTTCCTAGCACGGCGCCCATCGGGTCCCATCGCATACCTTAACTTAAGGTATGCGATGGGACCCGACGGAACCGATTTCGGGCTTTTTTTTAAGTTTATTGACAAATGTAAAATCGGGTCCATTGCATGAAATTATAATGGCATGCGATGCGACCGACGTGACCAACCCGATTTTACATTGTAAGCATTGTATGTAATGTTAAATTCCTATATAATATCGGGGCCATTGTATTATAATGGCATACAATGCAATGGACCCGATTTTACTTAGGAACCAATGTTAAATGGCCCCCCATACCCAATTTTTGATTGTATACCCACCCTTATGGGTAATTTCTATGTCAAATGCCCCGAGCGCAGCGAGCCCGCGAGAGGCGGCGTTACGCGTCCTCCGACCTTTTCATACCCCCACTATCCACGTCGACGTGGAGTTGACTCTATATAGTGTGGCTAGCACAGCGAGCCACCGAGCCCGAAGTGCGGCGAGCGCAGCGAGCCCTGCGAGGTGACGCGTAATACGTCTGAAGTAATGCCCTCTCCACGCTTCGGGCTCGCCACGCTATATAAAATCAACTCCACGCTGATGTGGGTAGTGGGGGTATGAAAAGGTTGGAGGACGCGTACCGCCGCCCACCTCGGGCTCGCTGCGCTCGCCACGCTTCCGATTCACGTTGATCATGGCGTGGCGTTAACAATGGGGGGGCATACAATGAAAAATGGGGTCTGGGGGGCATTTAACATTGGGGCCAATGTAAAATCGGGTCTCAGGGACCATTTAACATTGGTTCCAATGTAAAAAATCGGGTTGGTCGGGTCAATCGCATTGCATGGAGTAGTCTGGGGTTGCTCCAAGGTAGGTAGCTCTTAGTTCAAATATATCAAGTAAGGAGCCATTATCATGTGGCTCCTTGCTGGTTAATTGTAGACCCAATTTAGGGTAATGGTGGTGTGGGTTGCGGTGCCCCTGGTCTGGTTGGGCTGCGTGGCTTTAGTGCGGCATGCCCTTACATTCTATTAACACTTTTCCCTTACTAACACTATCTTTCTCTTATTTTAATTGCATTCCATTTTTTATTTTATCTCTCTCTCTTTATATATAGCTTCGGCTTCCTATCACTAATTATTAACACTATAGTATCTCACTGGCATGCCGCACTGGGCTTCCTAGCTTATAATAGTTTTTGGGGTGCCACACCCTGCACCTAGATATAGGGCTAGGGACCCCCAATAGACAGAGAAGCCTTGACGCGGCTTGGGGGCATGTCATACACCTGCGCAGGTATATGTAACCAATATCTCTGAATTCTATTATCATGTAGTGTTCAAGATTGGTTACTAATACTATTCAGTGTGCTGGGGGAACCAATGTCTTGTTACTTACTCAGTAATAACCCCTCCCTTGCATGCACCTGAATAGTATTACTGAACTAATTTGAGCATCTTCCACTATCTATCAGTAATAGCATAGCAGTCCCACCAAGTTACAAGTCCAGAAGGGGCACTATATAATACATAAGTGCCTCAGAGGGTTATGTGTGTGGTATATAAATATGATAGGCTTGCCTGAAGAGGTGAGTTTTCAGGGAACGCTTGAAAGTTTGGAGGCTAGTGGAGAGTCTTATTGTGTGTGGAAGGGCATTTCATAGGATGGGAGCAGCCCGATGAAAGTCCTGTAATAGTGAATGGGAGCTAGTGATCTGTGCGGAAGAGAGACGCAAATCTTGTGCAGAGCGGAGTGGTCCAGATGGGAGATATTTTGTGATAAGTAAAGAGATATAAGCTGGTGCAGTATGGTTAATAGCTTTATATGCGAGTAGAAGTGTTTTATATTGAATACGGTAAGATACAGTCAACCAATGAAGGGACTGGCAGAGCGGAACAGCAGACAATGAGTGTCTTGCAAGGAAGATCAGCCTAACAGCAGCATTTAAAATGGATTGCAGTGGTGAGAGTCTGTTCTTGGGAAGACCAGTTAGGAGACTATTGCAATATTCAATGCGGAATATAATGAGTGCATGGATAAGAGATTTGGTTGTGTCTTGTGTGAGATAGGGTTGTATTTTGGATGTTTTTTAGATGCATTTAACACGATTTGGAGACAGATTAAATGTGGGGAAGAAAGCACAGTTCAGAGTCGAGAATGACCCCTAAGCAACGAGCTTGTGGGGTAAGGTGGATTGTCAACAGCGATGGAGATGTCAGGATAGTAACTGTTCTTAGTTGGTGGGAATATAAGTAATTCCTTTTTGGAAGTTTACGTTTGAGTTGGCGAGAAGACATCCAAGATGAGATGGCAGAGAGACATTAAGAGACTCGACCCAAAACCACTGGTGACAACTCTGGGGTTGATAGATAGATTTGAGTATCATCAGCATATAAGTGATACTGAAATCCGAAAGAGCTGATTCGTTTGCCAAGAGAGGAAGTATAGATTGAGAAAAGCAGAGGACCTAAGACTGAGCCTTGCAGAACTCCGACTGACAGAGGTAGTGAAGAGGAAGTAGAGTCAGAGAAGCAAACACTGAAAGAGCGTTCAGATAGGTAAGATGTGAACCAGGAAAGGGCTGTATCCTTAAGACCTAGGGAGGAAAGTGTTAGTAAGAGAAGAGTGTGATCCACAGTGTCAAAGCAGAAAGATCTAGAAGAATAAGTAGTGAATAATGGCCTTTAGACTTAGCAGTTACCAGATCATTCACCACTTTAGTCAGTGCTGTCTCAGTGAAGTGTTGAGAGCGAAAGCCTGACTGAAGCGGGTCTAATAGGGTGTGAAAGTTAAGAAAGTTTGTGAGGCGAGAGTAGACAAGTCACTCCAGTATCTTGGAGAGGGATGGAAGCTGAGAGATAGGACGATAGTTAGAGAGAGAGTTAAGGTCAGAATTGTGTTTTTTTTTTCAGAATGGGAGTAATCACTGCATGTTTGAGCAGAGAAGGAAAATTTCCAATACCAAGAGAGAGATTGCAGATTTTAGTTAAGGTTGGGATAAACACAGGAGATAGAGTTTTAATGACTTGTGCAGGTATAGGATCAAGAGGAGAGGTAGTGGAGTATTACTCTAATAAGTATTCTAGCTTGGAGACAATCTGGTGGTCAGCTTGAAGAAGCGCATATAGCGAAACACGTGTCATTATAGCGCTAGATAGCAGACTGTTAGAATGTAGATGCAGGAAATGTATTGTCCGGATGTCTAATATTTAAATCACATTTTTCACCTATCCTATTCACTTACAGTATGCACAATATATATTAAATATACACATTCAAAGATATACCATCCATCCTCGTGTATACCAGTAAACATCCATATACACAGACAAGAAAGGTAATTATACAGAACACGGGGCCCCACACTCAACATGTATAAAGGTATAATATAGGGCAGTAAAACACAAGAGGATACATATCTGCGTAACCACCTAAAGGAAACCGATATTATGCTCATAGACTGTACATATATAAAAGTACACCTGCAGTCAGAGAAAACACAAAAGTTTATTTACATGATGATATTATTTAGCATATTCGGCAATACACATTCCAGGGCTATTCAACAAGCAGACATACTTCTGGGTCCAGACTACAAAGACCCAGGATTGGCCGCAGCCGCACATGTGACCCAACACGTGATCCGATGCTTGGACCACATGATCGACAGGGTGACATCACAGTTGGTGTGCTGCCGCAAGTCAAATAATACAGAGTGGCAATGTACACCGTACCAATACCCATATGATTGGAACAATTACCCCATGTGATCGGAGCAGATCCAGCCATTGGCTGGACACTCAAATAAGTATTATAGCTTAGAGACAATCTAGTGGTCAGCTTGAAGAAGCGCATATAGCGAAACACGTGTCCTGTCATTGTAGCGTTAGATAGCAGACTGTTAGAATGTAGGTGCAGGAAATGTATTGTCCATATGTCTATTATTTAAACCAGGATACTTATCTTCGCTTAGCAGGCTCATACATCAAATTAATTCACCTCCTGACAGAGGGCAATATCAGTAAGAACCATCTGAATACGGTTACTAATGACCTGTAAAATCCAGGTTCAAATCAGTTTTGACACTGCTATAAAAAATATAACCAGCAGGTTTCACCGGTAATCCAGGGTTCATTCACCGCATATACTCTAATAGTTACTTTCTCTTTCAGTCGATCTGGGCATACAGCCAACTTGAGAAATACTGTAGTTACTATTGAGTCAAATTTATTGTTTCCAATTTAGCCACAAGAGTTCTATGTGGAGATTATTTTCCTTGTTACACAATAAACAGCCAATTCAGGCAACAAATAAAATTGTAACTTGGAAATTCTTAATCAATCACAAATAAAATTGAGTTTATTCAATATTGGTCTCAGTACCCTGGTTGGAATTTTCTTCCCCAGTACAACAAGCACCACTTCTTTCAGCTACTTCTACCTACATTTTAAATCTAAATCACACAATTTCTTCCCTTTTGTTCACTACGTGTGTGTGTATGTCAATGTAATTCTAACCCCTCATTTCCCTACTTTTTTGTGGGTGTCTCCATATCCAAGTCATGTTTAATAAAGATAGAAGGAGCTCCCACAACTTTTAAGAAATAATCAAACTCGCTAAGGTTTGGTGGCATGAGAAGAGATGAGAGATTGAAAGTATGGTTGTTTGGCAGTGTCCAAAAGCATTGCAGTAAGAGGTAGTCTTATACAGTATATGAGGAAATCACTCAGATTACGAGATTTACACCATTGGAGTTCTACTTTACGTGACTGATTTATAGTTGTCTTGTTATTTTTGAGTGCCACGGCTGGCATCTAAGCCTGCGTGGGGTGTAGTGGGTGGCTCACACTTGAAGAAGTAATAAGTAAACATTATAAAACATAAATTGAATATGTTCTATTAAAATATGCATAACTGTGAAACATTATAAAAAAATACACCTGAAAGTGTGGGAAAATTTACAAATGCGATATTTAGGATTTTTGGTTGGTCACCTGCGCACTGAATCTCAATTTGTTTGGTTAGCAGCTGCACTTACAGATGACTGTCTCTGGTTCATACAATTTTTGGGTGGTTTGTGCTGCGGTCTACCTTTAATTGATTTGCATAATGATGTGGAAGCTACACAGTACAAATCTCATGCACTTTCTAATTTATTTAAAAATCCTTAATAGTAATTAACATTAATTGCGTGTATATACAGAACAAAAAATTTAAAATGAAAACTAAATTATAAATGACAAAACCTGAAGATAGGAATAAACATGTGTAGCAATAATGTCCTGTTGATATTGGTACTGATATACCAGTGCCGGTTTAACGGCTGAGTGAAAGTTCCTTAGTTCTCAGTCAATAGCTGAAGCGGCGTCCCGATTTTATAGTGACCAAACACTAAATTTGAGACAGAAACTGGATCAACATCTGAGACATGGCAGCAAAAAGGGCATTATCAACCAACAGGAACTAAAGTTCATTCAGTGATACCCGTGTTCTACTATCTACCCAAAATACACAAAAACCCAATAAACGCACCAGGACGACCAATCATATCGGTGATAAATTCACTGTCTTCAAATCTCTCTCAATGGGCATTATTCTGGTCGGAGCGGCCAAACGTGCGTACGTTCGCCATTACCGCACGCTAGCCGTACGCGGCCGTTAGGGTTAAGTCCACCCACAAATCAGCCGCTTACGTACGGGCAGAAATAACGTAGAAGGGGAGTGGCGTACAAATGAGCGTACGGCAACGTACGCGGACGGGCCAGCCCTTGCACTCCGACAACAGGCGTACAACTGAGCGTACGGCGCCGTGTACGGCCGTCTTTCCTCCGTCTCCCCACCGACTTCTTGCGGAGATCTGAGCGTACGCCAGTTTGCACGGACGGGTCCCTATTGTTTTCAATGGAAAACTCAGCTTATGTCACCGCTCGTGAGAGTGAGCGTACGTCCGTGCACGCTGGCATACCCTTCACATATATGGACCTGCAAATCTTGCCTCTCAACTACTAATCTGACAATTGATTAATTAATCTATTTGTTATTCACGTATTGTTTTCTATTAACTCAATTGTCTACCTTAATAAAGACCTAATAAAACTACATTTGAACCCTCATTACATGTATATTTGTTATGTTCTAATGTGGCATTTTAATCACTATCTATGTGTCCCCATATTGCTGTTACTTTTAAATCAAGTTATGTTGGTGTTTCTGTATATGTACTAAATTATGTACGTAATTACTTTGTCCAAAATGTGTAACATGTATACCTACCCTGATGTTATGTGTGATGTTTTAATCGAACAACATTAAACATTCATGCATTTTCACTATGTGTTATTTTACTCAAAAACACACACATTCACACATCAATCATTACCCCTCACCTCAAATTACAAGTATAACTTACAGTACACATCTGTATGTACCTACCCTTACACGCCCTCTAACATATTTATTATTAAAAACACAGGCAATTTCGAACTGTAATCCAACTTTTATTTTATACCAAAAAAAAAAGGGGGGGGGGATAAATAAAAAATTAAAGGCGGGCCTCCAGAAGCCCAAAAAGGAGCTGGAGGTAGACAAGGGTCAGCATTATTTCCCGCATTATTGCTGCCACCTCCTCCTGCTGCTGTTCAGTGTCTGTAATGAAGGGATAAAACAAAAAATTTATATATAACATACACAAATGTTTGTTGTATTTGTACCTAAAAATAAGTTGAGAGTTATGTGTGAAGGCCACATACATTTTTAAACTACATTGAAGATGGGTCTGCTGTAAACACAGTACTACAAAATAATATACTTAATTAACTGCAGGGGATATATATATATATATATATATATATATATATATATATATACACACACACACACACACACACACCACATGAAAAGCCTGTGTTTGTCCCTCTGCCCCTTACTCTGGTGGAGACCTCACAGTCCTAGTGCTGCCTCTGATTAAAATCCCTCCCATGACTAAGCTGCTGCTGCTGTTCTCCATGGACCTGAGAAGCATGTAATGAGCTCCACCAATCAGAGCTCAGCACAAACTTCTCAGCCTCTGTCCTCTGGTGTCATGGGACTTAGTCAACTCCCAGAAATGCACTGCACACTTGTGCAATCAGTGTGCCTTGGCTCCCGCTGCTCAGCACCATAAATCATTGTCACATTGGCAGATAGGTGAAGCTGCAGCACTACCCCACCCATGCACAAAACATTTAGCTAAAAAAGAAAAAAAACAACTTACACATTTTTTTGGTCAAAAATACATGACAACCACAGGGGGCCCCTAGCTAGAGGGGGGCCCAGGGGCACTGACCCCTTGTGCCTCCATTATAATCCGGCCCTGTGTTGCACATCATGCTGGGAACTGGAGTTACCCAACACCTGGAGCCACATAACTACCACACCACTAATGTCGGATATCTCATTGGATGTACTGTTATGTCAATTATTCAAGGGGTGAGGCATGGCCACACTCAAAAAAACCACCAAGGGGACCCTTGTTCCTGGAGAAGGACAGGACACACCTCATGTTCGCCCTGCAGTGATATGTTGCAACTAATGTTGATGTTGGATACACATATGTGGTTGTTGTGATTGTTGATGTGTAGAAATGTGTAGGTAAACATTAGACAAATTATTTACTTACGGCTACTTGAGCCATCCTGGTCACCGCTGGTTGGCTGTGCGGTGGTTGGGGGGGTCTGGAGCAACGAGAATGATGGTCCCGGAGTCTGGACCACGGTAGTGGCTGTTACTGGGGAGTGGAGAGGTTTGGGGGTGGGTGGTGGAGAGGTATAGGGGGGTTGGAAATGGGGTGGGGAGGGGGGGGGGGGGTTGGGGAGGTGGTGGGGGTGGGGGTTGTGGAGGGGGAAGGGGATGGGGAAATTGTGTGGGTCCAAACAGCACCCTGTGTCTCTTCTTCCTCCTCCTCTTCTTCCTCCTCCTCCTCTTTCTTCTCCTCCTCTTCCTCTTCCTCCTCCTCCTCTTCCTCCTCCTCCTCTTTCTTCTCCTCCTCTTCCTCTTCCTCCTCCTCCTCTTCCTCCTCCTCCTCCTCTTCCTCCTCCTCCTCTTCCTCTTCCTCCTCCTCTGGCTGCTCCGGGGCTGCCTGGTCCCGGCGTGCCTGCTCCCGGGCTTCTCTGGCGGCTCTTGCCCGTGCTGCAATGTTCATGTTAATGGCATAGAAATCGAAGATTGGGATTCATAAAAAAGGGGGAAAGAAAAATTCACATTAGTCATGCTCATAACCTTCCAAATGATCATTGCTGTGATATTTCAGACATTTATCATGCTAACTATTTGATATCCTACACCAAAAAACTGAGCAACTACTTAAACCCCCCCTATACCCCCCGTATACACCCATATACACCCATATACACCCCCCTATACCCCCCATATACACCCCATATACACCCATATACACCCCCCTATACCCCCCATATACACCCCATATACACCCATATACACCCATATACACCCCCATATACACCCCATATACACCCATATACACCCATATACACCCCCATATACACCCCATATACACCCATATACACCCATATACACCCCCATATACACCCCATATACACCCATATACACCCATATACACACCCATATACACCCCCATATACACCCCATATACACCCATATACACCCATATACACCCCCATATACACCCCATATACACCCATATACACCCCATATACACCCCATATACACCCATATACAGCCATATACACCCCCATACTCAGCAACCTATTTTTAAAAAGTACACACAACATTGCTAAAAAACGCTGACATACTAGTAATCAAAACTTACATCGGGCAATATGGCGGCGAAGGCTGCACAGTAGAACGGGCTGCCGCCGGCGCAGGTCTGACCAGCGCCGCTCAACCTGCCCCAGGCTTCTGCGGACGCCGGTCGTGGAAAATATCAGGCGGCGGGCAGCATTATACGCCCGCCGCTTGTCCGCATTCGAAACATATGGGCCCCTGGGCCCCAGGTGACGGTCCATGACGTGGACCAGGGCCAACAGCTCAGGGGTCGAGAATGGCCTAGCTCTGGTTGCTGTCATGGTGGCAATGGCGCAGTTATTAATTGCAGGTACATATATCACTTTTGGTGCTTGCTGATTGGTTGAAAAAATTGTTTGTTTGGTATTAACTTTATTAATCCCTCTTACATTTACAAACTGGATGCGAATAGAAACT
The DNA here is from genome assembly GCF_055691185.1 of Crinia signifera. Taxonomy (NCBI): domain Eukaryota; kingdom Metazoa; phylum Chordata; class Amphibia; order Anura; family Myobatrachidae; genus Crinia; species Crinia signifera. Next base: position 77,481,392 of record NC_139228.1, on the reverse strand, counting down.
TACGCGGACCGTTCCGATATACACACCACAACCAACAGCATGCATTCAATGTATAGAGAGGAACTGTATATATACAGTGTGCGGAAAATAATACACGCACCCCGTCTACTCATAACTACGCTGCTTAAAGGGGGCTCAATACACCGATTGCCATGAAGAGAAAAGTACTGTATATATAGTATGCGGAAATTAATACACGCAACCGTCTACTTAGAACTACGCTGCTTAAAGGGCCACAATGCAACATGTTGCTGTATGACAATTGCATAGACATTACATATGCAAGGCAAGCATTATAACGTGATGTTTTGAAATGTGACTCACAAAGCATACACGAACTCCAACAGATACCAGCTGACAACACTCATCATTGGAATGACAGGTGCACACATTTCACGATGTAGCCCACAATGCTCCACAACCTGTGTATATACATATACGGGTGATTGATCAGGTGCATTGAGACCTGCGTAATTTAAGCGGCAATTATCGGCGGGAAATATCGGCGTAAATTTGCATCTACCTTGCGGGGAAAAATATACGCCCCCTTGTTCGTGGCGGGAGATTAACATATAAATATTCAGTCAGATGCAGCCCACAATTGCTGCAAACATGTCTGACTCAGACGATTCTGCAGCAGAGGACGCTCTGCAGAGAGCTACAGCACAATCCATGCTTGATGCACTCAACAAGAGGGAACAGGAGCGGAGAAGGAGGGCCCAAGAGAGGAGTCGCCTGCAAGATCAAGCGGGCCCCTCAGTAACAGGCCCTGGTGAACCTCCACCAGCTCCACAAGGGCCAAGCAACCAGCCAGAACAAGAGGTTGCATCTCTCCAAACAGGTGTGACCCAGCAGGTGCATGGTGAGAGAACTGGGGCCACCAGAAAACGTGCTGCAACATCTAGGGTGATGACTGAGCAGGATACCACCACCAGAAGGAGAAACCCTGCATTTGTAGAGGCCGAAATGCGAATTCTAGTGCCCAGGGCACGCGAATGGATTGAATTGGCAACCAGGAAGCCGGGTGCCAGTGCAAGGAGAAACCTTTGGGACAAGATCACAGAGGAAGTGAACCAGGTGTCACCAGTGGTCAGAACTTGGGACGCGGTGAAGAAAAGGTTAGTGTGTTTGTCAGGGCAATTTTTCAGCAGTCTCCAGCAGGAACTGAGGCCCTTATTCTAGTTCACTCTTTCTGCCCAAATATTTCTTAGATGGACAAAACCATGTGCACTGCAGGTGAGGCAGGTGTTACTTGTGCAGAGATAATCAGATTTGGGTGGGGTTTTACACCTGCCTCACCTGCAGTGCACATGGTTTTGTCCATCAAAGAAATATTTGGCCACACATGGCAAAAAAACATAAGATCACCCACACTAGGAAATGTCACGTAGCTAGGGGTACCACATAGTCCCTTTAATTCCGGACACATATTAATTACACAGGTTCTGTGGCTGGCTGACTTCAAGACTCCACTTCACCTAATTTTAAACTGCCACAGAACCTGTGTAAGTAACATGTGTCCGGAATTAAAGGGACTAGGTGGTAACCCTACACGTAGCACAGTGGTGCACATATCTCATGGTGATATTTGTATTTTTAAACTTGTAGGTGGACTGACTTCAAAAGTGCCCTGAAGAGGAAGATGACTGACCGGTACAACCACAGCATGTCCACCGGGAGCGGTCCTATGCCTGACCATTTGGAGTATACCCCCCTGGAGCTGGACTCCTGTGACGTGATCGATGTGGGGGAGATCAGGGGGATCTCCAATATGGACAGTGAGCTCACGGCGGAGGTATTTGCTGCTGCTTTTGATGGTAAGTCACAGTAATGCATTGTATTTAGAAAGATATTTTTTATTGCGTATGTGATGGTGACATTCTTTTCAATTCTTATCCTAGCAGAAGCAGAAAGTCAGGATGTACCGGCAGCATCTTCCTCTGCAGAGCCACAGGTGGAGCAGGTGGTCCAGCCTCCACCAAGACGTCGCCCCCAGCCCCAGCCACAGGACACATGGAGTGAGAGCCTGTTGGTGACGCTGGACAGGATCGAGCAGCAAGGGGTGGATGCTGCGATCCGTCAGCAGCAGGTGGCGGATTTTCTGGCGGAGTGGAAGGCCACAAACCAGCTGCAGGTTGAGGCGTTGAACCGCATTAATGAAACTCTGGCGGCTGGCATGCTAAGCATTGGCCAACACCTCAGCCGCCAGAATGAACTTCTTGCGGAGCAGCTGTCCACCGCCAGGTCCCTAAGGGACAATCCCCCATCTGCTGCCCCACCCCAAGCTGCTCCCCAACCTTCCACCTCGGCTGACCCTCCTGTGTCGACTAGGGGAAGACGCCGAAAGGCAGCTGAGCCAAAGGCCCCTGTCCCCAAGGCCCCATCTAAAAGGGGCAAAAAAGGGCCCAAATGAGACCTGGTTCACTTCCTCTGTGGTTGGAGCCCAAAGGTTTAAATTGCACTGGACATCCGCTTCCTGAGTTGCCCATCGATCCATTTGCGTGCCATGGGCATGAAAGTTCGTATTTTGACCTCTACAAATGCAGGATTTTTTTTTTTTGGTGGTGTGTATCTTGCTTAGTATTCACCCTGGTTGTTGCAGTACGTATTCTGGTGTCCCCATTTCTTTCACCATTGCATTTGCAGGGTAACACATGTTTGGAGATATGCAACCTCTTGTTCTGGCTGTTTTATTATTTGTGTGTCTATTTTATTTGTTTATTTGATTTCTCACATTAAAGTGTCAAGCTGTGATGCTGAACAGCAAATAAATTTATTTTACAAATTAAATCTAAATTGTGGTATGTGTAATTTCTTGTGTGAAACAAATACTAGATTTATGTGTACTTACTGACCAGGGTATTTTTGAACATTTGTTGAAGTGTGGTCAAAGTTTCCCATGTGTAACCCTCTCCATGGCCATTCCCATGTTCCTATCCAACTTTTCCCTGCTAATTAGTTTGTGTCAGCACATGTGCAGAGCAACTTAATAGGTGAGAAAGCAGTTTGTGTGCAGGTGAGGTAGCTCCTACAGTAGTAGGTAAAAGCAGGTCCAGAACAATGCTTTCCTCATGGAGTGGGTGAGGCAGACAAACAAGGGTGAAAAGGAATGCATATGTGTCCTCCCTAAAAAAAGATGTGTGAATGGGCCAAACATGATAAATTAGCTTGTGAACAAACATGCATAACTTTTTAAATATATATGATTTGACAGTGTCATAAGCAGATGTAGGAATCCTTTGTTAGAGAGATGAGAGTGCAATAATGTGATTGGTGGCATCTTACATCCAGAGTGTAGTCAAATCCAAATCATAGCAGATGAGATAGTGGTACAGGTCATTATTTTGGGTACTATACAAAGATTGTGTGCAAAATAGTGGTCATGGGCTTCAAACATTGCTGAAACATCCTTTGTAGGTGTTAGATGTGGTTTATGTTATTGTATCCTAAATACAAAACCTATGTTAGTATTAGAGTGAACACGTTGACACATGTCGACTTGTGTAGATTGAGTGTGCTACTGCGTAAAGTCTATGAAAGCACGTAGTGAATGTGTCTGTTTAGCAAATACCTACCTTAGCGTATAAAAAGATTCTTACCTTAAATTAAACAAACCTTTAAATGTGGAGAAGTATAGAAACATAAGCTTCCAATGTGTTTGCGTGCTGTATGTGTGGCTTGCAGGCAGTGAAATCATGGTTTGGAGTTAATAGACTGCAGCATTGCTTATTACATTCAGGTGTATGTGTTTGAGTAGTAATCAGCGTTAATTAGCCAACTCAGGCGCACGCTGGCATGCGGTATCTGTAGGGGTGGTTTGAGCTGGCGGCTGGCGGCCGCCTGTTTGGTGTCCGAAATGAACGGTGCCTTAGTCGATCGTGCGGTAGTAGCACCGCTCATTTTTGGTGCACACCCCCGTGTACGCCCATATTTACGCCCATTTTCCCACATTATTTCGGCCGCTCCCATCAACACGCCCCTATGCCGCCCCATTACCCGTACACTCGCGTACAGGTTTTTTCGCACGTTGAGACACCGGCCGTAAGCGTTGTGGAGTGTTCGCGCCGGCGCATTAGCGTATCTGCACATGCGCAGATCGTAAAAAACCCCGGGACGTACGCGTACGGCCCGGACGCTCCAACCAGAATAAGGCCCAATACCTGGACACTCTCTACAACCTTATGTACAAAATCAGAAATCTTACACACGAGACACAATGCATATCCTTGGACATCTACAAGACATTGATTGGGAAGAAGACCTATGGTTAGTAACATCAGATGTAACCTCACTGGAGAGAACACCCCTGTGACACAGGTTCATTGACCAGACGTACTTTGGAAACAGCTACAGTGAACTGCACGGCAGCGGCAAGCAGTGTGTGCACACACTGTACAATGACCAGAGGGAGATCGCCAAGCAGGAAGTCCTGACAAGAGGTGAGTACGGAGAAGGGGAAGTGGTAAAGTGAACTACAGGACCTGTAAGGTGGTGAACAGTCACCGTGACGGGTAATTACAAAGCGGTGATCTCAGTAACCGCGATAGACAAGGAGCAGCGTCTGGCCAGTCTCTGCCTGCATGGTTGGCTGTGTGATACACGCAGCTCTCCGTAGCAGACAGACGGCGCACACAGCCCCAAGAGTCCAGGACCCAAAAGTGCACTAAGTAACTACAAGTACCTAATCCGGAAAACTGAAAAGTAAAGAGGTACCTGAAGTTTTGTTCCCAAAGTAAGACACTATAAAATGTGATAATTAAATCCAAAAAATTGTGGGAAGTCTAGTGCTGCAATCCCGATATCCAAAGAATATATTATAGAACAGTGGTATTAATAACCCAAATCCCATGATAACTGAGTAGTCAGTCATTCACTTTGCATTTACACTATCTGCTTCCATTGGAACTCGCTTTCTTACAGTATGTTACCACAAGGTTGCTTATTGGCCCAGATCTCTCCTCCACCAGTTACCCCAGAAAGCTGAACCCCAGACAGCTCACTGAGACTCCTCCTTCAGTGAGCGTGGCTCTGCCTCCACACAACCCCCCTCCAGCTTACCCAACGGCCTGTAACATTTCCCCTTTACATACCTCCCAACAGTCCTGAAAACCGCGGAATGTCCCGGTTTTCGGGGACATTCCCGCGTCCCTCCTGCGGCCGGCAGTGTCCCACAGCGAGGGGGGCTGTTGGGTGTTCCCCCTTTCGGCTGCTGAGCAGCGGGGAATAAACGCTGTGCGCACAGCTTCTATTCCCGCAGCCAGGGGGCTGGGGGCATGGCTAGAGGGTCACAGAGCCTCTGAGTCATGCCCACATAGCGTAACAATGGGGGCGTTTCCTCACGGGAGAGCCACGCGTATAGACCAAACCCCTAAATTAGGCCACGTCCCCAAAATTTTAGGCGCGCCTGCGGCATGCAACACTCTGTCCCTCCTCCGTCCCCAAAAAAGTTGGAAGGTATGCCTTTATGTGGGGTGTTTATTTTCTACAGTTCTCCTCCGTGCTTATATCTATAAGCATAAACCTATTTATCTACAGTGTGTCCCTATAATGTGATGTCCCAGACAGTATACAATATCCTTCAGCACCACCCCAGAAGGGGCACAAGTAGGCTTAATGGGGTGTCACATGCTAAATACGTATTATGAGACATACTGTAAGACAACCCGTCTTATCTAGTGGCTGCGTGCTGGTCTACAGTCAGGCATGGCTTGGGTCTGGTCTCATATATCCTGGTACAAATATCATAGAGTAAAGCAATAAGCTCTAATTAATAATCATGGACCCCTTCAATGCTCCAACTGTCATTAGGTTTACTTAGTCACGTAATATCGAGCATGATGTCATAAATCATATCACACACAGGTGTACCATTTGTCTGCTTTATTAATTGCACATTCTACTGTCCTAACTCTTACTGGTCCTCAGAAATACAGTGTAATCACAGTCATAAATATACAGGGATATAATAAATAACTGTCTTCATATTGCATACAATGGTTTTCATTTATGGTTCTCCGATGACATTTGTGAGAATGACGGAGATTTGCTGCACCACATATACAATGGTTATTATACTGTTCCTGTGATGTTCGTTGTACAGTGTGATATTGCTGCGGTGTGTGATATGCCTTACTTATACTGTAAGGAAACAGAAATAAACGTTAGTAAATGATTTGTTACACATATGTACATACTTTAATAGCGTCCTTGTTGAATTGTTTATTTTAATAAAGTGTTGGGTTATGGGGCCTACACACATAGCGACGTGTGCCAGCGATCTGAGTGATGCTAGATGGCTCAGCACACAGCGATGCACCAGCGATGCGATAGCGATGAGTTTTTTCCATATATGAGGTTAGCAGCAGGGTCCCTGCGGAAGATGGGAACTAGCAGCAGTATTATTACCGCTACTAGTTACCATCCGCCGCAGGGACCCTGCTGCTGACAGCATATCCGCTGCTGGGACTCCACTGCCGTGGCCCGTGGGTGCTCCTCACTTTCCGTCAGTGCTCGGGCCCCGGAGCACCCACGGTTTCGGCGCCTATGCATACATCGGCTAGTAACAATAAAAAATATCACTTTATGTAATTCGTTTCACGTATCAGTGTGGAATTATCTCTTTCCAACTTTTGATAAATCACCCCTATATGATGTTATCAATGCAGAGACATTGGTCTGTGTGTTGAGCATTTATGTTCTTAGTCACCAAGACAAATAATTTCACCCCAGGTGTCATGTGGGACCATGATGTATCATTACCAATCAGTATTAGTCAGGGGTTGCTTACCTGACCCTCTCTATGAGGGAGAAAATGGTCTGTTCCTGGGCTTCCCTGGCAATGTGTCACCCGTGGGGATCTAGGTCATTGATAAGAAAGGTGTCACCATAGGTGCTGACAATCATACATTACCAGGGAAGCCCAGGAGCAGAGCATTGTGTACGCCTTGAGAGGGGAATGTTGGGAGGTATGGATAATGTATGATTACCAGCACCTGTGGGGAGCCAGGTAACTGATAAGAAAGGTGTCACCATAGGTGCTGGCAATCCTACATTACCAGGGAAGCCCAGGAGCAGAACGTGTTCTCCCTGAAGGAGAGGGTCAGGTAGGCAACCCTGGTATTAGTATAGGAGAAAACCCCCAATTCTAGCTAATAAATGACACCAGTAAGACCAATAGTGTTTGTGTGGTGAATAAATGGGGATATATTACTTACTGAAGGTGTAGGAAGCTTGGAAACCCTTTCCCTGTATGCTGCGATTACTGTGGAACTTCAATGTCAGAGTATTTCCAGAGGAGGTTATGGGAGGAACCCTGTAATCAGCACAGAATGGACCATACACCGTATTGCGATCCCGGACCTGCATATAGTCTGAGATGCAGAATTGGGATTTCTCCAGTAGAAAATCTGTTACAGTCAGTGATATCTGTAAAATCCAGAAATATCATTTATGAGGAACAAATAGACATATAGAAAGCAGACAAGATGAATAAACCATTGTTCTCAAAACTGTGCTGACGTCTCTTATAACACACAGTGGTCTGTATTTACATGTCCTGTCTATGTGCGCCATGTTTATAAGTATATTCTCTAAGTTAGATTCCAAGATACAGTTATACAAGCTGTGATCTTATCAATATTAGCATCATCCTCCTCATCCTCCCCCTCCTCCTCCTCCTCCTCCTCATCATGTGCCATATCTGTGACCACCCCCAGATCATGCAGACACTGTAGAATGTAAACTGTAGGTATATGTTACACATTCCTGATAACACTAAAGCTCCAATACAATAACTGAAACCACTGCACAAATTATCTTAGGCCACAAAAGTTCCTTACCTGATATCCCACAGGGGCTGTGATGTTGAAGGTACAATCTAAGTTTGGACTGTACGCAACGGGGTATCCAGGAGATGTAAAGTTCTTCTCGGAGGCAAAGAAATTTCCTCCACATTGTACTATAGGGAGATATGGTATAAAACAGAGGAAAATAGCATTTAATATAAATCCAGTAATGTAGCAAGCTACGTAATAAGATCTGAAAGCTAAATGATAATAATGAATAGACATAGGGGGAGATTCTCTAAGCTAAAAATGCGGTAAAAACCCGTTATCGTAGTTTTTACAGCATTTTGGGATGCTGTAAGCATCCCCCGCCAGGTTACCGGGTTACCTGGTTACTGGCGGGGGGCATCGCCAGAAAAATCTGGCGATGCCCTATAGAAGCCAATGGGCTTCTACCGCATCCTACCGCTGCCCCGCAATGACCCCACGCCACCCCGCACGGACCCCCGCCGTCCCGCATCGCCCCCTCCCCCCTCACCTGGGTCCGGGCAGCACAGCTCTGTGACCGCCTCCCTGCTCTGATCCTCTTCCGGGTGCAGGGAGGAGGAGAGTCCTTCCAACGCGTTTCGACCCTGCATACAATGGGTCTTTCTCAAGGCTGAGAAAGACCCATTGTATGCAGGGTCGAAACGCGTTGGCAGGAGTGAAGTGGCAGCTATTTTGACCAGCACCAGGACCTTACCTTTGGTATTCTACACCCAGGACTGCTACCCGGGACCAGACTGGTGACTATTATACCATGCGCATGAACTGATTAACACCCAGTTCTGATACTTTATTTGGTAATTGCACCTGTGTACCTTGACTGCTGGACTTTGTATTGCTGGATTCATTATTATATTTTTATTTGTATTTTTATGTCCATGTATGTATATGTATATTAAAAAACTGGCTTCACTATTTTAAGCCTTTTCCTCTTTTGCATATACTGGAGTACACCATCTGACAGGGATACTCCGCATATGGGATGTGATCACCGTGCAAAAAGGAAGTATATTTTTGCATTATCCCTCATTGTATTATTGACCATTATAAGATCATATTGACTCACTGGCGCCATTTGGAGTTACAAAACTGTTGTTGTTTAGTTGTTTTGGACTTGGAAGGTGAATTTGGATACCCTTCTTTGTAATTTCTGTGGCAGCCTAGCGCAGAACTGTAATAGACACTGTCTGTATTGTATTTCTCTGAAAATAATGTAGTACGACTATGTGTGGCAAAATGCCGCTGCATCAGAGTACAATGGCCACATCTGTATATGTGGCACGGATCACCATTTAATGCAATCAGCTTGGCTACATCTGTATATATGCCACGGATCACCATTCAATGCAATAAGATTGGCTACATCTTTATATATGCCACGGAAAACCATTCAATGCAATAAGCTTGGCTACATCTGTATATATGCCATGGATCACCATTCAATGCAATAAGCTTCGCTACATCTGTATATGTGCCACGGATCACCATTCAATGCAATAAGCTTCGCTACATCTGTATATGTGCCACGGATCACCATTCAATGCAATAAGCTTGGCTACATCTGTATATATGCCACGGATCACCATTCAATGCAATAAGCTTGGCTACGTCTGTATATGTGCCACGGATCACCATTCAATGCAATACGATTGGCTACATCTGTATATGTGCCACGGATCACCATTCAATGGAATAAGCTTGGCTACATCTGTATATGTGCCACGGATCACCATTCAATGCAATAAGCTTGGCTACATCTGTATATGTGCCACGGATCACCATTCAATGCAATCGGCTTGGCTACATCTGTATATGTGCCACGGATCACCATTCAATGCAATCGGCTTGGCTACGTCTGTATATGTGCCACGGATCACCATTCAATGCAATACGATTGGCTACATCTGTATATGTGCCACGGATCACCATTCAATGGAATAAGCTTGGCTACATCTGTATATGTGCCACGGATCACCATTCAATGCAATAAGCTTGGCTACATCTGTATATGTGCCACGGATCACCATTCAATGCAATAAGCTTGGCTACATCTGTATATGTGCCACGGAACACCATTCAATGCAATGAGCTTGGCCACATCTGTATATATGCCACGGATCACCGTTCAATGCAATAAGCTTGGCTACATCTATATGCCACGGATCACCATTCAATGCAATAAGCTTGGCTACATCTGTATATGTGCCACGGATCACCATTCAATGCAATAAGCTTGGCTACATCTGTATATGTGCCACGGAACACCATTCAATGCAATAGGCTTGGCCACATCTTTATAATGTTACAAAGGGTCATAAAGTAGGATAATATAACACTTACACATTTGATAACTTAGTATAGTACCTGAGGTGTAAGAAGCTTTGAATCCGACCCCTGTAACGCTGCTGTCACTTGTAAACTCCACCAGCATCTCACTAGTGGAAGCAATGATTAGTGGGATCAGACCAGTCCCGCAGGTTCTGTCCAGCAACAAAGGATGATTCTTACTGGGGCCGTCATAAATCTTGATGTAGTCAGAGGCGCAATCAGTTGTGGATTGAACATCAAAAGCAATGAAACTTAGGGCAGCCTAAACAAGAAACAGTAATTGATCAATTCCTTTTTGTTGTCAATTATTATAAAAATTAAACTCACTCTGTATTGTCATATATTTACTTTTTACCAGACTGGAGGACGGGAACACCTAGAGCAGAGGATCTCAAACTATTTTGCTCTTGGACCCGGTCAGACAATAAAAATTATTAAAGGACCCCAGCAAGTTACCACAGAATGGTTGCCAGACGTGTCTGGTTAGCAGATCCCAATTTCATGGCAGCATTGTGAGGGTATAACACAGAAGTGATGTGCCCGCTAATGCAAACCCTTCATTTATCACACAATAGCGGGGATGAGGATTTGAGTACCTGCCCTGTATGTGTTTTTTTGTATATAATTATGCGATTGTTAGGGGCAGATTTATTAAGCTTGGAGAAGAGATAAACTGGAGATAAAGCAGAGAAAAGGTAAAAGGAGATAAAGCACCAGCCAATCAGCTGTGTTTGAAAAAGACATTTGGGAGTTGATTGGCTGGTGCTTTATCTCCTTTTACTTTTTCTCCGCTTTATATCCAGTTTATCTCTTCTCCAAGCTTAATTAATCTGCCCCTAACAATCGCATAATTATATACAAAAAAACACATACAGGGCAGGTACTCCAAAAATGCCCCTGTAAGTGTACACCTGACTTTATAGAGAGGCAGTTGGTGAAAAAAAGAGAAAGTGGGTGACACAGATGAAGCAATGAATGACAGAAAAGAGGTTGATGGGGTGGCACCGGGTGTCATCAAAAGGCAGTGGGAGCTTGGGGAGGTAGGGAATGACAGGTAGTGGCAGCTGACAGTAGGGAGTCATGTAGAGCAAGAGCGGGAAAAGGGGTGAGTCAGTGGCTGGCAGGGGGATGCAGAGGGTGACTGGGGGAGACATATGGTGACAAAGATGGCAGAGAGACAGAGAGTGGCAGAGGGTGATTAGGTAGAATCAAAGGGTGGTTAAGGAGAGTCAGAGGGATACATAGGATGAATGTGAGGCAGAGAGTGGCATGAGGAAGCAGTGGGAGGTGAGGTTGACAGGTTGTGGCAGTAGGTGTAAGCAAGAGCAAAGGGTAGGCGTGGGACAGAGGATGAAGCAGTGGCTGCATGGCGATGCAGAAGATGACAGGAAGAGGCAGAAGGTGACAAAGATGGGAGTGGGGGATAGGGAAAGGAATAGGGTGATAGGAGGATGTGTAAGTTGGAAGGGGAGTTTTTCATACTTCTTGTCATCAGCATCCTGGTCAGCAAAATTGAGTCGCGACCCCATGCTGAGATGGTCTTGACCCATTTTAGGTTCAAGGCCCATAGATTGAGAACCATTGACCAGGAGGATGTGAAGATCTAGGAGACATAGTAAACTCTCCAACATGTTTGTGGCACAACCTCCGCTCCATTCCTAACTGACCACCACAAACGTCCCCATTTTGCTCCATCCAGCTCTCCTCAGTGGCACCAAGGTGGAGCAGGCATTACTACCAGGTCTGTTGGAGGAGTCTGGGTCCCGCTTCCCCCCTCTGTTATTGCAGAGAGAGAGAACTAACTTGCTGTAGCAGCCTCTCTCTTCATCACCAAAAATGCTGCTCAGTGCTGTGTGCTAAGTGGGGGACAGAGGCAGCTGCAGCGGCAGCCATTCCTCTCCTTCTCTTTACATGCAAAATCAGAACCCTGCCACCCACCACATTAAACTAGATTGTCTATTATCAAAAAGTATTGGATATGTCTCCCATAAGTTACTGAACTGATATGAAAAGTGTCATATTATTCCTGTGTCTTGCACCTTCCTTCTGCCTGTCACCCGATCCTCCCATTGATTACTGTACCTGTCCAGATGGGGTTCTGATCAACCAAACACAGCTGGCACTGTTGGGATAGGCGGAGGGATAGTTGGCGGAAGTCAGAGTTCCATTATTATCATTCAGCAAATTAGCACAAACACCTAAGGGGCAAAACGTGACATAAATAAATGACTGTACATGAGGTAATGCATAACAAGTTATATATTACTAGGAAGTATTGTATATATATATATATATATATATATATATATATATGTATGGTATCTGACATAGAGGCAGCCGTTGTTACTCATCCTTCCAGACTATAAAACATATAAGCCGGGAATTGTACAGTATTGTGTAGTATGATCACTAATCTGATAGCAGACACATTCCCTATTGTTGGGAACCTACCAGTATGTTTACCATTGTATATACAGTATAGAGGTAAGCATCGCACAGTGGTGATATGCACTATTTATTCTTATAGTCTTCGGTCCTCTTATAAACGCTGCCTCTATTGTACACACAAACCAAAAAATCCTATAGGGCGCTCCCACTTGGGGTATAAAGATGATGTAAATGTTCCTTTTCTTTTTTCTTTGTTTTTTGACAGTTGAATTGTCCTCTAGGAGTTTTTATACCTCAAAGAAAACACAAAAAAATACACTTCTGTGTATTTTTTGTGTTTTCTTTGAAGTATAAAAACTCCTAGAGGACAATTCAACTGTCAAAAAACAAAGAAAAAAGAAAAGGAACATTTACATCATCTTTGTACCCCAAGTGGGAGCGCTCTATCCGATTTTTTGGTTTGTGTGTATAGATATTGGGATAGTTTGGTGACTATCGTTTGTGCTAGGGCTGCACCCTTTGTGTAGAGTGCAGGTTAACTCACTTTTTTCTTTAACATTTAGCTGCCTCTATTGTGTATAGGATGGAGATACATTATATGCAGGGTATTCTATATATACTGAGAAGCCTTTAGATATCATATTTGTGATTACATGTATAAATGTTTACTGTGTACGGTGAAGCAAGCGAGTCCCCCAGATGGTCTCCAATACTTGCTCCAGAGAAGCTACAACGATGAAGCTAATGAACTAGAATACAACCTACAATAAGGTGGTCTTACGTCAGTGATATTTCTAATAACTATAGTTCTAATCTTTTCTTATGTTGGTCGGAACATGCCCCATCTAATGATTGGCCAGCCTTGTCTTGTGGTTGAGCATTCCTATTGGATGGTTGGTAACCACACCTCATTACGTGCCCCCATGATATCATCTCACTGTGGGCACTCCATGCTCCAAATCCACCAGTTTATTTGTTAGGGAGATAATAAATAATAAAACCTATATATACACATATATATATATAATTACTTACTGCACTGGTAAAGCCGGTTAATTTTAGAAATGTCCAAGATACTCAGTCCATTTGTTTGACCAAGGGGCAGGGTTGGGTCAGTCTTGGGTACAATGGTGAGTTGACTTGTAGTGTTAGAGAATGCATTGCTGTCAGATAGATAAGAGACAAGATATAGGTGTAATCAGCACAATATAGTAATAGGGACCATTATAAGACCAATGTGCACTAATTACATACAAGCATCATCCTCTATCAGGTAATAACTGTGGGCACAACTTACTTGGCATAATGCATCACTGAGCCATAGTCATACTCCATACCCAGGTTATTAGTGTTTACCTTCTGAAAGTTTATCTGATCACCTGTAACAAGGAATCTGTGATTACTACAAAACACATTTGAATGGAAATAACGCAAAGCACAAAAGTTAGGGAGTTGTTCTGTGTATAATACCTGGTGAGATGTACTGGTAATTGATGGTGACATAGTTATCACGGTCACTCCTCATATGTTCATGGTAAAATCCCAAGGCATGATCTAGCTCATGTTGTATGGCCCCTCTGGACATACAGCCATTAATAGCTATTCCAACCATCTGAGGTCCACCTTGTCGTCCAACAAATGAGGTACAGCTGGAAGCAATGAGGAAGGTATTAGATTGTGAATAATTGGATTGCAAGGTGCTCCCTGGGGTGCACGGACAGGCGCTAACACGGGTGCTATGCCAAGAGCTGCCACTTGTTGATGGGGTAGTCAGCCCCACGAAAACCAAAGTAAAAGAAAAAAAAAGAAAAAAACTTTGAAAAGCTGCACCTCTACAAGCAGCGAAACGCGTTAGTACAACCTGGACCGGATCAGCTGATTACCATTGGACCTTCACTATTTGGACCTTTCAGCGCCCTGGGCTGCCCACTCCCAATCCTGAGGGATATCAACTTATCCACACCCCGCAGTTGCGGTTTATTATTGCTGCTACCACGTGGGTACATCTTCATGCAGCAATCAAGGTTGGTTACAACAAATCTAAACCACTGACCAGTTGGTCCCACAATCCACTAACCCTGAGGACACCTGCCATCCTATGCCATCCCTGATATTGGAGCCTCTAGCGACCTGAGACAACTGTGGCTATAACAGCTTCCAGCCCTATCACACCATTTGGGTCCTTGACCAACTGTGGCCCCACTGTTGCGTCTATTTGAGGACCACTCTGCAATTCAGCGTTCAGGATTGGACTAAAATCACCATCAGTGGTAACTATCAGCCCACTAGGCAACCTGAATTATTCCAGACAATAACCTTAAGTTCCTTTACCATCCATTGTTCCCACTCCGTTCAGCCTCCGGTCCAGGAATCCATTCACCATTTTATCTGATTGTTTAATTTATTTATTCATGTTATGTTGTTTTAATTGATATTAAATATTTGCATGATTATTTCATCAAAACCAGGTATTAGATTGTGTTCTGTGGTTACAGGCTCGGACACTGTATACAGATACGGAGACTCAGTCACACACATATATACAAGATGTATAGTCAGCACAGTCAGCAGAATCTCCCGGGACCAGGGGGACCTAGATTGGCTGTTTGACACCACAGCAGCAATGATGTATGAGGGCACATCTGTACTTCCACCATTATCACTGCCAATTGGCTGAATGTCCACAGACTTCATAAAGTTTAATAATTTCCTAATTAGGCTTATTTGTCTCACCTAGACTCTAAGTGGACATATTTCTGTAACATAGAATGGAAGAACCTACCCATTTGATGTATTAATGAAGATGTAATCCTTCTCTGTTGTCCGAGGTACAAACCTCACACACGTCAGTGTCTCAATTTCCTCCATAGCATTTGTAAACACCTTGACTTGATCGGCATCTGTAGGGAAAGGAGGTTGGATATATATTAATATAATAGAACAGAAGTTGGCCATGACTACTTCAGGACACTGTTATGATGAGGATACTCACTATAAGCAGTGGATAAGGTGTACGGAACAGGCACAGTCCCATCTGCAGCTTTAATCCACAGGCAATTTGTACAGCTGATTGCGCTGCGTCCAGTTTTCACAAGCATATCTCCTTCATGTACGGTGAGGTTGTGCTCTACAGTAACCGGACATGGACAGGAAGCATTCATATGTGGTGTACGATATGACATTCATTTCAGGGGATTCATTTCATCTTGTAATATTATAAGAAAGATAAAGTAACCAGCTGCCTGCATGTTGTATAAAAGTTATAGCCTGTCATAGCTTTGGGCCTGGTCATTGAGGGGTGCCCAGCGCCAGTGGCACAGAGAAGTTCCTGATTCCAGGTGCATAGTTACAGCTGCACCTCCCTGCAGGATTACTGACAGGGGACCAGGAATAGCTGCTTGTGGGGGTGATTCTCTATCACAGAAATGCGGTAAAAACCCTGTTATCGGGGGTTTTAACGCATTTCTGTATGCTGTACTGTGCCTCCGCAGTGGCAGCGCTGCGGAGGGAATGGCCAGCAAAAGCTGTCGATTCCCTGCAGAAGCCTATGGGCTTCTTACCGCAGCGCTGTTTGAGGGATCCGTCACGGATCCCTCCCAGCATGCCCTGCGGCCGGCGCGTCACTCTACGCATGCGCAGATGGACTCCCGGGTCACAGACCCAGAAGTCCAGTGCTGGCACCGTATCGCAAGGGACAGCTCTTATCGCAAGAGCTGTCCCTTGCGTTAATAACCGCATATGTTACAGCATATGCCGTTATTAATAATGCGATGCCCGGCGAAGGGGGGCTGCGGATGTTACAACATGATGCAATAATGTGATTTATAGTATGACTATTTTTTATTGTAAATTCCTTACGTTATAGCTTTTATGTTCTCTTAGTTTCTTTTGTTATTTGTAATATATAATGTATAAAATCACTTGATTTAAAAGAAATGACGTATCAGTTTTGGTGTAAAGGTAAAGGACAGGCGAACATCACAGTTTCGTGATAACTGGTAGTGTACCAACCTCGGGAATTCACACAGCAGTGAGTCCCAACCGTCATTTGGTAACAATCTCTCATGTGTAATTGGCTGAGCCGTGTAAGAGACTCTTCCTGATTGGCTGACTGTCTACTAGTTATCCATGTTCATAAGAGATTAAACCCTTTAGCAATTGATGCTACTTAAGAACAGCCCATTGTCATCATAAACATATTTCATGTATAAAGCGTAATTCTTGTTATTGGGGACACGATGTATAAATGCGGTACACACCCGGGTTATTTTTAGTGTTTATTGCATTTCAATGTTTGGTTACCCTACAGAAGCCCACATTTCACCCTTACATCTTTTAGTTACAGTAATGTTTCTGCAGTATTTTGGCATTATATATCTCTGCATTGTTTTACCTTTGTTGGTTGCAATAATCTTGCTGAAGATATTTTCTTGTTCGCCATCATCTGTATTTTCTGTGAATATAATTATAATAAATTAACCAGAAACATCGTATCTGGATATAATGTGACCTAAACATATGTTGCAGATGGTGAAGTGTAATACACAGCATCATTCTAGATTAAAGTTATATTGTTTCATTTTTGTTTTTTTTGCCACACATACCCTTACGTAAGACAAGATATAAACAGCTATATAATATTAATGAGCTCTCATGATGCAGTGGCGACAGCTAATACATACAGTTGCAAATGGATTAAAGGCATTAATTGGAATTGGGTACTGCGGGAGGCTTGGCTCCGGGGGAGCTCAAGCTCTGAGAACTGAGGATATGAGATGACGTGCCGCTGGCCCCCTCTCCTACATTCTCTGCTGCACCAGGAGACAATGCTGGCAGGTGATGCAGAGTCTCCATTCATATGCAGATGGAGATCCTGCACCCCTCCTTCACCTCTAGCATCTGCCAAGGGAGTGTAGAGCACACAGCACTAGCCGTAAGTGTGAAATTTGGGAGTTTGGTGGCCCTACTACCCCTGGCCATGAGCATGTAACCCCCCTAGCAATGAGCAGGCAACCACCTGGAAATGAGCATGTAAACCCCTCTGGCAACACAAGGAAAAGGAAGCCATTGTGGTTTGCGAAAAAGAAGTAGCAAATATTGTGAAAGCAAAAAAGTTGGCCTTTATGAAATTTAACAGACGCAAATTAATGAGGGCAAAGAGGTTTATCTTGTTAGACAGAAGGAGGCTTAGAAGGTAATCAGATGTGCAAAAGCACAGGCTGAAGAGAAAATGGCCCAGTCAGTGGGTAAATGGGGGGGGGGGCAACTTTTTTTAGGTACAGTATACTGTATAAGTGAAAGGAGAAAAACAAAAAGTGGAATAATGACACTAAAGACAGAGAGTGGAAGTCTTCTTGAAGGGTACAATGTAATAGAAGATAATATTCATAATTATTTCTGCTCAGTATTCACTGCTGAAAGAGAGGGGAAGGGGCCACAGTTAAGTTGCTAGTATAGTCAGAAAACTGAGGGAGAGACAAGTACATTTACAGAGGAGAAAGTCCTCACAGAACTCTCAAAACTGAAAGTGGATAAATCAATGGGGCCAGATGGGATACATCCAAGGATACTAATAGAGCTTAAAGGGGAGCTGATAAAACCATTAACAGAATTATTCAACCAGTCACTAGCTACTGGAGTAATCCCAGAGGACTGGAAAACCGTGAATGTAGTTTCACTGCACAAAAGTGGAAGAAAGGAAGAGGTAAGCAACTATCGACCAGTGAGCCTTACATCAGTAGTAGGAAAAATTGATGGAAACACTCTAAAAACAAAGAGTTGTAGAATATCTCAAAACCAGCAATTTACAGGATCCAAAACTGCATGGGTTTACTGGGGAAAGATCATGTCAAACAAATCTTATTGACTTTTTTGACTGGGTGACTAAAGTAATAGATCAAGGTGGGGCTGTAGATGTAGCTTATCTAGATTTTAGTAAGGCTTTTAACACTGTCCCACATCGCAGACTGTTAAATAAACATGAAAGCTTGGGATTGGATTCTAAGATGGTTGAATGGATAAAATCTTGGTTGCAGGACAGAAAACAGAGAGTTGTAGTAAACGGAGTATAGTCAAAGGAGGGAAAGGTTACAAGTGGAGTACCCCAGGGATCTGTACTTGGAACAGTGCTTTTTCTTATCTTTATTGGTGATATTGCAAATGAAATTGAGGGTAAAATGTGTCTTTTTGCAGATGACACAAAGGTATGCAACAGGGTAGACAACCAGGAGGGGTAAAACAAATGTTTGATGATCTAGGTACATTAGAGGAATGGTCAAGAGCATGGCAACTACAGATTAATGTAAAAAAAATACAAAATCATGCACTTGGGTCTCAAAAATCCAAAGAATAAAAATAGTATAAATGGCACTATAATGGAAACTACTTAGGGATCTAGGTGTCACTATTTCAGGGGACTTAAAGACAGGTAGGCAATGTAACAAAGCAATGAAGAAGGCAAGTCAGATGCTTGGTTGCATAGGGAGAGGTATCAGCAGTAGAAAGAACGAAGTAATAATGCCACTGTATAGGTCATTGGTACGACCTCACCTAGAGTATTGTGTTCAGTTCTGGAGGCCATATCTCCTGAAGGATATAAATACATTAGAGACTGTACAGAGAAGGGCAACTAAAATGGTGCATGGCCTACATCACAAAACGTACCAGGAAAGACTAAAAGATCTTAATATGTATAGTTTAGAGCAGAGAAGGGAAATGGGGGGACATGATAGAAACTTTCAAATATATTAAGGGTTATATAACAAGGTACAGCTGGGAGACATTCTTCACAGGAAGAGGAGCAACAGAACACGAGGACATGCACTGACACTAGAGGGAGGAAGATTCAGGGGAAATTTGAGGAAGAATTACTTCACAGAAAGAGTAGTAGATAAGTGGAATAGCCTCCCATCAGAGGTGGTAGAGGCAAATACAGTAGTACAATGTAAACATGCTTGGGATAGGCATATTGATATCCTTACAAAAAAATAAGGATCAAATATGGTTTGAGGTAACATGTTTAAAAAAGGGGCAGACTAGATGGGCCAAGTGGTTCTTATCTGCCGTCAAATTCTATGTTTCTATATTTCTACCCTGCCTGCCACATGGTATGTTCCATCCGTCACGTGGTCCAAACTACATTTACAAGATCAGCAATGGTTGCTACGGATCTCACTGCTGCCAAAGGCTAATCTGACCCGGGTTATAAAAATGTCAGTCTGTATAATGGGTGACCTAAGTTTAATGTGAAAGTGCCAGACCTCAGTCAGTCCCGGCAATGTGAAAGGGACGTTACTGTCACAATTATCTGCCTGATTGCTAGCGATGAGTGTACACTGTAATAAAATCCCTATATTATTTAATTTCCAGTCAGTGCTAATTGCACCCCTCCGACAATGCACCCCCTAATAAAATGTGCTATGCACGCCTATGACTGCATTGTACTGTACATGTCTATTGTGTATATAAAATAAGATAATGATTAATTCTCAAAATACATACCTGGGGGGGGATGTGATGTCTCATTTGCCATTTTCAGGGCTTTTGGATCTGTAATACACAAAGTCAAAAATATTTGTGATACATAAAAACAGCTACATAAGGTAAGAGATTGCCTTGGCCGTACACTAGCTGTATAGTGTGTAACTGGGGTCAGGTGTTGCTTTGTGGCAGTGAGTCCCCTGATATCTGTACCGGGTCACTGATATATTCCATCATAGGTGTGTAAAATGACACAAAACAACCGTATAGTAAATGACCATAACAATGGACACTACATTTACCTCGTACTGTAGTCTCCTGAGTGGGGTCGGATTATAACCCCTTCACGACATTTGACGTACATGTACGTCATGGTCGGGAAGTACTTCCCGACATTTGACGTACATGTACGTCATGGATTCTAACTGTCACTGCGTCTATAGACGCGGTGACAGTTAGGAGATGTCTGCTGTCCCTGACAGCAGACATCCCCCCTCGTCGCCCAGGGGGGGCAGGGGTGCCCCCCCCGGTCGGCGATCGCTGTGATTGGCTGTTCAAATCTGAACAGTCAATCACAGCGTTTCCTGTGTTACCGGCGGCTAAGCCGCTCGGTAACACAGAAAACGGTGGTGATCGGTGCAGCACCGATCACCACCGAGCGGCAGCACCCCCCTCCCACCCGCCGGGCACTCACCCGGCAGCAGCAGCAGCTCCAGCGGCTCCACCGCTACGTCCGGAGCGCACGCTGCGCTCCCCTCCTCCCCCCTCCCCCCCGCAGCAGCAGCAGCAGCAGCAGCAGCATCATGCTGCTGCTGGAAAAGTTAAAAATAAATTAAAATTAAAAAATGTGCAAATGTGTGTATATATATATATATATACACACACATATATATATATATATATATATATATATGTGTGTGTATATATATGTATATATATGTATATATATATATATATATATATATACACACATATATATATATATATATATATATATATATATGTGTGTGTGTGTGTGTGTGTGTGTGTGCGTATACCGCACCGATCACCAACGATCGCCAGCCCCCCCCCCCTCCCACCCGGCAGCCCCCCTCCCTCCCACCCACCCGGCTGCCGCAGCGCCAGCACCCCTCCCACCCCCCCGCCAGCCGCAGCGCCAGCCCCCCTCCCAAAGCTGGTGACCAAAATGGGGTCACTTGTGGGGGGGTTCCACTGTATTGGTGCTTCGGGGGTCTTGCTAATGCGACATAGCACCCGCCATTCATTCCACCACCAAAAATCACTCCTTCCCTTCTGAGTCCTGCCATGCACCCAACTGGTATTTTTTGGTCACATGTGAGGCATTGCCGTACCCGGGAGAAATTGGGGCACAGATTTTGGGGTGCTTTGTCTCCTTCATTCCTTGTGAAAATTAAAAATTTTGAGCCAGAACTGCATTTTTGTGTAAAAAATTAAATTTTTTTACACAAAAATGCAGATCTGGCTCAAAATTTTTCATTTTCACAAGGAATGAAGGAGACAAAGCACCCCAAAATCTGTGCCCCAATTTCTCCCGGGTACGGCAATGCCTCACATGTGACCAAAAAATACCAGTTGGGTGCATGGCAGGACTCAGAAGGGAAGGAGTGATTTTTGGATTTTGCAGCACAGATTCTGGTTGAATGACCCCCGAAACACCCATACAGTGGAACCCCCCCACAAGTGACCCCATTTTGCAAACTACACCCCTCAGGGAATTCATCTAGGGGTATAGAGTACATTTCAAACCCCCCGGGGTTTCACCAATTTTGATACAACTGAGCTGTGAAAATGAAAAATTATTTTTTTTCATTTTCACTGCCCAGTTGTACCACAATTGGTGAAACCCCTGGGGGTTTGAAATGTACACTATACCCCTAGATGAATTCCCTGAGGGGTGTAGTTTGCAAAATGGGGTCACTTGTGGGGGGGTTCCTAACTTTTAGCATCTTATGGTGCCTAGAAACCTACATGGTGCCTAAAAAATAATCTCATAAAAAGGAGTCTCCAAAATCAAGTAGGTGCTCCTTCTATTATGAAGCCTGTGGTTTGGTCACCGTGCACACTAGGGCCACATATAGGATATTTATGAAAACCAAAGAATTGGGGGAATCAATTTTTAGTCACATTTCTCTAGTAAAATGTACTGTGTTCCTTAGAAAAATGTATTAAAATTGAAAATCCGAAAAAAAAATGAAATTTTGAAATTTCACCTACACTTTGTTTTAATTCCTGTGAAACACCTAAAGGGTTAACAAACTTCCAAAATGCTGTTTTGAATACTGTGAGGGGTGCAGTTTTTGAAATGGCATCATTTATGGGGGTGTCTCACATACAAGTCCCTCAAAGTCACATCAGAACTGAACTGGTCCCTAAAAAAATCAGTGTTTGAAATTTTCTTGAAAATTTGAGAATTTGCTAGTCATATTTGAAGCCTCCTAGTGTCCAAAAAAATTAAAAGGAAGTTGAAATAATGATTGCAACATAAAGTAGACATATGGTCTTTGTTAGTTATTAACTATTTTGAGTGGTATGATTATTTGTCTCACAAGCAGAAAATGTGACATTTTGCATATTGCTAAATTTTCCATTTTTTCACGATATTTTGGTATTTTTCACAAAAAAACACAGACTGTATCGACCCAAATTTACCACTAACTTGAAGTACAATGTGTCACGAGAAAACAATCTCAAAATCACTGGGATAAGTAAAAGCAAAAAAAAGTTATCCCCACTTAAGTGAGACATGTCAGATTTGAAAAAAAGGGCTCTGTCATGAAGGCACAAACTGGCTCTGTCATGAAGGGGTTAATATGGCCCAACAGCAAGTTTGGGTAATTCAGATGCTAATTTACTTAATCGTTTAATTAACTAAACCTACATAAAATGTCACAGTGATGACTGAGAAGCTGCGTACACACGGAGCGATTTCAGCATATATCGCTGGCAATATGGTCGCTGAGCGCGCGCTCCCGTTTTCAGCCCCTTATGGTTGCTGGTCGGAGGAGCGTGCTCCTCCAACCAGCGACTTCCCCGCCTCTTCTCCCCGCAGTGTCATTTTCATCAGTGACCATCTCTGGTCGCAGATGAAAACGGACCACTGAGCAATATGATTGCTGAGCAATATATTACTAGCAATACATTATATTGCCAGCGATCATATTGCTCCATGTGTACGCACCATAAGGGTGTGATTAAACACTACTGGTGATAGTGGCAGTGGGTATAATCTAGGATTGTAGTTCCCAAACTATCATCAATCACAGCGCACTAACGAGTTAGCATTGGTTTCACAGCGCACCTACATTGTCTATTGATAAATCTGATAAACCATCACTGAATTGTCCAACACATTAACACATACACAATTTGTGCACATTATTTATTAAATAGAAACAAACATATATACTGTACAGTATATACCATATATACTCGAGTATAAACCTACTTTTTCAGAACATTTTTTATGCTGAAAAATCCCCCTTCGGCTTATACTCGAGTGAGGGTCCCACTTGAGTCAATAAGTTTTCCCAGTTTTTTTGTTGTAAAATTACGTGTCTCGGCTTATATTCGGGTCGAATTATATAACCATGGGAATATATATTTTGCCTATTCTTAAAATTCATACCTGGATGGGATTTTGCAATCACATTGATCATTGTCAGTGTATTTGGATCTGTTAAATATACAGAGAAAGATATTGGTAAAGGAAACAATACATAGTAGAGGATTAAAAACAAAAAGTGAGGGGAGAGACAGAGAGAGACAGAGAGAGAGAGAGAGATACAGTAGGTTATTGAACTACTGTACTGTGCTAAAAGGACTGAGATCTGATAAGAATTCTCCTTAGTGATACATTTAATGAATTTGACTGCAATGGGTAAATTGTCATTTTGGGGGAAATTTACTAAAGGAAATTTGTAAAAAAATAGGTGTAAAAATAGGTGTATTTGTATCCAGAAATACACTTATTTTTGACATTTACTATCCCAAAAATACGGCAATTCGTAGTCGTATTGATGTGCTATCAATACGAATACGAATTGCCGTCTTTTCGGGATAGTAAATGTCAAAAATAAGTGTATTTCTGGATACAAATACACCTATTTTTTTAACACATTTCCTTTAGTAAATTTCTCCCTTTAGGTCTATTTACTCTGATTCTCAGCATCTCAGTGCCTCCCGTTATCTCTCCGTGTACCTGCTTCTGGTTTCCTACTTACATGAAGGCCAATTTCTAAAATATTTTTTTACTGAAATAATCTGAAAAGGGGGTTTTCACAGCTTGTTCACATTTATTTAGTATAACCTGAATGCAAAAAAAAAAAAAAAACTTTATAAAAAACTTTAATTCACATTTGTATATTACCCAGATCACATTTCCCATACTTTAAATTGGAAATGGGATCTGTCCTAATTTAGTAAAAGAATAAATGTAAAACCCCAGCTTCAGCTGGCGAATTCCCCGGACCCACATATAAACCCGCTACGCCTGCACAGCTTTGGTCTAATATTTCTCTGCCATCCCAGACATGATAGAATCTGATTGGTTGCTATGAGCAATGTCACCTCTTCATGTTTCAGAAGCTTTAGTAAATTTACCCCTATTTCCGACAGTCCAGACAAAAAGAGCCGCCGTCTATTTAATGCTGCCATTTCAGACAGCATTGTAGGCGGATCCCGACAAAAGAGATCCAACGTTTAATCCAGTCAGATCTATTTTATCAGAAACTGTCGTGGGTTGTCAAATTCACGCTCGGATCTCAACTATCCACGGCGGTTTTCCTTTTTGCCACTCAACAGGCAGAACATTGAATTCCGCCTGTCCACAAACTGTCCAGCCGGGTGAAAACGGGCCAGGATTCCACCTGTCAGAACATTCAGAAATCAGAATTGAATACCGCCTGAGTGTCTCCAATATTATTTTGTATGTTTTAATAAATTGTGATATTGACTCCCAAACTTTTATTTTGCATTGAACATTTCCTTTTAAATTGACCGTTTAGTGGATCCTGGTATTGGGGGAGATTCTCTAAGAATCTCCGCCCCCCTTCGCCGCCCATCGCATATTTAATTATCGCATATGATGTAACACATATGCGATAATTAAAGCAAAGGACAGCTCTTGCGTTAAGAGCTGTCCTTTGCGGTGAGAGTCGCTGGGTCCCAGCAGGTCCTGGCGGATCCCCCTTCCCTCACACACCCGGCGCTGCTGCGCCGGGCTCTCCTCCTCCCTGCACCCAGAAGAGGATCAGTGCAGGGAGGAGGTCACAGGTCCGGGCAGCACAGCTCTGTGCTGCCCGGACACAGGTGAGGGGGGTGGGGGCGATGCGGGGCGGCGGGGGGTCGGCGCGGGGCGGCGGAGGGTTGCGGTAGAAGCCCATTGGCTTCTATGGGGCATCGCCAGATTTTTCTGGCGATGCCCCCCGCCGCGGTAACCCGGCGGGGGATGCTTACAGCATCCCAAAATGCGGTAAAAACCCTGATAACGGGGTTTTTACCGCATTTTTCGCTTAGAGAATCTCCCCCATTGTCTGTAGTGGTATAACCTGCCAGACACTGAGATAAATAGTAATAATACAGCAAAGGAAAGTATGAGAAGTGTATAATTACATGGAAATACAAATGTCAGACACAATAATCAGTAATGTAGCAGAAAGTGACAGCGGCAACATTAGAGACAAAATAAAATGCCAGTTATGAAATGCAGCTTACCCAAACCATTCATTTCATGCTGGGAAAGCTGAAAGACAAATACATTGTGGTTTATGTGACATTGCCATTTGTGATACCCACTGGTGTCATCTGGAGATGGTACATTTTGTGTGGACATCACATGGTACATTTCCTGATGCTGAAGAGATGAAGTTCTCAGCTCATTGCTACTGGACTCGTTCTCACCCACTACCTCTATGTAGTCAGTCACTGACCTCCCCAACCAGTAGTTATATATGGAAGTGCAGTGAGACGTGTCACTGTGACCTTCCTCCTGCAGTCACTGGTCATTGAGCATGGTGACTGACAGGTACTTGTACTCACTCCTCTATAGAGTGCCACATATAATCCCAATACCGCTATGTAGACAGTCACTGACCTCCCCAACCAGTAGTTATATATGGAAGTGCAGTGAGACACCTGTCACTGTGATCTGTATATTAGATCCCTATACAGTAATATACAGCAAGGAGACATTGTACTATTCATAGTAACTCACCTGTAGTGATGGAGCCACAGGTAGACTGGTCACTGAGTCAGCGGCGTAGCTAGGAGTTTTGCGCCCCCCCCGCCGTTATAGGAGGTGCCGCCCCCCCTAGGTCTTCCAAGAGTTAAACACACCCCCCCTTACCCCTCTGCCGCCGCCGCCGCCGCATTCCCGCAGCGCAGATCTCCTCCAGGCTCCGGACCGTCTCCTCCTGATGTACAGTGCTAATGAAATAATACCATCACAAAATGGCTGCCCCCTAATAGCAGACAGATAATAAGGATGCTAGAGGAGGCCGCCGCCTCCTCTAGCATCCCTACAAAAACTGTCTGCTGTTAGGGGGCAGCCATATTCTGAGGGGCAGTTTTCAATAGCACTGTACGTCAGGAGGAGACTGTCCGGAGCCTGAAGGACTGGAGATCTGCGCTGCGAGAATGTGGCGGCGGTGGCACAAGGAGGGGTAAGGGGGGTGATTAACTGTCCGAGGGCGGGCGAGGGGGAGGGGAGGGGGCCGCGCTGTCTGCCCACATGTCCCGGCCAGCCTTACAGAGCAGGACATAGCCCCGCAGCGGAGACCGGCGCCCACAGTTACTCAGCGCCTCCCCGCCATGGCGGGGGCTGCAGGGCTATAGTTACGCCCCTGCACTGAGTCCATAACACAGAGAAGAAGACACAAGGAGAACATTGTACTATTCATAGTAACTCACCTGCAGTGATGGAGCCACAGGTAGACTGGTCACTGAGTCCATAACACAGAGAAGAGGACACAAGGAGAACATTGTACTATTCATAGTAACTCACCTGCAGTGATGGAGCCACAGGTAGACTGGTCACTGAGTCCATAACACAGAGAAGAGGACACAAGGAGAACATTGTACTATTCGGTACTTATGTAGTATCTGGGCTGCCGATTTTTTGATTGTATGCCTTAAGTTAAGGCATACAATCAGATGCGATGCGATGCGATATCGCATCGCATCGCATCGCATCGCATGCGACCATCGGATGCAATGACCCGATTTTTCCATAGGAATCAATGTTAAAATGGACTGAGTCCATTTTAACATGGAATTCAATGGGAAAAAGGGGTCCTTTTCATACCCCTACTATCCAAGTGGGCATGGAGTTGGATATAAACCTGTGGCGAGCGTAGCGAGCCACCGAGCCCGAAGCGTGGCGAGCGAAGCGAGCCCCGCGAGGGGCCGGTATTCTGTGTCCCCTCGCGGGGCTCGCTACGCTCGCCACGCTTCGGGCTCGGTGGCTCGCTACGCTCGCCACAGGTTTATATCCAACTCCATGCCCACTTGGATAGTAGGGGTATGAAAAGGACCCCTTTTTCCCATTGAATTCCATGTTAAAATGGACTCAGTCCATTTTAACATTGATTCCTATGGAAAAATCGGGTCATCGCATCGCATCGCATCGCATCGCATCGATGGTCGCATGCGATGCGATGCGATGTGCCCGATTCGACCCGATTTAGAAATCGGCAGCCCAGATACTACATAAGTACCTACTATTCATAGTAACTCACCTGCAGTGATGGAGCCACAGGTAGACTGGTCACTGAGTCCATAACACAGAGAAGAGGACACAAGGAGAACATTGTACTATTCATAGTAACTCACCTGTAGTGATGGAGCCACAGGAAGACTGGTCACTGTGTCCATAACAGAGAGAAGAAGACACAAGGAGAACATTGTACTATTCATAGTAACTCACCTGTAGTGATGGAGCCACAGGTAGACTGGTCACTGTGTCCATAACACAGAGAAGAAGACACAAGGAGACATTGTACTATTCATAGTAACTCACCTGTAGTGATGGAGCCACAGGTAGACTGGTCACTGCGTCCATAACACAGAGAAGAAGACACAAGGAGAACATTGTACTATTCATAGTAACTCACCTGTAGTGATGGAGCCACAGGTAGACTGGTCACTGTGTCCATAACACAGAGAAGAGGACACAAGGAGAACATTGTACTATTCATAGTAACTCACCTGCAGTGATGGAGCCACCGGTAGACTGGTCACTGAGTCCATAACACAGAGAAGAAGACACAAGGAGAACATTGCATCCATCTTGTTCATCTATAGCTCTCTATGTTGTTCTGTCTGTCTGTGTATTGCAGAATCCCCCTAGCTGTATGGTAACCTCAGTCTCTGGTGCAGTTTATATACTGGTCCAGGAGAACATGTATCCAATCACAAGGCAGAATGAATGATGTCAGGATGACCAGAAGCGATGCCTGGGGTCAGTGTATGGCTGTTATATATGTGTAATTAGCTGTATGTGTATAAAGGGATTATAGTATAATACATATTAATGTAATATACATAGGGATTATAGTAATGAGGACCTACAGATCATTTAATGTCACAGATTCACCCATTAGATTGATCATTTTCCAAATTATACTCCTTATAAAATATTGTAAACAATACCTCAGAGAGAAGTGAGCGCTACTTATATAAATGCACAAGTAATTTTATTCACATACAAGTAATGTAAAAAGTAATACATACCATAGAAATCACATAAAAATATGCACTCTAATGTCCTGATCAATCTCTTCAGCGTATTTATTAAGACAAGTCCATCATTATATAGGTTATTGACCCTGATGTGAGACTCCTTAGTCTCTGTAATGAGACCTCAATTTGGATGACTTAATATCAGAGACTTGTCTATTAAAAGGCCAGAATGTACCCAGAGTATGAAAGTCTCAATTGGTGGGTTCCGTATATAGATTATGTTTCATTGATTCCAATTATAGGTTAAGCCCAATATGAATTTCCATACACTCCACACTGTTAAGATGGTCTCGTATAGCTACAGGGGGTGAGTGTGGAACGGAGTGGCACTGGGATGAGTCACTCTGAAACACACCTCCTGGCGCATAGCAGTCTTAATTATGTTCAAATGAACTAAATTAATAAAAAGTATAGTTTTACAGCTGCAGCATACACTTCTGTGAGCCCGTCTAGACTCACAAAAAGAGAGAAAAAGGGGGGGGGGGGGTTGTTGAAGTGACTTGCGCTGCTGGTTTAAAGAATATTTTATTGATAACACCACACTGATTTGGCTGAATAAAAATGAATGCCGGACACACTGTAACTTTTGTGAATTTTATATGAAAAAAATATATAATAATACATAAACATACATTTATTACATAAAAACAATATAAAATAAAACAAGAGTTGGGATCCCAATTATATTAGCTAGAATAGCTTTTTGCCGGTTTTCAGCAATATAACTTGTTTCAGTAAAATTGTGCAAAAATATGAATAAGATGGTAGTTTGCAGTATCAAATGGGGGAAGAAAAAGGTCCGGTTTATACAGAATATGATTTTACTGTATGCAGACTGACCGGTGTATTCAAATCACAGAGATTAGTGTGCAGTCACAGGTTTTAAATTATGCACACCCTGGAAGATAGCACTTTCTTCATGCTAGTTTGCGGGGGTCTCCAGCGAGCGGTCCCAGTTGTTAAAGGAATGGGGTTCCTTCCAGATGTAACAGTCACTCCTCTCGGTGGCACGCCGGTGTGACCTGCCTGTAGTCAGAGAAGGATCACCGTCCTGACCACGGCGGCGTAAGGAGTGACTTGGATGGTGGATGGAGTGCTCCGCTTCCTTGATGTAGCGTGGAGAGCGGCTGTTGTGGACAGCTGATTGCCGGCAGCGAGGGGGGGAGCTGCACTTCAGCTGGGGGTTAAATACAGAGTCAGCGGTGAGCCGGAGGGTGAACTTGTGCTGCGGTGAACCCGGTCAGCGTGACCGGGTTCACCGCAGCACAAGCTCACCCTCTGGCTCACCGCTGACTCTGTATTCAACCCCCAGCTGAAGTGCAGCTCCCCCCCTCGCTGCCACGCTACATCAAGGAAGCCTTGGTCTACCACAAAGCGGAGCACTCCATCCACCATCCAAGTCACTCAATATTGTGAGGTGTCAGGTGTTCAGAATAGACTGGAAATGAGTGGAAATTAATGTTATTAAGGTTAAAAATAGCATAGGAGCAAGAAAAAAAAAAATCTGCGACTTTAGCAGTTTTTATGCTTTTTTTCAAAAAAAAAAAAAATCAGCACCCAAAAAGTTGAGGGGGTGTTTTGGCAAAACCCAGTAGAACCCAAATACTAAACGTAATCAGAACTAGTGTTCATTCTAGCACCCGCTATCTTTGAAAACCCATGCAGTTCCTCTTCCCTGCCTGGGGTGTCGCTGTCTGCTGTAGTGCTTCTAGCACAGAGTGGTCTATAAATCAGCACTGATATGCAAACCATACCTGTGTTAGAAACACCACAGCAAACAGTGACACCCCAGGCAGGGAAGAGGAACTGCATGGATTTTCAAAGATAGCGGGTGCTAGAATGAACACTAAGAACCCAAAACCCAAAAGTGGCCGGTGCACATCCCTAAAACAATAAGGACTCTAGGAAAGAATTTGCACTGAAGATCAATTTTAATTGCAAATTGTGCTGTTGTAGCCAAGGAAGGCCTAGGAGTAGATCATGGGTAATATTCTGAATATGAAAGAACTATATTGACACATGATGCAACACCCCAACTTGCAGAAGATAATGTTGTAATGAGTGACTTGACCTCCAGAAATCTGGCTGCCAATCACAGCTGTGAGATAACTTCTTGAGAGGCGAAGATTCACTTCTGCAAGACAAGGATTCCTAGAATTATGATCAGATATATGTTTCACAAGGAGTAGACAATCTGCTTTGTAAGGAATTGTTAAAAGTCTTCCTAACCTCCTTGACTTTTAAAATGATTAGAGGAGGCACAATAGAGACAATGCTTCTCCTGTCTTGGGGGAAATGTTCCTCATCTGTGAGGTAAGAATGGTTCATTTGCATTGGTTCTTCCGTAGTGGCAGAAGAAGACCGTGAGTGAGGCACTGAGCGATGACTAACTCAATTACCCCTACACTTCTCCACACCATAGGCGCCGAAACCGTGGGTGCTCCGGGGCCCAAGCACCCACGCAAAGTGAGGAGCACCCACGGCATGGGCCACGGCAGCGGGGTCCCAGCAGCGGATATACAGTCAGCAGCGGGGGTCCCTCTCACCAGGCTGCAGTACAAAGTATAACAAAGTACAACTCCGCTCATGTAGCACCTCTTAGCCTCCATTCGGGATACGTATAATTATTCTAAATGACAGACACTCCCTAATATATAAGGGTGTCAGGTGTGAGGATGTATAATTACTGGGTCACACTGAGTATAATGCGCACAGCAGAACTGTCAGCCCTGTTTGTGTAGCAGCGACATAATCATTACAGTCACTGGTTATAGGAGCACTTTTTATAATTACTTATTTATTATTTATTAACCGTTTCTTATATAGCGCACACATACTCCGCAGCGCTGTACAAAGTATAGTAGAACAGTCCCATCAGTCTCTGCCCCAGTGGAGCTTACAATCTATATTCCCTACCACATGTACATGTACACACGCAGACATTCTAGGGTTCATGTTTTGTATAATACTGTATATATGTAATCCTGTAATTTCACAACCATAGAGACCAAGAGTAGTAAATTAAATGAAATATATTTTACTTTCTGAAAGTACAAAGACTATCTACAGGGACAGATGGATCAGGATTCAAAAAGGGATCAAGTGGACAGTGATAGACAAGAGGCCAATCAGCTGATGCCTGCCATTTTTCAAACCCAGCCTGTAACATGGCAGTTAGGAGCTGATTGGCCGGCTGTTTATCACTCTCCATGTTATCACTTTTTGAAGCTTAGTGCATCTGGCCCATAAGCTGTTGTGGTGTTTTTTTGTTTCTTTTTGGGAGGGGCGACAAATTACTGCCTAGCCCGATGTGACAGAAATCTTGGTTTCTATGGTTACCAGCTCATCCCTTTAATTCAGGACACATATAATTACACAGGTTCTGTGGCTGGCTGACTTCAAGACTCCATTTCACCTGATTTTAATCAGCCAAAGAACCTGTGTAATTAATATGTGTCCAAAATTAAATGGGTGACCTGGTAACCCTACTGGTTTTGGCCCTGGCTTGTGATAGATATAACTTTATCCTTATGTAGAACTATTGATATAATCAGTTAGAAGGTTTAAAAGTTGGCAGACTAGGAGGGCCATGTGGGTCTTATTTACCATGAAATGTAATGTTTCTGTGTTACCACCTCTTGCAGTCCCCTATCTCCAGGGCTAAATGACTCCTCCTGCCTCCAGGATCTCATGTACAGTCATTATCATTGCGAACACCTGCAAGAGCTTAATTATATTAAGGGGGGGGGGGGACATAGTTTATAAGGTGGTCCGTATCATATTTATGGACTTGCATCCAGAATCCTCTAACTAGAAGGCACGTCCATAGACAGTGCTCAATATCTGCTTGAGCTGCGCCACATTTCCAGCAGCAGTGGGAATTTGACAGGACAATTAAAAACTGTTTATGAGGAAAAATATATGTTTTATGAAGTATGACGATGAATGTTTATTTGTATCTGGAAAAAAAAAAGAACTTTGCATTGTTTAGTGCAGAGGTGTCCAAATTTTTTGCGACGAGGGCCAGATTTGGTGAAGTGTAAAGTTGTGGGGGCCGACCATTCAGCCTGACATTCTTTGAATCATTAATCATGTTAGAATGGTCCCCCACTCTGCCCCCATTCACTCTATGTCCCCCAGCCTGGCCCTTCACTGTATTTCCCCCAGTCTGCCCCCATTCACTGTATGTCCCCCAGCCTGCCCCTCCTTCACTGTATGACTCCCATTCACTATGTACCCCCACTCTGCCCCCATTCACTGTATGTCCCCCAGCCTGCCCCTCCTTCACTGTATGACTCCCATTCACTATGTACCCCCACTCTGCCCCCATTCACTGTATGTCCCCCAAGCCTTCCCCTGCTCCCCTTCTCTGAATGGCCATCACTGCCTCCTTCACTGTATGTCCCCCACTCTGCCCCCTCCCTTCTCTGTATGTTTCCCAGCCCCTTGTGTGAGCCAGAGGACGGACAGGCAAAGCAGGCACTGCAAGGACAGGAGATGCTTGGGCTCCTGCTGCTGCCCTCCTCCGCTCTGCATGTTTTGGGAGCAAGCTTCCCCCTTGCTGCACCCCCTCCCCAAACACTGCTGTCACTGTGATTGTGGAGTAGGGTGATATGAGATTGCAGCAGCAGGGGTAGGACGCCAAACACATCTGACTGTGGTGGCTGGCACCTCCTCACTGCAGCAGACCGCAAGGTAAAGGCACACTCACCGGGGCCCCACCTTTAGTGTCCTGTGCTGTGCTTCCCACATCTGATGCTCTGCCCGCTTCCAGCTGGAGGCTGCGGGCCGCTTGAAATGACAGCACGGGCCGCAATTGGCCCCCGGGCCTGACTTTGGACATGCCTGGTTTAGAATAACATCTAGATTTATGTTCAGGAAATCCATTTTCCAGGTAGCAAGACTCTGAATGAATGCATTTTGTCTATTGGATTGTGCCAATCTTCAGAAGAAAAATATCTTATTATTGAACTACTGAAAAATGACTCCTAGCAGTGAGCACAGTGGCCCGAAAAGCAATCTTACAAGTGTGGTCCCACCCTGACCCCCCCTTTCAAATCACAATTATATTTTATTTTCAGAATGGAATGGGTCAGAGTGATATTGGAAAAAGATAGAACCTTTTTGAGTTTGTGGGAGAGCTATATAGCAACACTGTCAACCCCTATACCAGTGGTTCCCAAACTGTGTGCCTAGGCACCCTGGGGTGCCTCAGGACACTTGGGTTGGTGGACCAAGATCAATTTATATTATTTATGGTCAATGTCACAGGCAAAACCAGTGCTGGTGGCTGCCAATCATAATATATTTGGACAAACAGAAGCCAATCCTGTCCCTCACCAGATAACTGTGACACATCCACACAATGCACTTCATTTAATATTTTTTTTCTGAATTTCTCGATAAGAAGCATTTGGCCTAGGGGTGCCTTGAAAATATTTTGATACTCTAGGGTGCCGTGATTCGAAAAAGTTTGGGAACCCCTGCCCTATAAAACAACAAATACACAAGTCCTTCAACGCTACTCCATGGTATATGACAAGGACATTGGGAAGTGACCCACCCATCTATCTGTGATGCCTTGTTCTGTATAATCATCAGAAAATGTATCAACTTACTTATGTTCAGTAATATAATAGCAATATAAGCAACACTGTGATTTACTAAGTCTATGTCATCTTGCGTGTGGAGATTTTGGGTTGGTGGAGACAGGCACAGTAATTAATTAGTTGCATAATGTTTTGCATAATCATCAGATATGTATCAACCTATCTGAATTACTGGCCTGTGAGTTTAACATCAATAGTGGGTAAAATATTTGAAGGAATTTTAAGGGATGGTATCCTGGAATACTTAGACCTTCATAGTTTACTTAGTATTAACCAACATAGGTTTGTAAAAAATCGTTCCTGCCAGACAAATTTACTAGGCTTCTATGAGAATGTCAGCAAAAACCTTGATGATGGAAACGCAGTAGATGTGGTCTTCCTTGATTTTGCAAAAGCTTTTGATACAGTACCACACAAGAGGTTGATAAATAAAATGGTGGACCTGGGACTAGGTACAAATATCTGTAGATGGGTAGGGAACTGGCTGTGTAATAGAGAACAAAGAGTGGTTGTGAAAAGTGCAGTATCAACTATGATACCAGTACTAAGTGGAGTGCCACAGGGTTCGGTACTGGGGCCCATCTTGTTTAACATTTATATTAACGATATCGGGATGGGGATTCTCAGCGATGTATCCATCTTTGCTGATGACACAAAACTGAGTAGAGTTATTAAATCAACAGAGGATATAAACATACTTCAAAATAATCTTAAAAAGCTAGATGAGTGGGCTAAAAAGTGGAAGATGAGGTTCAATGTGGATAAATGCAAGGTTATGCATCTCGGGAGACGTAACCAGTGTGCAAGTTACAACCTAAGCGGGAAGGCATTAGGTACTTCAGCACTTGAAAAGGATCTAGGAGTCCATATAGATAATAAGCTGGGGTGCAGTGTTTAATGTCACATTGCAACAAAAAAGGCCAACAGAATTCTAGCATGTATTAAAAGGGGCATGGAAACTAGGGACTCAAAAGTAATTATGCCACTGTACAAGGCATTGGTTAGACCACACCTTGAATATAGAGTACAGTTCTGGGCCCCACACTATAAAAAGGACATCATGGAATTGGAAAAAACCCAAAGAAGAGCAACAAATCTTATTAGGGGAATGGAGAATTTAAGCTATGAGGAGAGATTAAGCAAGCTGGGACTATTTACACTAGAGAAGAGACATTTAAGGGGGGACATGCTCAACATGTACAAATATATCAGGGGCAAATATAAGGAACTCTCAAGCACCCTTTTTACTGCAATAAAGGAATCTAGGACACGAGGGCACGAATTTAGATTAGAGGAAAGAAAACTTTGTTCCCTCAAAAGAAAAAAATTCTTTACGGTCAGAGCAGTCAAACTTTGGAATTCTCTTCCTGGAGAGGTGGTGTCGGCAGATACAATAAATACGTTCAAAATAAGGTTGGACAAACATTTATTGGATAAAAATATCCAGGGGTACAAATAAGAATCATAATCTGTCTTTTACAAGGGATAAGCTATTAAAATGTAGGTTGAACTAGATGGACGCAAGTCTTTATTCAGCCTTATCTACTATGTACCTATCTAACTATGTGTTGTGTTACGTATTATTACGTGTCCCCACATGCAATATTTAGCTTCAATTCACAAGTAAATATTTGATACAAAGGATTAGCTCATAATGTATAAAACCTTAGGAATAGAATAGATTCCTTCTAACAGGATCTGCGCTAATTGTTACAGGCAGCTTGATTATAAATGGAACAAGGATGTCAAGCGCTGGGGTTGGACAAGTGGGGAGGAGGAGATAAGATAGTAGAGAAAAGCGTAAAGGATAAAGATAATAAAAAATAAATAAAAAAATAAATAAAAAAAATATAAACTAAAATAAATAGACCAATATATTGTTTACACTCCATTTGGAGTTGGATTGCCGCCAATAAGGAGAGTAAACATTACATTGGTCTATTTATTTTATTTTATATTTATTTTTATTTTTAATTTTTATTTATTTTTTATTTTATCTTTATCCTTTATTTTTTATTAAAGGACGGGTGCCGGACAGGGTCCCGACAGTCGGGATCCCAAGAGTCATTAACCCGACGCTGGCCATGCTGTCTGAGTCCGGCCAGTCGGGATCCCTACTGTTGGAACGGCATACCACAACCCCCAGGGACATATACTACCAACCATATCCCTGCCTGCAGGGCCGGCAACAGAAATCTCGGGGCCCTGTACAATGATATTTCTGGGGCCCCCCACCTAATCCCAAATCCACACAACACTCTTCTGCATGAGCCTCATTTAACCTTTTGCTGCTCCAGATCCTGCTTTCAGGTGCGCACTTCTCTCATTCTCAGTCCTGCTGGCCCGGCTCCTGGCTGTTGCCTACTGCTGGCTCTTGCTGCTGCTGGACTGTCACTTGCACAAAAGAATGCTGAGCACTACGAGCAGGCAGGGCAGGTGCAGAACAGAGGACCCGCGCTTGCGCAGTAAAAGTACAAGAGCCAGAGACTGAGGCCACAACACCAGTGGCGGGTACGGCTGTGCGCCTGCGGCCCCAGGCCATGCGCACACACAGAGTAGATGGCTCTGAGCACCGGGCGGCAGGGCGCAAACACAGTAGACTGCAGTGGCACACAGTGAGTCAGTCAGACTCAGCCAACAACAGATGGTGCACAGTAGATGGCAGGGCAGCAAGGGTCACTGACAGGCCAGCTAGTACAGGCAGTGACCGTGTCGGGGTATGGAAACTCTGGGGCCCTTCAGATCTCTGGGGCCCATCACACTTGTCCCCCTTGACCCCCCTGTCGCCTGCCCTGCCTGCCTGCCAGGTACATACACTGTCAATGCTACCAAAATTCCTACTAGCCACAGTACCCCCACCCCAGGGACAAATCCTTTCCACACTTCTTCTTTTATTTTATTCCTGTAGGGGATATTGGTTAATGTTTGACCTGTCAGGGGTCAATGTATTTATTTTCCCTGTAGTGGCTATTAGAATATATTATTGTTTTCTGTTTGAGCCAGTGTTTTATCTGAGGGGGCCAATGTGTTTATTCCTGTGTGTGTGTGGGGGTCAGTGCCAGATTAAGGTCTAAATGGGCCTGGAGCTGAAAATGATCAAGGGCCTATTATGTGCAATAATAGGGGTTGTGTCCAGCATCTAATAATGTGGGGGCGTGACCAGTGTTCTGGTTGGGTGGTCTGCTCATGGGTGTGTCTCTATTTGTGTAAATACTTTCACCTAATTATATATGCCTGAAAAAGGCAAGGGGCTGGCATAGGAAAAATGCAGGGAGATATATTGTCAGGTGCCCTCCTAAGGTACACCCGCAGGATGCCGATGTCCTAAGATACTTGCGGGTGAGGCAGCACTCCAGTCATAAAAAAATACTGAAAGACGAAACTTGGTAGACAACATTTCAGCACCTTTTATGTGGTCACCTAAGTTTACCACCATATACCCCTTATACAAATCATGCAACACAATAGTAACCCCCTTATACTGTACTTGACTCTTACACATTTTGCCACATGGATTGAACCAAAATACACAGTATACCAAACAGATTGAGCAATAATGCACCATATGCTTCATAAACAGGGCATTCAAAATATACACCATAATGCCCATCAAATGTTAAGGCACACAACATAATGCCTATTATACATTTTGCTGCTTATCTACATGCTCATTGCCATGTGGTATTACATCCTCATTCTCAAGGGGGAATACATGCTTGCAGTAACTGGGGGACAGCCGCCGTCGGGCAGAAATTACAGCCATTGACAGCTGGGCAGAGAGCAGGGGGCTTTCCGGCTTTATTCAGAGCACTGCAGGTCCTTGATATTTGAAATAATACTTATTTTACACCAGAAAATGCAGGGAGTTACCCAGGAATATGGTCCCAGGATCATGCAGGGACATTCCTGGGTTGGCCTCTTTTACACCAGCCTAGTCCCTGCATTTTCTGGTATGAGGGTGAGAACCCCCCCTTAAACAACCAGCTATATCTTCAGAACCAACTGACCCATTTACATGTGGGTGTTGAATGATTTTGGTCCCATGAAACTGGGCCGTTTGGTTCCAGAGAAATCTGTCCTCAAACAACATGAACAACCATGAAATTACATTTCAGAAATATTTTTTTTTACCCACAATATCTGTAGAAACCATAAACACATATGGACCAGCCTGGTATCAGATTGAAGGCCCAGCGATTTGGGTTCGAATGAGATCAACCTCGAGCTTCAGTGATGCCGGATGGGCAACTGGCAGCCGTTGGAATCGGGTGGGGGTCGGAATTAGCGGGTCCCATGTTATCCTATGGGGAAAACGTTCCAGCTTTGCCTTGAGGTATCTCTGGTTCCCGGGGGGGATAGCGATGCAGGGCCAGGCTCGCTGGAAAGCCCTTGCCCTTAGCTACAAAATGGGCCTATAGCTCCATCAGGCCCATTGTTAATCCGGCCCTGGTGTGGGTGGTGGTGGGGGGAATTGATAATTTTTCCCTATCAAGGGTGAGGTATGTTTTTTTTCTTATGTGTTTGTATTTTCCTGTGGGGCCAGTCCTTATATGTTTTGGTGCACGGCTGTGGATCAGGGAAGGGCAGTGTAATAGCGTTAGCTTAAAGTTGCAGATGTAACTGCAGCAAAAGTTGCATGAAAGGCGGCAACTGCATGCAAATTGGAATCCTACCCTATAAGTAGCGATCCTGCCTCCTTTCATAGACTCCACCCCCTCAGAAGACTCCACGACCAGTAGGGCTGCTTCCATAAATTTCCCGGGCTGGTTTTCCATCCCAATCCACCCCTGGCGTACACACTGAGCTATTTTCCTAAGGAGCAAGAGATTTTTCAGGAGGCGACAGACTTCCATTATGAGGCTATTTACATAATGGGCGGGGTTTAAATTCGAGGTGTGGGAACAGGGGCCATTTTATTTAGTGCATTTCTGTTCTTGGTGCCTGATTCAGAACTGATTGCTGGGCTGCATATATTTGGAGCCCAGCAATCAGGGAATCTTACTCAATGCCAGGGCCTTCATGCTAGTGCCCTGGGGGAGTGAAGTGCTCATTGAGCGGTGAGAGTGGCAGCCTGGCCGAGAGCATTGCGTAGCCAGGAGCGAAATAGCTGCAGACTTGCTCGTCAGGCAGGCGTTCTCTCCCGGCGGTGTGCGCCCACATTATGTCTCACTCTCAGTGCAGCTTTCCATCAGCAGCCGCAGAGAGTGTGGCGCCGCTGCTGGACTTTGTCATTTCCCGGACATTCTATAATCCTCTCCCATATAATTATATGATAAAAATATTATTTCTTAATGTATACAATCACCTTCATTTATTATATAAAATACAAATATATATGTAGGTTTTTCAGATTCCTCTGTTTGGTGAATCCTAATTCCAAGGTGATAGTGGCTCTCTCTCCCTGCTAGCCCATTGTCAGCGCCGCCATCAGGGGGGTGCTATGGGGACTGGGCCTCTCTATCCCCGCAGCTCACTACACAGCCACCACCACGTCCGTGGGACTAGCCAAGGATCCTGTACATGACTGTGGGCCTGAGGATGTTATCGGCAGCCTCTGCTGCATCACATCGTGCATGTATCAAGTTGCTGCTGTGAATCAGCCCACGAGGAAAATCCCATTGAAAAAGTGATTGACAGAAAGTGACCATTTGGTGATGTGAAAGGGGAGGGGTTGTAAAACACAGATGTGTCATGACCCCTTTAGGGGCGAGTATCTGATGCCAGCTGCGAGCTCTAACATACAAAAATATGTGCGACTACTGTCAGGTCCAATATGAAAAGCCTTAAGGCTACCCTGTGTTCAGATCAAGTCATTGCCAACACATGCCAGGAGCTACCAGAGGG
Organism: Crinia signifera; assembly: GCF_055691185.1. Lineage (NCBI taxonomy): Eukaryota > Metazoa > Chordata > Amphibia > Anura > Myobatrachidae > Crinia > Crinia signifera. The sequence continues at coordinate 77,441,158 of NC_139228.1, read as the reverse complement.
CCAGGAAACCTTGGTTCTCTGGTGGCAATCCTGACCTCCCCCCCTCCAGCAGACTGTCAATCACTGACAATGCAGGTTTGCTACTTCCTGTTCATTACACCTGTTTGGTCACATGCAATATTGGTCCCGCACAGAGCACTCATCACCCCTACAATGCAGCACAGGACAGCACTTTATCTGAATCAGGCCCAATATTGTATAAGGATTATCAGTTGGACAATCTAATAGTGACTCTGTGACACTAATTATCTGTAGGTCCTCATTACTATAATCCCTATGTATATTATATTAATATGTATTATACTATAATCCCTTTATACACATACAGCTAATTACACATATATAACAGCCATACACTGACCCCAGGCATCGCTTCTGGTCATTCCTAACATCCATCATTCTGCCTTGTGATTGGTTACATGTTCTCCTGGACCAGTATATAAGCTGCACCAGAGACTGAGGTTACCATACAGCTAGGGAGATTCTACAATACACAGACAGACAGAACAACATAGAGAGCAATAGATGAACAAGATGGATGCAATGTTCTCCTTGTGTCTTCTTCTCTGTGTTATGGACTCAGTGACCAGTCTACCTGTGGCTCCATCACTACAGGTGAGTTACTATGTTACAATGTCTCCTTGCTGTATCTTACTGTATAGGGATCTAATATTCAGATCACAGTGACACGTCTCCCTGCACTTCCACTGGTTGGGGAGGTCAGTGACTGACTACATAGAGGTAGTGGGATTATATGTGGCACTCTATAGAGGAGTGAGTACAAGTACCTGTCAGTCACCATGCTCAGTGACCAGTGACTGCAGGAGGAAGCTCACAGTGACACGTCTCCCTGCACTTCCATATTTAACTACTGGTTGGGGAGGTCAGTGACTGACTACATAGGGGTAGTGGGATTATATGTGGCACTCTATAGAGGAGTGAGTACAAGTACCTGTCAGTCACCATGCTCAGTGACCAGTGTCTGCAGGAGGAAGCTCACAGTGACATGTCTCACTGCACTTCCATATATAACTACTGGTTGGGGAGGTCAGTGACTGACTACATAGGGGTAGTGGGATTATATGTGGCACTATAGAGGAGTGAGTACATGTACCTGTCAGTCACCATGCTCAGCGACCAGTGACTGCAGGAGGAAGCTCTTAGTGACACGTCTCACTGCACTTCCATATATAACTACTGGTTGGGGAGGTCAGTGACTGACTACATAGAGGTATTGGGATTATATGTGGCACTCTATAGAGGAGTGAGTACAAGTACCTGTCAGTCACCATGCTCAGCGACCAGTGACTGCAGGAGGAAGGTCACAGTGACACGTCTCCCTGCACTTCCATATATAACTACTGGTTGGGGAGGTCAGTGACTGACTACATAGAGGTAGTGGGATTATATGTGGCACTCTATAGAGGAGTGAGTACAAGTACCTGTCAGTCACCATGCTCAGTGACCAGTGTCTGCAGGAGGAAGCTCACAGTGACACGTCTCCCTGCACTTCCATATATAAC